>NW_011948420.1:1624585-1644422 GCF_000503995.2 Ceratosolen solmsi marchali
CCACGACGGTCGGAGGCGGCGGCGGTGGCCAACCCCAAGCCGAGTTGCCGAGGCAACACGGGAGGCGTAGGCGTCGGGGGAATGAGGCGAAAGGCAGTCGGCTTCTCCACCAATCTACTGGGCTGGGCCATCCAAAGCCAGGGGTGGGCTATACAGTTCAACATCTCCCTCTCTCACTTATTCTATCTTCCTTTTCTCTCTATTTCATTCTCTTCAAAATTATCTAAATAATCTTCTTAGTTATCGAAAGATCCAAGCCACTTTTGCACTGGTTTCCCTTGGTACATGATCTGCGATCTTGGCCTTTTATCGAAGTATGAATATCTTTTCTCTTGGACTTCAGTTTGAATAAACAGTTAACAATGATGATAGAAAATATCAGAAACAGGAAAAGGTTGGAAAACCATAAATTGAATGAAAATTAAAGAGGTAAGACTTATACAATGGGACTGAGGTTTTACAGAGACTCTAGTGAACTTTAGACTAGCTAACTGTTTCCATGCTTCCTTATAATTTTCTGCACTACGTCTCTAATTTTTTCTGGTCCAAAGTTATCGATGTCAGTTGCATTGTTCTGCTGGGGATGTATTCAGGGGTGGGAGAGTCGGAGAGTTAAAGTGGTGGGGATTCAAGTGAAAGCAGCGGCCAATCCGAAGAAGTCGTCGCCATGACTGTTGGTGAATAGGGGCGCTTGCGTGTGCTCCGATTATTCCACGAGAGGCGCTACAGTGTCTCGCGTTCCTTTTCCTATCCCATTAAACAGGAAAATCAGCAGCCATGAGCATTTAGCGCCTGCAGTTTCCAAGACAGATTCTGTCTTCGTATTTGCTTTATTTACTAAGAAGCAAATAGTAGTAGAATGTAACTTCCCTTAACCCACTTTCTCAAAATACACAATTAAGCTATGAATCTGAATGCCCTCAACTCCTTGTAGATGTGCTACCCGGACAAGACCTCAACTTCACAATTTTAAGTCAACTATTAATTTGCAAATACTGTTCGTGTGGCAATTGCTATTAAAATTCTATCTTCGAGAATAAGTTTGATAGTTCTACACAATCTTTCAACCAAAAATTAAAATATTTATTATTAGATATTGTATTCTATTTACAAATCTTTTTCCTCGATAACAATTATATGTATTATATTTATGTGATAATAGTAATATTAATTTTACACGTACTTAGTATATACTTAGTATATTAGTAAATACCACGTACAAAATAATAGATAAATTCAATTTTAAGACAACCGATATTGAAAAAAGAATGTTGTATACAAAAATAAAAATTCATTCATAATTTTAAGTAATGTCTTATAATAAAATAATTTGAATAGTAACACTTATTATAAAAAATGTTTATTTCTATGTTAAAAATGACTTCACAAATATTTATTAGAATATTTAAGTTCGAATAAATGTTTTGCTTTTTATTTGATGCCTAACAAATTAAATGTCTCTCATTAATTAACATTAAGAACGAATACAATAATTTTGATAAAAAGATGAACAGATGAAGGATTATATTAAAGATTATCGAAAATTATAATAAATAATTAATACTAACTTTAGAAATTGATAGATGATATGTTGAAATCTAGTTTTTATTTCTCTTCAATAAATATAAAAGAATTTAATACAATTTTTATTTTGAAAGGGGAAAACTTGTCACATTAAACTAATACTTGTATTCCTAATTTAATTATTAATTATAATAACTTTAGTATGATATATATGACAATTGAAATTATATAACGAGAAAAAATATAATATTGTTTATTATAAAATAAATAATATTTTTAAAGTTTAGATAGATAACAGTTCATTATAATTATTATAATAGCTTATATTAAAAATATAAATATAGATTATTCATTTATTATGAAATTAAAATTTTCATTTATTTATTGAAAATTAGTTAATTTATATTTTTATTTTCTTTTACTGTTTCTTTTTCTTTTACATAGTTATTTACTATTCATTTTACTCTTTAATCATCTCTAAGACTTGTTTTTTTTACTTTAAATACTTGACCTATTTCATACTGATTAGTTGTTTGTTAATATTCTTTTAATGTAAAACATGTCATCTTACCTCGTCGATTAAATCACAATGACCAATTAGATTCGATACTTTAAATTATCTTTATATTAATAATTGTACTTTTAATGATATGTTTTATTATTGCATTCGCTTTATTATTACCTTGATCAATACTATAAATTTTGCGACAATAAAATCACTGTATATTGAATTGCTAAGTTATAAAATATTTTATTCAAAGTTACCATACAAAGTTTGATTAATGTTGTTAGAAATTACATTATACTATCAAAATCAACCGTTTATTCAATTTGTGCGACTTTCAAAAGATTTATATAAGTTATATATAATTTATATAATTTATATAAGTTGATGTAATTATAATAATAAATGTTTTCAAGAATGAAATGATATACAATGAAATCAGAATAAAGTGAGAAAAAAATGAATAGAATATAAAAGTAACCAATACTAACACTATAAGTAAACCAATTCAAATAAGTATAGATTATAATCTTGCTTTAAACTCTCTTTTTTTTAACATTGAATCAGCAACGTACATACTAAACTCATGCATGAATTTTGTAATTTTACATTGTAGTCGCTATGCTTTATTACCTCCATTTTTTGAAATTTCATAAAAATGATAATTTATTTTTAATTTTCTTCAATTCATTATTTACTTATATTTGTTTATAATCAAAATTAACAATTTCGTAAATTCTGATTCTTTTAAAAAATGTAATAATTAATAAGAAACGAAGTAAATTTCCATATGCAAGTACTTTCTTTAATTATTAATATTTTAATGAACTTTTCCATATTTACATCAGAATTTTATTCGTAAATTGCAAAAGAACTTTCATTGCTTCAACATTTTATACAAGCCAGTGTATTTTTACTTCAGAACTCACTTTTGCTTTTCAAATCTTGATCTTTTTTAGATATGAACTTTGAAACATTACTAACTTATTATTTTAAGTTTATTTCAAAATTCTATTACTTAGTAATAAATTAATATTAAAAAATTGGAAATTATCTTATAGTTTAATCAAGATTAAATGAATAAAAATTTCAAAAATATTAACTAAAAATCCTTTTTTTAATATTTTTAAACAATATTGAAATAAATATATAGGATAAGACAATAAAAAAGAGCAAATAAAGACAAAATAGCAACAATTTAAATGAATTTGTCGCTAGTAAAACTTTTTAATGTTCAATTGCACCACAGTAAAATAAAATAATTTTTTTAAAAGTTTAAAAATAAACTGAGATTTCGACATAAAACAAATTGAATTAACATATAAGTTATTACAATGTTTATATAAATACATATTATTCTTTTTTTTCTTATTTTTTACAAAAGTAATTTTTTATATAGAAGCAATTATTTCTAAATATTACATAAAATTCAATTCCATTCTTATAAATACTATTTTTACACTACTACCATGACTAAATTAAAAATGAAAATAAAAATTTCAAATTCTTGAAAGTTATTTGATACAACTTGTATTATCATTTTTTAATGTTTACATTAAGAAAATAATAATAAATAATTCATTAATAAACGATTCTTTTATGTTTTTCGTATTTTATATAATTTATTTAATATCGTTATTCGTATTATTTTATATTTTAAGATTAATGTGAATAGTAAAATTCGTATTTATTTGTAGGTTTTACAGTACTTTTGATGAATAATGACATATACAGATAATCAAAGATTATAATAATTTGAAAATTATATAATTTTTGAAAATATATTAGTATTATGTAAAACATGGTAAAAAAAGAATAACTACACAGTTTATAAAAGAGAAAGAGGTAGAGTCCAATAAATTCATCTAATTTCTCAACAATATATTCATTCTTCATTCTTTTATAAAGAAAACGAAAAAGCATAGCGGAGTTAGGTTAGGTTAGGAGTTAGGACACGTGGAGGTAGAGGGTGGCTGAAGAGGGTGGTCGTCATGTCGGCAAGATCAAAGGACAGCGTTCTTTCGAATTCGAAAGCTAGGGGAGACGCGGGTGTATCCAACCCCAGCGGAAGAGGCATCGAATCGACAGGCAGGGCAAGCAACTCTCCCTTTTCGCGAGAAAGAGGGTGAGATAGATGAGTCGATGAAGGCGACAACGAGTAAATCTGATTCTCGCTATACTTATCGTGTGCCGGTTAGTCTTGTGTTTTGAACTGAGATTGATGTTGTCTAAAATGACACCAACTTTTGCGTATTTCACAATTCGCTTACCAAAAGCAAAACGGCTTTTCGCGAACTCTTAAATATAGAGCAGACTCAAAAATAATGTTTGTGCTTCCTATTTTACAGTCTCAGAAATTATTACTACTCTTACGACTCGTACATATGTCCGTTTAACTTACTTTGTATCCTTTTCTGCATAGATTTCTATCATTTTTACTAAAATATGAATTGTATTATAAGTCATAATATATTCAAATTTATACACAACTTTTACAGTTATTGTTTTAAAAACTAGATACTTTGTCTAGTTTTACATTTTAATCTCATTTCGGTGTTAAATTATTTTAAGAAAAAAATTGTTTAATAATATATAATGTACATAAAAATTTCTTGTTTCGTTACAACTGATAAAGTGTAACAAACACTTTTATAAAAAATATCATATTCAAATTTGACAGAAGTGAGTTTAGCAACTTACATAAGAATATTTGTAACGAACTCCACAAGGAAAATTAAAATGGTTTACTTATAGCTTGAGCATATAATAAGAGACGAAAGGTTTTCATGTAATGAACGTTCGTAACAACTGAGGGAGTTAAGCGGGTATTCACTATGTAACAGATGAGAGTAGGAAATGTATATAGCGTAAAAGATCAAAGTGTCGAGAGGAAACCGAGCGCAGCATATTCACACAGAAAAATAGAAATATAATATAAGACTATATATAATACGAGAGAGAAATAGAAAGAGAGAGAGAGAGAGAGAGCGAGAGAGAGAGAGAGAGAATATCGAAACAATATTGACATATATTTGGATTAACATGAATTAAATCATAAAAAATATATGAACGGAAAGGATTGAAAAATTAAAATAATAAAACAGATATGAAAGATAAAAGTGAATAATTGTTTATTTATTTAATAATTGTTTATCAAATATACAAGCAAAAGTTAGACAGAATTTTCACCTCAATATAAATAAGATATAAAGAAAACATATTATGAAGTATACCACATCAAGGTGAAAAATTAATGTAAATGATAAGATAAATTAAAGTCAACATTGCGTTGAATTTATTTTTTAAACGTATTTCATAAAATTTTTCTTTTAAAGGTGATTTTTATAAATTAAATTACTGTTACTTATAATAGTAACATTAAGAAATATTTTTTTAATATATGATAATAAATTGATTTAAAACGTCAAACAATATGTACAGAATTAACAATTACATAATAAAATTAGTTCTAATGATTAAAAAGGAATTATTATATTTTAACATAATTTCATTAATAATGTTAATAAAATAAATAATTATTTTCAAATTCATTTTTTTAATTTATTTTAAAGGTTAAGTATCTTCTATTATTTTACTATGCTATATAATCTATTATACGTTAACGCTCTGGCAACTCAGTTTCTTCAATTCGATTGTTGCCATTTTTATTTTTATATCAATTTCCAAAATGCATTAAATTTAAAAATTGTAATTACTTTTAATGCTTATATGGTTCGTATTTATCTCTTATATTTATTGTTGGATAAAAGTTAGAATAACAAAGCGTCGATTAAAATATTATTACCGTAAGTTATAAATATATATTTATAATAATATGTATTAATGATATTTAAATAATATTATATGTTATAAATATTAAATATTAATAATTTATAACTGTAAATAATAATATTTTAATATTTATTTCGAGTTTTGTTTAAGTTTACATACATACGTCAAGCGCGCGCGTGCATATTTATCTAGTCTTTTACTACAAAATCAAATTTAAACAAAAATTTATCAATGCATTTAATACCAGGATAATTAATTGCTTTATAAATAGTTATTAGAACACAATTATAAGCGATTTTAAAAGTAGATTATCAATTTTAATAAAAAAATATTCCTTAAATATAAACATATTAGTAATAAAAAAAACTTTACGAAACAATCTATTTGCTTACATCGATTAGATAAAAGTCCTGATTTAACACAAAATCTAATTGCCAGAGAACAACGGAACTCCATACAACAATCGATCTATATAAATTAGTACATGAATGGAAAAAATTCTGATTAGTGTAATGGATAAGGCAGACGTCTGGGAGGTACAACAGAAGGCCTTGTTTGAAAAAAAGAGCTGATTGCAAGGAACGAGCGATCACTAATCACACACATGTAAACGTGGGTTTATATAAAAAACTCCTATCTTTGTGTCAGATATCATAACAAAGAATAGAGATAGCATCGTTTATGCGTACGCGTGCGTCCCTTCGTAGCCAGTACTGTTCTTGTAAGTATCATCATCCCGAGATCGTTACACTTTCCTGTTCTCTTTCCGATAAGTTTCTATTCGTAGATATTGGTTTTTTCATTTCTCTTCAAAAAATTTATATCAAATGTTTTCCATCTTACCTATCACTTATATTTCACCAATTTTCCTATTTTGCTAGATGCACGTAATGCACTATTTTTACGCGGAAAACATGTAGGTAAATTGTAACTACCATTTGAATATGTAATGTAATATGAGAAAACTTTACAAAATTATTGTAATACCAAATGAAATAAAGAGTGAATCAAGTAATCTATATAAAATAACATTACATTAATATTAAATATGTAATAATTATTAGTAAATGATAATTAATCTGCTAAAAAAAGTAACAATTAAGAATTTTTGTAACTCTAATATTTCAGATAACATCAACTCGAGTTTCATACCATACTTTACCTTCCGATTATATCTGTATTGTCCTCAGCCTTTTGTTTAATACAATAAATGATTATGCAGAAAATAAAAAGTAACTTTATTCTCATATATTTTATAAAAAGATTTAATCAGATTACCCAGATATTTTATATTTTTATTAGTAATAATTTCAATAATGTACATTAAATAAGTTTACATTATATGTATTAAACGTATATAACTATAATGTATATTATATATTTGTAATATATATAATCAAATATAATCATGAAAAGTTTTGGAATCAATATTTTTTTTTATTTGTAATAAATTTAATAAATTACAATATAATGTTATTTGGTTGAACAAAAAATTTCAGATTTTCTCCATAAAAGTGAACAGTAGATATGAAGCACTTTAAAAGTCCCCAGAAAATATGAAAGTTAAAATCACCGAAGAGGAGAGGGATTAGAGATTTTCTTGAGCGTCTCAAAATCAGAGAGACTTGATGCTAGCGTTGGCTCATTTTTGGTAAAACAAGATTATCCGAGGCCATTACTAGGGGCGCGAAGAAAGATAAAGTTATTAGACTCGAGAGGGAATTTCCCCTCGACAAAACAGCAGTCTATAGTTACATTCTTACGCTAATGTTTTATACGTTTATACGTCATACAAGCGTCCATTATCTTTTAATGAATAGTGATTCTATACATGAAATATATTGATATATGAAACATGAAAAGTCTAATCAATTCTATAGAAATATGAAAAAATTTACCACTGGGTAAGAATTTCATCAAAATCTATGTTCGTTGATGCTTAAAGTTTTGAATAATCATCAAGCGTAAATATTAACTTGAAATTAAGCTAACGGCAACTTACCGTTCGCTTGAACGCTTTCAACATAAACACATTGGATGCAACGTTATACACACGTGGATAACTTTTCGTCTCGCTTGCGCAATCGATGAACCTCGAGGGAAAGTATACGTCGGTTCTTTCCGCCTGTCGCTGCCTCTCCTGCTAGTGTGAAAAACGAGAAGTAGCAACTCGGATGTGAGTACGGGATAGCCGATAGCTAGCACTCGTTCTTTAGTCAAACCTCCGCCCCTTTTCAATCGAGACTTCAAACGGTGCAGCGTAGAATCATGATTGGAACGGTCGTTGCCGCTAAGCAAGGGGCTGCTCTACCATGCCGCTCTACACTCTGCCCCGATTCTGCTCGGGGGCGGACTCCTTTCCTCTCTGCGCCCTGTACCCGCGCCCGCTCCCCGAGCAAGTGCTCGCCTCGGCGCGCGGAGCACCGGCTCAACTCATGATGAAATTCCTGGCATTCAATCGCAGTACCGACTGCACTAGCCGCACAAACGAACGGACCTACAGACCTTTGCCTCTCCCCCCTCACTATCTTATATTCAATGATATTATATTTGCCTTGATTCTCATCTAATCTCTATGCGTATCTTCTTTCATTTATACGCTTTTCACTTTAACATAATATTTACTTGTCTAAGCAAGTATATCAACAAATTAATAAAAACCTTCAAAATACATAAATATTTTATGTTAAATCGCATTATATAAGCATAAATAAAAAGTGAACAACATTTTTTGACTTGTGTTTCAATAGACACATATGATACATATAGTTATCATAAATATAAACCCAAACTAGTGCAATTGATTCCGTACATAAATATGCATCATTATATAATCAAACACGGAAAGCTTTAAAGGCACAATGCAATAGTTAAATTATACATTGAACCAAAAAGAGTGATGTGTACCTTTTCAAATTAACATGCTTTTATAATATTTTTCGCTAATATAATATATTACTTATTATATATATGTAGTACGTGTTTTTTGTATCTATCTACAGTAGATAGAGATAAAAAATAGCATTTTTACGATATATCTTATAGTGTGGTTCTCTTAAAGAATTCGTAAGAATATTACTGAATAGCGAAGAAAAAATTACGTGGGTAAAATTCTTTAAATACATGATTTGAAACTTAAATTTAATCGAATAAATTACGTAAAAAATCAGAGCAATTTCTTCGAGCTCGATAGTATTGTTTTTAAATCAATATCATTTAAAACATATGTTATTAAATTAATTAATTCGTCAATAATTTATCATTATTTTTAGAAAGAATTGATCTTACAGTAAAAAAAATTCTCATTGGTAGTATATTTTATTATAAAAAATAACGATGTTTTATTTCAAAATAAAAATTGTAATATTATTAATATCTTATGTCTTTATAAGAATATAGCATAATTCAAATGTAAGTTAAATAAATATTTCGATGAATAAAATGAAGAATAACTTTCTTAAATATTAAATTTTTTTCAAAATGATAATTTGTAATCGCCAAATATGTAATTTCCTCACAAAATTTAGTAGTAGACGAAAGGAACCGTATAATTAAGTCATAGAACTAGCTTTCGACGAGTTAAGGAGTCTGCTGTCAACAGCAAAAGCATCGATAGCGGTAGTAAAATCCTCACTTAATTTACTTGCTCGCCATTGAAAAAGAATAGGAAGTTAATTTGACTACTACTAATGCTAAAAAAATATTAAATAATTAGCTACATAGCCGTTAGTCTTCTTCGTTATCCAGAAAATAAAGTAATCTCTTTTCCAATGTATGTCATCGATACCTTAATCTGCTTTTTCTACTACTAAAGACGTACATATTACATCTCTGTTTATTATATGTTTATCAATATCAAATGCCTCATACAGATGTTTTATATATCTACAATCCACTTTATAAAGCATCAATTTATGTACCAATAAATATACTATTTTTTACTAAAAAATTATAAAAATTTTTACAAACCAATCATAAAAAGAACTGCATCTTCCCTGTTCTCTTTCAGTTCGTACACCCAATACTGAATACAAAAGTTTTTATTACTTATAAAATGATTGAATATTATTTATTATTAATATTACAAGAGTATATTTTTTAACTAACATAGAATGTTTGTTAATATTTTGTTTAGCCTATTAAGAGAAATAAACATTTAATTTAATAACAACTTATTATAAATGATGAACAATATCAATAAATTTAAAACAAAAAAAAAATACTTCTGAAGAATGTGCGAGAGAACAATTCTTGTACAAATTTACGTTTATTTATGTACATTATATAACATTAATGTTGAATATGTGTTAAAAGAAAATTTTTCTTATCGTTTTCTTTTCCGTATATATGCGGTTGGTTCGTTGACAAAAATGAACGCCAAAAACCTTATAAATATTAAGAATAAAGCTGCACATGTGTAGACCGTTAGCAGCCAACCCTGTGGGAAACCTGAAAAGCCCTGGGTAAAGCGGATTTCTGCGGTCTCCCCACATAGCAAATTCTGTCCCCTATTTCCTTTTTTCTTTTCCCTTCCTTTGTCTAAATTGTAAACACAAAAATCGTCTATTTGCGTAATGCGATCAATTAACAGACCATGGTTTCATTTTATGAAAAATATTAAACTCTTATAATATATCATATATATATGATATTAAATTTGTTTAAATTATAAGTACCCTTGATATTGAAAAAAAACCTTTATTAGGAATACAACTATCTTCAGTTCATTTTGAAGTATGCATAAATATTTAAAAATTCATGAGAATTTTATAAATTATCTGTATTTATTAAATTTTATAAATTCAATTTTTATTCAATTTTAAAAAATTTGGACTTTTTAGATATTATATGTTCGTGAAAGTGAAAGTAAATTAATTGTATAATTGAAAACAGAGGTATATAAACTAATTAAAAATTATAAATAATAATTAAGAACTCGACAATATTTTTATTATAAAAAGTTAAAACTTGAAAAATCTTATAATTTTCTTGATTTGCATATGCGCACTCGAATATTCCGATTTAATAATTGCAAGATCTCCATTTTATTAGGCCGAACTACTGCTTCGTATAGAATTCCGAAAATTCTTATTTTCACTATTAATATCATTGTAGTCACAATTATCCGGAATATTATGTATGTAAAATCAATGCCACAAGAGCATTTAATAGTTTAACATAATTAATTAATACACCTATCTATTACCTCTTTAAAAAAAAACTACAAATCACATGATTTAATCATCAATGCGTGTAAATTAAACAAAAATTTTAATTCAGATAAAAGATAGTTTATTTAATATTCATGAAAATATAAAATTTTATATATGATGTTTTTTATATAATCATCATTTATTAAACATTTACAAATACAAAAATAATACAAATAAATACAAACTATCCGAACTTTTAAATATATTTTAATTTTACTATTCTTTTCTAAATAAACACAAAATTTTTAATAATAATAAAAGAAAAGTAATATCTGCTACATGTCTAAAGGGCGCTGGCTACGTAAGGAAAATGGAACGTATGTTTTTTTGTATATTCTATAAAAGTATATTAATATACAAATTATAAATTACATTTATATATAACAATGATACAAATCAACCATATAAATCAATAAATTTAAGTTATAAAGATCATATAATTACAAAAAATTAAAAGAATAGCATTATATTATACAAATATTCTAGAAATTAATTAGCCTCAGATATTTTATATAAATAAATGGAAAAAAAACTTTTAAAATGAGAATTAATATTGACTAATAACTAATAATTTTCAATTCTAATGACATTTTATACAGAAATATATATATAATATAAAATAAAGTGAAAAAACATTAATATATTATTTTCATATTACTATATATAATATTAAATATAACAGTATAAACAAATTAAATGGAACTCTTTTAAAAATTGATTTAAAATTGCTTTTTGTATTAATTTGTATTAATCCCATATTTATTATATAATTTAGACATTATATATTATATTAAATATTATATTATATTAAATTAAAAATATTATAATTAAATATAATTCCAAAAAAATATAT
The DNA here is from genome assembly GCF_000503995.2 of Ceratosolen solmsi marchali. Lineage (NCBI taxonomy): Eukaryota > Metazoa > Arthropoda > Insecta > Hymenoptera > Agaonidae > Ceratosolen > Ceratosolen solmsi. The sequence goes on from NW_011948420.1 coordinate 1,636,473, forward strand.
TAAAAAAAATTTATTTAAAAAATAACCTCTCATATACTTTTACTAATTAAAAAATACTTATTAAATCATATGTCATATGAATAATGAAAATAGCATGTATTAAATTGGTCCATATAATATAAATATATCAATAATTTTAAAGGATAAAAATATTTCATTTATAACGTAGTCTAAAGTTGTATGGAAGTTTTCATTGCAAGTAAAAACAGATATATAAATGGTGAAGAGCAGATGAACATTTATATATAAGAAAAAGAGAAACGTTTAAAAGACGTATTTAAGACGTTTGTTATTGGAAGCTGAAAGTAACCATTACATAATATATAGATTACCATTTAATATATACATTTATATACAAGTTGATGCCATCGTAAACTTTTATATAATGAATAGAATAATACTTCTATATTTTACATAACTTCAATATTACAATATTTCTTCTATCTATTGCAGCTACTCATTGTTTACAATAATTTCTATTATAAGTACAATACATAGACAATCACTGTCCACATTTTCAAATCTTATGATAAGGATAAACTGGATTTTTAAGAAGTATCTAAATAATCTTCAATTTCCAATTTATGATTTTGTGTTCGGATGTATTACCAGCAAAGTTTTATTTTATTTAATGAAACATATAAGCGATCTTCTAACAAATGAAAAAATCAAACTTATAAATTAAAAACTTGACCAAAGTGTAATTAGTAGAAGAACTGGAGAATGTGCATATAAACATCTATAAAAGCTAAAGACTTTTTTATATTAGATAGATAAATTAATATTTTTATTTAAAGTTATATATTAGAATATTTACAGTTTAGTAATGAAATAACATTAATAATAATTATTAACTATCTTGAAATTTACCTACACTTTAAAAAATTGTACTTTCGTTTAACTATATATAATTTATAGATCAAAATTATTAATTATAATGAACTAATTCTATGAACTTTTTAAAATTGTAGTAGTAAGCAAATTCATTCAATATCAAATTAATTCGATAAATTAAAAAGCACATGGGCTAAAATACAGAAAGAAGTAAGAAGTTTTACTTAAGTACGGATTTAACATCTCTTCTTTATACGTATTTACATGAAAATCCATATCTAGCTTTTAGGTTCATTTGTGCATAAATCCTAAAAGTACAGATATACACGATGACTAACTTCTCTTCAGCTAAGTAAAATGTAGGAACAGACAAAATGCGTGATGTAAAAAACTGTGGATATGTAGAATAGGAGCATCGTTCTCTCGGCGTTTTTCACTAAGTGTTCTTATATCAAACAATGGATGCACGTAGAGTTGTATAGTGTAGTAGACTTCGCCTCAACCACACAAAGCAAAAAATACACCCGAGCGCTTGCTTTTTTTCATTAATACTCTCGTTAGTCCCATCCTTTTTTGGTTTTTTCACCATCGACTTTCATTCGTTGCATTCAGCAGCTGACGCGAGAGTTATCTCCACTTCGTTCTTGTCTCCTCACAAATAAGCTTGATTTTTCACGACTATTTCCTCACCAACTTTTACTTGTAGTTTCACATTGAAATCTGGTAATTATCTTTCTCTAAATGTAAAAGACGATATTATTCTTACTTTCAATTTTTTACATTACTTTTAAAACACCATATCGAACTGCATTTTTTATTTATCTCAAACAGTTTTTATATCAACATACTCTTATATCATTTTTTTCATTATTATATACTATCATATTTTGATATCATAATTATATTATTGAGTAAATAATTGCTTTATTGAGCTACATATTCTAATAATTATAATTACGGAATTAAATATATCTAATTGATTAAAAATATAATCAAAGTATTTCATTTATTAGACAGCTCAATTTAAAATATATAAATGTAAATTATCCGTTAACAAAATAGTCATTTTATTTATTTCAAATAAGTTATGAATGTTAAAAAAAAGTTATTTTATGGTGTATATAATTCTTAGGAGGTGTAAAAACCATAACAGCATTATTCTATTAAAAAACTATTCTCATATTGTTTTACAATAGTTAATTAAATTAATTAATTATTTTAAGGAATCTTCTCATACAAAAGTAATTAACTTTTGTATTCTACTGTATGTTTGTATTTATATTTAAGCAAATAAAAATCATCAACTTAAAAAATCATAAAAGTATTTTTATTTTAAAAAAGTAGATAGAAACACTTAATGGAAAGAATAAATTTCCGGATGCATATACATATATTGAATTTTTTTATTAACTAATTCTCGAAGTCGACAGATCCAATAAATATTACCAATATAATAAAAGGAATATATAAATTTTGTTTTTAAGAAAATTTTGGACTTTTAATTTGATTTGGATAAATAGATTTATCCAAAACATTTGAACGGATATAGGCACTTCATAAGTCCAATATTTTTTTTTTCATTAAAAATTTCATTTAAAATTTTCATTAAAAAATGAATTCACTAAAAATAAATATTTGCATTTTTATTTCAAGTTTATATGATTAAATAAGCTCAAAAAAGTAAAAAGGAATAATTATAAATCAATTTCGTGATTGTAAAGTAAAACTTAGCTGATTATGTTAACATAACATTCACTGGATTATCAGAATGCATTAAATTTTTAATTATTATTAAATTTTTCCACAACATAAATAGATTATTTGGTGGTATAAATATACCCAAATCCAGATCAATATGTGGATACAACAGTATATAGACTACACTGACCATTAATTATTGTTGATTTACTCTTAGCATATTGAAAAAATCTTGTTCTCGTTGTCATTCACCCTCACTCTTGCACAAAGAACACAAATAACACAAACAAACAATAATAATATATCAGTTGCACTACGTTTCTTGACTTACTCCCGTGGCTACTATATGGTAACAATGAAGTAGCGGTTGTTGATATGCTGTCATATTTTCATACATCGCTTTCACTAAAACTTAATCATCCAAAGTTTTTTTTTCATTTCTGTTGTTATATACTTTATGCGAGTATTATTACTTTCACTTTATTAATATTTTTTGCCTCTTACCTTTTAATTCGTTATTGTGTTATAATATAGTTCAAGGTATTTCCAAGACTTTTACCATTGCCAAAATACAATAGTAATTTTTTCAGTTTACTTATGCTAACTTATACACACTAGTAATAACCATATTTTCCTCTTTTTTATTTTAACATTACAACATTCGTTTATTTTATTATAGAAATATTTAATATAATTTAATTTGTTTCATTACTGGTTATTTTACTTGTAATTTTAACACTTTGTAATTTTTGTTTAATTGTTTAATATTTTTTGCTTACAAATATCATCATTAATATTTTATTCTTGAACAGATTCACTTGCTTTGTCAATGCTTCTTCCCTAGTGGCAAAATAGCGTCAATACATAATAGACATTGGATAGGGATGAACATTTAATAATTTACTGTTGAGACCCTTAAAGAAACCGGAAAAGAATGGGGAAGTATTTTTCTGGACGGATGACACGAGTAATTTCATATTACACTCGAGTATTTTGTACTTCAGTGTTTCAGTGTTTATACCATTGTCTGATTTGCCTTTTTTGAATAATCCTATTATAAACAATTTATTTTTGACTTACAATGCTTTGATACATAAAATACCATATAATATTAAATAAATTAAATAAGTCCATGTAATAAAAAGTATCGCTTAAGTAAAAAAATACGTATTTCAAATATAATTATATCCTTATAATATGAAAATCAACCTTGACAAATTTCTACGAAATTCTGAATACAAATTATAAGTTACCGTTTAATTATTGAGAATAATTGTTCTTATCTAACCATATCGCTTCTATGATAGCTGAAAAACGTTGCACCAATATAGTTATCAACTAATGTAGCGCTTATAATGAAAAAAAACCATAATAAATCCGATACTCGAAACTAAATCAAATTACAAAGCCACAAAGCAATCTGAGAATATAAGTCTCTATAGCAAAATAATAATAGTAATAGCAATAAGTCGAAGTAAAAATATCACGGTATTCTCAGAAGCTGCCGTCTAAATACAATATATTTCTAATAAAAGTGAAATGTCGGCTCTGAGCTTAATCTCTTCGCCCCCTTTTATATTTCATTTTATCCACTTTTTAAATGATTCGGTATAGAAATTTTTACGAGATTTCTTGTACAATCTGTTTCTTTTTTATCTTCTTTTATTTTTCATTACAGTCTTTTAAAGTCTATTAAATAAAAAATCTAATAAATAATAGTCTATTAAAAATACCTCCTTCTTACTTTAATTCACTGATTAGGTAGAAATGACAAAAAGCGGAAAATAATTGAAGCAGATCAGTCTTCCCGTCATCTTTCAATCCTCTTTTTAGATATTACGCTTTTGCATTCTTGCTCTTTTTTACTTCTGTTCATATTTTTAGTTTGTCACGTCATTTTATTTTTTATTTCTTTTTGGCTTTTTATTAATTTTTCATCAGATCCCCTTCTCTCTACTCACTTTTATCATAGATCTTTCGCCAATTTTAGTTATGAGTTGTAAACCAGTTATTTCAATAAATTACTATTCTTTCAATATAACAGTTATAATGCCATTATTTGAATTACGTATTGAATATGTATCCATATAACTTTCATAGCATATAACGAATGATACTTAAATCAATAATACTTTACCCTATACGAATCTATACGAATACAATTCCATTGAATAAAATTATCAATTTTCTAAATCAATTTGTCTAGATAAAAATAAAAGAGTCACATTAATTTTAATAAAGCGCGCATAAGGTAAAGAAGCTTCAAGAAACCATTATGAATCAAATATCCTATTTCAATAATACGTAATGATGCAGATAAGACAAACTAGAACCTCTTTTTAGAATAAAGAACAATCTCTTTCACTAATTGTTTTTTATTTTCATTCTGTTTACAATATACATTCTTTCGTTTTAAATGTATTATAATGTAGTTAAATATAGAGAGAAATAAAATATGCAGAGAGAGAGAGAGAGAGAGAGAGAGAGAGAGAGAGAGAGAGAGAGAGAGAGTCACGACAAATAAAAATGAAAGATTTATATTCTAGCACGTAAATTATAACGATGCAGAATAGAAGACGAGATATATGAATATAAGACCGTAAGATGTTTTTCAAAATAAATGGTTCTTTTTATTACATAATCATTCGATCTAAGGATCTCCCGGTATAAAATGTCTTGTGTCGACGATTTGGTTTCATATGATAACCAATGAATAAACCTGTATTTTTCTTGCCTTTTTCTGAAACACCCATTAAAAAAACTTATAATTAGTATTTAAATTATACATTTTTAATATAAAAATAGAGCAAAGAAAAATTTTAATAAAGGAGAAAAATTAAATGCTTTATGAAAAAGTCTTTTAAATTTACTAAATGACTTTGTTGGGGAAACTGACTGTGGCCATATGAGGTAGGTATTGGAAGCAGCAATAGCACCATTAGCAGTTTTGGTTTTAACTTTATATCAAACTGAATTTTGTTTATTGTTGCATAAGCATGCACATATAAATATACATTTATATAAGCATACAAATAAATTTTGAAGATTGTCACGTTATTTTGCTCTATTACTTCAATATTAATATAGTATTCACCGGATACTTTTAATTGTTTCTTCATTACATTTATAATATTCATCTTACACACGCTTTTAGTTTTTTAACTAAAGTTATTAAATCATTAGATATAATAAAAATCGACGCTGTTACTTACTAAAAGAAGATTCTGTTTGATGAATTTTTGAACTTGAATTATTTTTTAGAAAATACTTTAAGTCCAATATAATTACTTACTCATGATATTCTTTCGGTGTGGTAGAATTGCATAAATAAGCTGAAATACATATTTACACATAAAACACATAGATATTTTACATGGGCACTCGTTTAACAAATAAGCATATATTTATGACAAAAATAAGATAAGCCCATTAATAATTTACACTCGGACGAATCTATTGTATCTGTAAGAGCACGAATGCACGCGACCATTCCAATTATAGCGCAATGAGCCTCGCTTTCTCCTGTGCTGTGCAAACATCCCAACTCCAAACACTGTTCAGCAGACGAGAATTTTAATTATAATCGCAATTATGCTCACCATGTTTTACTTTGACGCAGGAAACTAACAAACTGTAAACGTAACACAGGATTCAAAATGAAGATGCAGGTTACAAATCCATCGATTGATGTTTCGAATGCACGCTCATCTTGAATTATATCTACTTTCTTAGAATCTCATTAGCGCGCGTAAACCATAAAAAGGCACCGAATAGATAGATATGTCACAGCACATCTTTTCGACAGTACAGAAACAAGTGATAAGAACCGGTATATGCAGTTCTCGTTGACTACGTTCTGGTTCCTTTAGACTTTGCAAGTGCCATTGACGTCTTTTCCAGCTTTGTTCTTACTTTTTCAATGCTAGCATATATAATCTTTTGAAATCAAATAAAAGCAATGGCTGCCGGTCATTATTTCATAAAAATTTGTAGAAAACGTATTTTTCTTCCGAACAACATCCTACGACTGACTAATACTTTACATTGAATTTTATATTTAATATAAGGATTTATAAATAAAACTTATTCAAATTAGGTTGAAAATCTGTTGAAATAATAACACGCATATGGATAAATCTAATAAGAAGTGGACCTTGTTAGAATTGGTCGCTAAATTTATACTTGCATGTTTCCCTATTGCTCCTTCAATTTTATATTTTTAATGAATTTTCCTACTATCCCTCAGCTTTAACTTATTAGCTTGCCAAAAGTCTTATGTATCCGTGATCTAAATCCCAGAATATTCAACTAGACCTATTTTTATGTTTAATATCCGTAATAATGTATCTCTAGCAACTTAAAAGAACTATGAACTGCATTTTTACCTTATTTCGAAAATAATTTAATTTTCCATCTGTATTTATAATTTTAAATGTATTGCAGAAGTTCCTATTCCAACATACCGACATCCCTGTGCATGGATAATAAAAGTAATTTATTATACGAGTCTCATTTGTTTAATTTTTTCTTGTTCCAAAATTTGCATACAATTAATTTATTTTTAATATTATATTTAATTTGTCTAAACATTTTATAAAACAATATTATTAATTACTATATAACAGGCAAAAAACTTAATTAGATCATTAAATTATTTGGTAAAATAATTTATTTAATACTATTACACTATAAATATAAAAAGTCAACAGAAAATATATATATATATATATTTATTTGCCTAGTAAAATTTAAATGGAACAATAATAATTTTTATTCTAATTTTATTTGTATACTCTTACTATAAAACATATGCATTTACTTTATAAACAATAAAATCTATTCACTATATATCATCTTATTGACAAATTAGTAAAAAAATTAATAAATAATGAATAAATAAAAATCATATGTAGTTAATAGATACTTACTCCTATCAAATAAAATGCATATCCATAAAATAAGTATATATAAAATGAAAACTCTAATATTTTAATATAGAATGCCAACTAAAGCCTTGAATACATATATACCCCTAGTAAATATAAAATAAAACAAGATGTATACGTTGAAAACATTAATACATGCGTTTCTTATCCGTTGACAGTTGTAGCTGTGACAGTAAAATCACTCGTGCGTAGCAACCGAGCTCAACGCAAAAAGATTTAAACAGAAAAGAAGAAAAAGGAAAAGAGCAATGGAGCACACGCGAGCACCAGTAGTCACTAATGGACTGCTTGGCACGCACGCGATTCATTCATAAATACTGTACCGCTAGAGATGGAGCATAGATGCGAGCCAGTTTTCAAACGCGGAACGACTTTAGTTCATTCACAAATATTCTTAAACTTGTTACCGATTCTACATTAGAGGGGTGGTATTATGAGATATTACAACTCACATTGGGCCTCTACTTATGTA
>NW_011948420.1:1644432-1784762 GCF_000503995.2 Ceratosolen solmsi marchali
GAAAGAGAGAGGGGGAGAAGGGGAAGTACAGTGCTTATGGTATATTTAATTGATTGGGGAAATTTGCATTTATATTTTTTAATTATTATTATTTTTTTAATGTTATTGATTAATATATAGAAAATTTCAAATGGACGCTGCCATAGTTTTATTGTAACGAATTAAATAATTCTAAATATTTTCTATCTTATTTGAAAAATTAGTTAAAAATATATATTTATATGTTGTGTGATTTAGTGAAAAATAAGAAAAGAAAAAAAATAACTAGAGTAATAAAAACATTAATAATACGAAATATAATATTTTATTTTATTCTTCTGTTAGTCTGAATTTTCCTTTTTAGGCAAAACAGCACTTGTATAGTAAGTTAATTAATTATTATCTTGAAAGCCACGCCATGAAGACAAATAAATACCATTAGTAACAGATTGATAGTTCCAGATCTAAGTGTTACATTGAAATATAATTTAATACACTTTTATGATGATTTTAAAAATGTTTAATATTTTGAACGTTAAAATGTTCAGAAAAATTAACAAATTGGCAAATATGTTTAATTACGTATTTGACAAATATTCAACGACATAATTAGTTTTTATTTTATTTCTATACTACTAGTAATGTTTAGTCAATGTTCTTACAATCAGTAGTTTATTTGTTTACATTGAGATAAAAAATTTGTATTATTTTGTCATAATTTTGTTATAAAATTATAATATAGCTTAGCAATAAATAATATTACAATCTTCTTCAAAGAAATACAACGAAATGATACTAAATTTTAAAAAATTTCAGTTTGTTATAAAAATGTATTGTTTAAATATCGGAGATAAAATTGAAAAACTCTTATTTATAAGTCGCTCAGAACTATATTATGGTAGTTTTACCTCAATTTATACACATATTTATAGTAATTATTTCACAAACACTATACAGTATTTTACCATTAAATGACGATGCAAAATATTTTATGACTTTCTAGAAGTAAATTACAAACAATTTTGCTTTAATAATGAACATGGCAATGTATCTAAAAAAATATAAAATGTTTGAAATTAATTAGTATATTTATAGTACTGCATAATTACAAGATTTGTTTACAAAGCTTAAAAAATATCAAAGTATATTATCGAGAATATATGAACTACACATTACGTTGTAATTTATACCTAGTATTTTAAGTATTTACTTTATAATTTTTTTATAATTAAATAACATATTATTAACAAACTTTAAAAATTATAAATTTTTATCGTACTTTATAAATTATAGTTTATTCAAATATTTAAAATAAATTCTATTTTTAATATGTACATTAATTGTTTTTAAAGTACAATCTTTTATTTTAAAATAATTACTATTTATACGAGTTTTGAAGTATGTTTCATATTCAATTCTGTAGACTGTTTTTTTCAGTAGCAACAAATTCAGCAAAAATGTGTAAAAAATTGATTGGAACCAAATTATAAGAAATATTGAATTATATGTTTTTTTTCTATAACTTAAATCATTTAATAGATCTGGAGCTAAATATAATCAGATTCTAAATGTTAATTTGTTACTAACAATATTTGATGCATAAATAAATAGACTGTTTAATTTAAAACATTCAATAGCTTAAAAAAATTTGTCAACTTTCAACTCAAGTCGTCATTACATTCTTTTATTTGGTTAGTTACTAACAAGTAATTTAACTAAGTCACATAACTAAGTTTATTTTTATCTGGTTATTGAAGTGAATGCTCTTTTTTCTTTTATATCTAATAGGTTATTAGTGTTTATAAAAGAACGCTTTCCAACTCAAAATAGCATATCGATCACTAACTTCTATGTCTTATTACCATGCAATTAACTCCTAACAGATGCATAACATATGCAATAAGGTATTAAAAAATTAAAAAAAAAAATAAAAGTGCTTATTATCATATGTGAGAATTTGTTTTATCCTAATGCATTAGTATTTATTTTTATAAGTCAACAAAGTTCTTCAGAAATAAAATCAATTGAAAAATAATAAAAAATGTCAATAATATTTTTAACAAAAAAAGAATCAATTTATTTTCCAGAGCTTTATGGATATGCGCATATACTCCTTCGATGTTAAAATTTGTTCAGATTTTACTTTACATCTGGTGTAGGAACAGTGGTAAAGGGCAAGAAGTCTGCGATTTGTGCCCATCTATTTTTTTTATTTTTTGATCAAGCTACAATATTACGCATCTGATCAACATATCACAGATCATCAATTACTCAATAGTATCCTAGTGTATTCTGATAATAATAGAACGAAACCATAAATGTTCGAAATTTTCTAGTTTGCTGAATAGCTTTATTTGCTTTTTACGTCTTCTCCTAATATCCTTTTTTTTAATAATGTAAATTATTTTATTTTTATAAATTCATTAATTTGTTTCATTATATTTTTTTAATCAAAACAAACTTACGTCTTAAGAAGGAATGACCTAATGATAGAATGTTCGATCCACTCAACTTACCTGCAAAAATAATACAAAGAATTAAATTGAAATTAATTTACACATTGCAGTTTTATATTACTGTAAAATTGTATAATTATTACTTTCTCTCATTAAATTACTAGCTTTTTTTAAACTATAGTATTCAATATTTTATAAATAATAAAATTATATTCGTTTAATTTTTGCATTTGTCTAATATATTTTAAATATACCAAATTATTGAATAGTACTTCAATCAGTTTTAATTAGCAATAAACATAATTAATTTTTTCAATAGTACTGAAACAGTATTGAATATAACAGCATGTATATGTCTTTATCAGTCTTTAGTATATTCTTCTCTCATAGTGTCTGTCTATTAATATAGATTATTTAACAATACTCACTAAATAGATTTTTTTAAATTATATTTTTGATTGTTTATAAATCGATTTAAATATTTATATAATAATAAAAATAATATTACGTAATTGAATAATATTAAATAATAAGAATGAAAAATAACTCAAGTAGATATATAAGATAAATATAAAATTGAATTTTTTAATTTTTTATGATAGTAAAAATAAACATTTAACGTTTTTATTTGATACATCTTTACTTTTATAATTTATTATTCTTATCCATATAATTGATAAATGTTATTATGTAATAATAAAAAAAGTTAGTCTGTGAGTATATAAATTCTTATTAACTTAAAATTTGTATTTAAATCCATTATCCTTATTTGTTTTTGTCTCTCTCGCTCACTCACTCTCCATATTTTATTTTATTTTCACTCTTTGTTATATAATTGTACACATATATAATCGTATATAAAATCCTAAAAATAGTATAAATTATAGTTTAAGTTTATGACATTGTGAAATTCAGTAAAAATGATTCCTATGAGTAACTTATTAATGAGTAATCATAATTAACAAAAAATTTATTTACAATTGTGAAAAGAAAATGAACGAAAAATTTATTTTTTTGGTAACAGATAAAAATTTCCAAACTTAAGTATAATTTTAATTTTTAATGAATTTATGAACAAATATGTTTTATACATTAAAAATATAATTTTAACAGCGTAAATCACATCAATGAATAAAGTACATTGAACAGAGATATTGAATGCCTCTTTTTACTCGCGGCCTCATGCAGGCAAACATAATGCTGAGAACATCATATGCAGGTAGGATTAAGTTGTATCTTGTTCCCTTCTAAGTTTAGAAGATGATGACCCCCTTCCCTGATTTGCTCGTTCACCCCACACTTGTGTAAGTACACGGATTTCGACCGAGGGGCGGTTCATTGGACAAGGCATACGCGTGCTTTAAATGTACAAAAGTGTCCCATACTCAACGGCATTGTCACCGACTAGGGATATACATAGGTACATACGAATATCCGTAGGGAGAGAATTGAAAAAACTAAAGGAAAATCCCTTCTGGCAATGTCGATGGCACAATAATGGGGACAGATTATAATCTTGTCTACCCCCTAGGGACGGACCGCACTGTCACTGCGAATGCGTGCAGTATTGCTCTTCGTATCTTGTCAGGGGCGCCGATTTAGCCTCTCTCCATCTATATTAGGCCACATTGGGCACATCATATACGACCTAATTAAGTACAGATAATAGATCCGACAGTTGGTCACATTGTTAAAATTTCTCTCTCACGTTCGTTCTAATTTTCAATCTGAACGACTGCATTCCTTGCATGTCCACTCATGTACAGATCCATTGCTGTTTGTACTTCCATCGTTGTTCTTCTTTGAACATCTTCTAAATTTTCTGGTGGTGTTATTTTTAACCACCTGCCCTTTCTAAAACCGCGAGTTTAATCTAAGAAAATTTTATGATGCATTCTTTTAGATAACTATAAATAATTTTTCTATTTTTTGACTAAGATTTGTAAATACTATAAAATATACTTTTATATATTATCATTATTGAAAATAAAAAAATAAAATATTCAATCACATTGAAATTTAAATTCACAATCGTTTATAATTTAATACTGTTACAAAGTAATATTTTAGTTGATGAAAATCATTTATTTAAAGGGAAATATATTAATAATATTCAGTAAGCGTAATCAGTATATATAAAAAACATTAAATAGAAGATTTATTCACTACATCTTTGAATAAATCAATAAACATAATATCTGATTTTTATATTTTTTATATTATTATATTTAATTTTTATATTAATTCTGTGAAATCAATCAATATTTTTAATTTAAATATCTTATTGTAAAATTTATATTTTAAATTATTATTTTACATCTTCATTTGAATTTTTTTAGTTATTCCATAACATATTTATAATTATTAAGTAAAAAAGTCAATTTAAAAAACTTAAATGAATTATTAAATGAAAATTTAATAATTGTACACATAATATATAATTATTTATATAATAATTAATAATATTATTGTAGCCTACATCATTCAAAATTGCGTAAAAACGAGGAAAATGTATAATATACAGAAAAATAAGTTCAAAATACTTATAAAGACGTTAAAATAGTAAAGATTTTTATTTTTACATAAAAATGAAAAATACAAAAATTATAATGCATATTTAATTAAAAAATATATTTAATTGTCAGTCCTAACAATTCATTATTAATAGTTTTGAAATTTTGTATTAATTTGTAAAAAATTTTTGTAATAATATTTAATAAATTATTTGTAATAATATTTCTTATCCACGTAAAATACTTAATATAAAATATTTAAAATGGAATATTCAAATTAGAAGTTATAGAAACTAAAAATTTCGATTCTTCTAACCAATTTCAATTTAAAGTTACATATTTACGTTATTCATTTTTTGTTTCAAATTATGTATACTATTATATTGGTTTTTACAAATATATATTATACTATAAGAAAAAATAAAAAATTAATGCAAAAACAGTACCGAGTAAAACAAATGATGTGCACAGACGTAAAGATGAAAAGAGGGAAAAAGCAGAAGTGGAGAGAAGTAAAGGCGATGTAAAGCTTTCAATAGCTGAAGGTGGAGCTGGAGGAACCTGGGGTTGGGATCGCCAAGGGGTGGGAGTTGGGTGGTTGGGTACGGAGAGGGCAGGAGTTTCCGGCTCGACGGAGCCAATTCAGAGACGGAATTTATCCTATCAATTTCTGCTTGGTGGAGTGGCAAAGAGCTCAGCTCAGAAGCAGCATTCACCGTTCGCTATATTAACGCTATGAGCTATAGTACCGTTGCACAACTTTCGTGTTAGGGAACAAATAGTATGTGTATAGAGCACACGAACAAGAACGATGACGATGATAGGTGTAGGTTGAGCGAACCACGAATCTGCTCGATGCAGCTAGAAAAAGCGCAATGCTTTGTCAAGTGTCCACGTTGTCACACAGTAACTTGACAACTGTACCTTTTCTTAGGCTATCGACACTACTGCTCTTCCCTCTATTTATGCGTATGAAAGTACGTAGAATATTACACTCACTAGTGAGTTCAACTGGAAAACATATATCATTAATATTACGATTTACTCTTTAATACGGCTATGCATGTTCTATAAACTTTTTGCATTAGTAACCCTACTTCGAATTTCGTAAACTTATAAATATTAAACGTATATATTTTCAATTCTATTTGCTTTAATTTAAAATCATTTTTAAATAGAATTTATATATCTTTTAAATAAAAGAAAAATAATGATAATTCACATATGTAAATCATAAAGAAGGCTTTTTGTATAAATTTCAACGGTTGTTAAATATCTAATTATTAAAATACGTATGGAATACATTACAAATATTATTTATATAAACTTTAAATACATTGTAAGTCATTTGGATTTCATTAATTTCAAATTTATAGATTTATAGATTTATAGATTCAAATTTCAAATTTATACAGTAATTTCCTAATATTAATATTAATTTGATAATTTCTATGAAAACAAAAATCTAAATTTAAATAGTTTTTGTAAAAATAATTAGAAATAAATATATATTTTTATCTATTAAATTATAAATTTTATAACTTTTCAAGTAATCTTTTTTACATTTGTAAGTTGTAAAAAAAAGTGAATAAATGAAGCTATTCTACAATATAATGCTGGCACTTTTTTAATAATAATATTCTAAATCATAAAACTTCTATCTAAATAAATAGTTAATTATTTTAATCAAAAGAATTTAATCTTTCTGCAAAAATGTATGTTTATTAAAATGAAAAATTAAAAATCTATTTATTATTTAAAAATCTAAAATTAACATTGTTGTCGGTATTTGCGTGAAAATCATACATTAACAATTCATATTAAAAAAATTAATACATTAATAACATTATATAATGTTTTTATTATACAGATGCATTAGACATGTAAGAAAAAAAATTCGAATGTTGGCAATATTATTTTTTATTAATTAAATCACAATTATAATATAATATAAAATTTTAACATATACCTACATTCTAATCCCAAAAATTGTTATTCTTAAATTATTTATAAAATATTTGGCTTTTAATAACAGTTTTATTTTGAATAGTAAACATTGAATAATTACATTATATATCGTTACGAATAACTTGCATGGAAATTTATTTCCAATTTTTAACAAATATAAGTAAATGTAATTACAGTTCAATAATCCACCCATGATAAAATATTTAAAATTAATTTCGACTAATTACCTTTTAAGTGCAGTTTCATTTTATTATTATTATTATTATTAATATTAATTAATATATTAATAATATATTTAATAATAAATCCTATAATACGAGATATATAATACAAATTTATTGAATAAATATAATTTCAAGAAAATTAGTTAATGAACAATGTATTGTTCAATTTTTTAACTATAATTATTAATTATTAAATAGTTATATTATTCAAGTATAATCTATACATTTCCTTCAAAAGTACTTATATGAGTTTTCATTATGACCATCCGACCTTTGCTTTTTCTCCAGGAAACAGCTGTTATTTTATCGTATAATTTACTTTTCTATTAAGGATATAATAAAGAAGTCTTATATTGTATTTTAACAAAAAATATTACTCACAATTTAGTAACTGATAGAGGTAAAATCAAGATAATTAGAGTATGTTGATCGTTTTTAGGTATAATTAAAATTTGGCTAATTCATTGCAGTATCACATCTAAGATAATAAGCAGGGATAAAAGCACTGAAATCATTAGAATTATCAGACATTGAAATTTAATCTTTCATTCCAAATAAGTATGCTAATAATTCTTAGGATGTAAATAATTGCTTTCTTATAATATGGTAAAAATAAAAAAAAATCTATAAAAATGAGGCGAACTGAATTAAATTAAAATTTCAATTTATTCCTTTTTATTATTAAAAAATTTTTAATTATTCGTGCTTTTGTTTCGATTGAATGATTGAATATCTTATTCATTTTATTTTTGGTCTAATATAATTCATTGCATTATCTGATGATTATTTAAAAATTAATTTTAAATGATAGATTACCCTTCCTTAGTCAAAAATAGAAGTCCTAAATTTTACATTTACTCTTCTAATTTAATGTAATTAGCCTTCATAGTAAATGAACGTATATATATATTAATTTTCCGAA
This sequence comes from Ceratosolen solmsi marchali, assembly GCF_000503995.2. Taxonomy (NCBI): domain Eukaryota; kingdom Metazoa; phylum Arthropoda; class Insecta; order Hymenoptera; family Agaonidae; genus Ceratosolen; species Ceratosolen solmsi. Next base: position 1,652,495 of record NW_011948420.1, read on the forward strand.
TTTCTATATGTGTATTTTGTTTTTTACGTAGAAGGGACTAAATTAATGAAAGTCACTTGAGTTTTATTCTATAAATTATTATATTCATTATGCAAATAATTTAATTTTATATTCTGATGCGTTTTCGGTAAAAATACCAATTTTTTTTTTTAGAAAATGACAATATTAAATTTTAGAATTTATCATTGACTTATTAAATTCTCTCTATTCAAGGATTAAATCAATGAACAAATTGTATTCATAATTTCAACAAATTTTAGATTAACAATAAGTTAATTCTTTTTTTACTTTATGTATTTATGAATACCTTTAAGCAATTTATTGTTGTGCATAGTGATATGTAATATTTCTTAAAATCATACTTCCATTAAAGAAACTGAACAGAAGATAAATATTCTAAAATTTCCTCGCTGAATGTATTTGGTAATCCTTTCCAAGAATCATTTTCCCAAAAATTGACAGGTAACTAGTTATGCGACATTACATTATCAACTTTAATCGGTGTGGATAGATAGTTCCGTTATATTTTGTATATAATTTCTACCATTCTAAAATGTTATCAACAATAAAAATATTTAACTTATATAGTTCTATTTAAGTACGTTCAAAAATGAGATTCGAGATATTATAAATAAATTTTGTCGATTATAATTTCAATCGCTTTCAAGTACTTACTGGAATAATAACAATACCGAATAAATGTTTGGTTTTAATAAAGTTTCATAAGATTAATACAAAAAACATAGGTATAATATTTTTGTTTTCAAATATTGTTCGTTATCTATCGATTTATCAATAAGTATCTATCGAATGTCACCTGTATCATATATACATTACGAAGTAATATGTAATCACCATCTATTTTGTTTTGATACAATTTCAACATAATTTTTGTTACAAATACAAAATCTAAATAGATAAGTTTGGTATTTATTATACTATACAATTTCATAATAACCTATAATATACTACATTTTTTTATTTGCAATTCAAATTTTTTTAACTTATAAATAATCTCATTAATAATTCGATGCTCTAACATTATCGTATTAAAATTACTATTAATATGAAGTTAACAATTCCAGTCTCATGATGTAATCTTATCATTTTCAATTGATTGAATAGCCAATTTCTTTATTTTACATATCGAGTTCAGTTAAGAATGATACTTTAATACTTCACTAACAATAAATACAGTAGGTCTTAATTCCAAACATCTTTGTATGAAATCAGTCCTAAAGGTTTAGTTTTTTACTTTCAATTTTCTTCGTTTAATGAAGCTGAGTATTATTTTTAATATTTTCCTACAAACTAAACAGTGAAAATTTATTTAAAAATAATTAATTGTTAATTTTTCTTAATATTCGTAATAAAATAAAAAATTCAATGCTAACTCATTATTTATATTTTTTATATATTTTTATGTATATAATTATAGTATTATAAACATATGTATTTTAATAATGTAAGTTTACATATTTTAAATTAGGATTTCTTTTAAATTAACATTTTTACGAAATTGTTGATAAGCATTAGATAAGAAATTTCGATCTTTAGTTAGCTTTTTTATTATTTAACGAAGTTTTGGGAAATATTTACTGCGAATGGTAAGATAGAAGATTGAATTAACTATATACATGCAAGAAATAGAGATTTAATGAGTGGAAAAAGAAAGAAAAAATTGTGTTACCGTTGATGGCAACAGACGGATTGTTTAAAAGTAAAAATCTAAAAAAAAAGAAGGGGCAAGAGGAACATTGCTGCAATTCGATATTTGAAACGCAGTAGTAATGTAGTATACAAGCCGACCACCAGGGATATCAAGTAATCAAGAGCTTTACTCAACGCGGCATGCCGCACTCCCGAGCAAATTACTGGGAGTCAGTGAACACTTTATTCTGTCAACAATCGACTTTTCAATCATAACCAACAGCTCTAGCTGTAGGGCACTGCAGCCCAGGCCATAAGAGTGCACTTAAAATGAAAAAACGAACCCCAACTGAGCTATAGATATATTCATTTGTTTCTCGTAGACAGAAGATTTTTTCATGCGCACTTGTACTACACGCGCCAATAAATTCGAATATACTGAGAACGAAAAGAAGCAAATCGCCAGACTTGAAGTGCCTAGTCCACTGTATACATACTTTGGAACAATTGTAAACGAGGATCGGGAAGGCTGAGATTATCGCTGTAACTACTCAAAGCTCGTAGCTCGAGTGAAGTCGAAAGATTTAAAAATTATGTTTCAACCGGTTTCCGTATCCCTATACCTCCCCAAAATATATATACACCTATATATCTTTACTTTTGTTTTATTCCACTTACATATTTATATATTGTTATACATATATACCCATTCCTTAAATCTTTCTAAACTCAAATTTAAGATTTCTTCAAATCTTAAATTTTAATATTGTAAACGATTATAAAAATTGCCCTTTATAAACAGCATTGGTCGCCCTCAACTTATCCACGATAAACTCATAAATACATCATCCTACAGAGCTATATTATTTTCTTTATTTTAATAATTATTATGTATTAATTTAAATAGCTTACTTTAAAATATAATACTGAAAATATAAGTGTCAAAAAGTCTAAAAAATCCCTTAGAACGTATTCAAGCTATAAAACTGAATATTGTTTTACCATTAGAAGTGTTCTATTTTTAACCAGCACTCTATTATTATAGTACTATATTAGTTACTAACATTTAATTTATATTTGAAAAATTTTATTAGGAATATTTAATTTAATTTATCATAATTTAAATATTCTATAATACATAGTATGTACTACGCGTGCGCATGCGATCGTGTACACAATACACTTCAAGTTGGTTTTCAAATAAACTTAAGTTTACTTTTTAGCGTAGCTTTTGCATTGATATTTTTATATTTCTGGTTAAAAGAAAATATTCATCTCTTTTTTCATCATACATTTACTTCTTTGTAATTGCATTGATGGGCTTATTTATAAAGTCTAACATTAGATCAGATGTTAGAACAATTGAATATAGTAGAATAGTTGAAATTTTAATCAACGAATAAGTATATATATTCAATAAATAATAGGAAAAATTATATTTTTAAAATAAAGTGATTACTCTTATAACTTTTTAGTTTATTTACATTGCATCATATCTGTAATTGTGTCAGAAAACTAGATTGCAATAAAAAAATCATGTGTAATTCCTTGTAATATTTAATTTGCTAATTATTACAAACAATTATTGATTTAAAATTAGTACAAACATAATAATATATATAATATATCTATATGAACGATCTCGAAAATTATCTTTTATATTTTTATTTTTAAACAAGTATTCTTTTATATGTTCTATGATTTTTACAAATAAAAACATTAATAATTTAAGTAATTAGTGTGATTCAAAATATAAATATTTTATATGTAAAAAATATTTTGCAAAAGAATAATTTATTGCTTTTCTTTTTTGTATCTTCAATTATAATTTGGTATAATTACTTAAAACAATATTCTAAGACAGTAAAAGTAATCACGTTAAAATAAAAATGAATATAAAATATATTGTATATTTTTTAGTTATTTAATTAAGCATTATACAATAATAAAACAATTCACAGTAATAAAATTTAACGCAAATTAAAAATAAAAAATTTTGTACATGAAATTATTTATAAATACTAGTAAGTGTGAAGCTTTTTTCACTTCGTCAATCGTTTCCTCACTAACAAATGAAAACCCGCTATGTAATGGATGTAATTTCATCAAATATTTATCCGACTACATTGTTCATAATAGTATATATATACAATAATAGAACTATCGCTATTAATAGCCTTTATATTATGTAATTACCTTTCTATTATTTCCTTCTTTTTCACAATTTTCAACCTTCGATATTTTAGCTATTTTTAGTTACATCGTACCATTTTATCATTTATCACTAACTTAACTTTTGCACTGTGACCACCATGAACACACATAATATAACCATAAGGTTAGAAAAGTTATTGCTAAATTTTTAAATATACAATTTTGATATGGCAGTAGCAATAATTCTTTAAAAGTGAGATCAATAAGTGTTAATTATTTATTCAATTATAATTTATAGTTTTTAAGAGAAATTTTTATGTAAAATAAAAATCAGTAGGTATAGCAATTGTAATATTTATTTTACATTAGTTAAATTTTCGATTGTACAGCAATGAGAAAAAACAGAAAATATTATGCATAACATACTTTTAAAACAACAAATTTAATGACTACCTACTTTAAAATAAAAAGGAGTTTACTTTTATAAACAGGAAAACTGTTATTTATTATTAAATAGTTTAAAAATTATTCTATCGTATGATACACAAGTTATTGAACAGATAGTGTAAAAATTTGTGAATTTTCTAAATTTTTCTGCGTTGAGAAACGTTCATCGTTATATATAAGCTTTCGAAAGGCAGTGCGATGGAAGTCCTAAATATTTATGCGGCAATGTATATATGGAACACGTTTATGTAGGCGTTACACCCTACCCCATTCGTTGGAACATCAAAGAACTCGGAGCTTCCAAACGATTGTATATGTGACTCACACCAAGTGGTATAAAACAAGTAGTCAACCAAGGTCCTACGTCTCACTCGTGCGCTACATATTCCTAATAGTTTCATTAAAATGCATTCCAAATTCTTCCTGTTATCTTCTGTTTCTTTTCAATAAATATAAGTTTTCACCTAATATCTGTATATTTTGTCTTCCTTCAAATATAATTCTGCCTAAGATATTAGAATTGAGACATCATCCTACTTTTGTTATTTCGTTATCAATGTATATGTTAATTAAGAATAACAATACTTCTAGCTATTTTGAATAAATAGATCGTACCCAAAGAATACATGAATAAATATTAATTATGTAATGTTTATAAATAAAATAAAAGATTTATGAAAAGAACAGTGAATATTATATAGATAAGATTTTCACATTTAATTTCGATAGACTTTTGTTGGAATCAGAAAATACAAATTGTGTACCTAGAACAAACAAACTATGTAAGCAGGACGCTCTGGGAGAAGTCTACGGTAACCAGTGAAACGTTAAAACAAACACCACATCGACACACGCAGTGTCACGCCGAATAAGCCTGCATACTTCAACAACGATGAGGGTGACACACGTAGCTTAAGACATATCCTTTTTCGCATCAGTGCCACAAGCAGAAAGGAGGAAGGATCTAATCTTGCTTTTGCGCGTCATCGAATCCTAATGCTCACATAAAGATCCTGTTGCTTTGCTTGAATAGACGAATACATGCATGTGTCGTCTGAGACTAAATAAACATATATATATATATATATAACTTTCCATGTTCTCATTTTATGTATATATTATTCAATTATATGATTTTTATCATTTGTATTTTTATAACGCGATTCATTTTTTCGAAGAAAATTTATTTTTAAACATATTTTTAAATATAAAAAAATATATTACAATAAAAATTACCAATCTTTAAAAAGGAAATTGATGCATAATAATAGAAGTAAATGTGATACACTGGTCTTGTAAGTCCACCTTACCTGTTATACAACCACAATAGATATTACTGAAAAGGTTCTTGTAGAATGGCTGACAATGTTATTGCGATCCCGATTCGGGATAAATCTGTTATCACGCTTAGCTAAGCGGCCGGACAATACAACCCGTGAACTGGTGTTCAGTCCAAATATTTACTCGTGACGCGCGATCATATTAATCTGGAAAAGGGATACAGAGGCCACTATACAAAAGAGACGACGACGGCAATGAGGAAAGGAAGAACGAGCGAAGGTTGAACAGGAAAGTCTTTATGTGAATCCCCTTGCTATTTCTTCACATCTATATATTTTTATCTATCATGAAAGTATCGTATTTCTCAATAAAGATTTTATATAAAGTGCACATGAGAATGATCCAAATCTTTAACCATGTGAGTCTATCTATTAGCATAAATCCAATAGGACTCCGCTGTAATATTTAAAAGGGGAGAATGATTATGTATATACAATTATGTATACACACAGAACTTTTTCATGCTACTCACACCTTAATTTGATTTAATAAGTAAATAATAAAAACTTCTTTTTACATTGCCTACACGTAAAAATATTCAGGACCAAATGTAATTATAGCTAGTAAAAATAGTTTTACTAGAAAAACAATAATAAGTACAAAAAATTTATTTAAATTTTGACTTTTGTTGACAATGTCAAAATATTTTTTTATATTTACTGCCATTGCATTTTATGTACTATTCTACCAATAAAGTATTTTTTATTACATTTTTATATTATATTCAACTTAAAAATATTTTCAATGATAATTCACTACAAATTCATTTTAATGTTTAATTACAATATTTCAAAATGCAGCTATATGAAAATAATCAGTTCTCTTAAAACCTAAGAAAAGTAAAAAATGATTTTTTCTATTATGTTAAACTATTTATTCATGATAATAAAAATTATACGCTTGATAAAATGTAATTCATATAGTCAGTTTTTTGTCTCAATATTTGACATGAAATGATTCAATAATTTTTTATGAAATTAATTATCTAATAATTCGCAACTTCAAACATAGACAGAAAATACGTTTTAATACAGTTTTGAAATATTGCAACAAAGTATCATTTATTAAATTTTGTAACTATTAAATCTGATATAAAAATAGAATATATTATTGAAAGAAGTGAAATTGAATACATATGCATGTATAAATATAACATTTTTTATACTCGATAGCTAAATTAAAAAACAGTTCCTCTGTCAATAATTATCAATAATTATTATTGAATAATTTTAAATATTTTCCTTGATAAAATTAATCACGTATTACAGATCAAAAAGAAATTATTTATCTATGAGTTAACTTAATAAATATAAATTTTTATAATTAGGAATTTTTTTACAATATATTATACTTAATATTAATGTATAATATAATAATGTATAACATTAATATGGCACCAGTGCCTGTATTGAATGAAAAAATTTCATTTTATATTCAAAATTACATTATTTAAGATGACTTAAGAAATTATACATTTTAATATATGTATATTTATCATAATACAATAAATATACAACATTTCTTAATGTATTGAAACAAAAATTTTAATAAAATCATGCAAAATATAAGACCAAAAAAAAACAAAAAAAACGAAAAACTCGATAAAAAAATATAAATGTACTGAAGTTCCTCATAATCTTTATAATTTTGTATTTAGTAAACGAAGCTGTGAATGATAGTATAATAGTCAAATTCCTGGATTAATAATATCGGTTCAACTCCTATGAAATTAAGAACGCTCTATTGCGTGAATGAAAATTAAAATTTTTTTTAACAATTTTTTTAAGTGTATCATGATATATTATAGAATGCACTTTAATATTAAATAAACATTATTTGATACAGCATCTTAAATTATTTATAATTATTATGTTTAGTATTAAATATTATTTGATTATAAAATATAAAAAAAGATTTAGGTATTTATATAGATTTGAAAGTCATTATTGAATTTATAAAATGACGAATATCATCACATTCAAAAATTCATTCATCAAGTCACATTCATCAAAAATTCTTTTTTAATATTTTATTTACACATTTAAATTACTAAATTATTTAAAAAAATAAAATAAAAAAAACCATTAAATCAATCAATTTTATAATTAATTACAAGTATTAGACTAGCTACTAGAAAATTTTTGTCATGCAGCGCGTAGCCTATTTAATACAAAATGGAAAAATATAATTAATTTATATGTTAATATTTAAAATTTTATTTTATTGTGAAAAAATATGAATATATTATAGTATAAATTTTAATTAAAATTTAATATACGAGAAAATCGTAAGCGAAGCAATAAGTCCTAATAATCGAAGATTGTACGGAATAAGAAAAATATCCGGTTAATAAACATTAAATAAAAAAAATAAATAATAGGAAGTTTTACATAATCAACATAATAATTTGAGTTTTTTAATTTCTATATTGTGTGAAATTTTAAATCTCACTATAATTTCTTTTTTTTGTTGGACACAAAGAAGTTTTTGACTTTTCTTTTTATAATGTTGATTCATTAAATAGTGAAGAAAATTCTGCATTTGTAATGTAGTAAATATAAAAATCAACTATTTATATCTTGTATCTGAAGATGGACTTATACAACAACATGAATATATATATATTAATCAATTCTTTTTATGTTACCATATTATATAAATTATAAAAATAGATATTGTGATATACCGAAGTCTTATAATTATTATTGGTACTTATGTGTAATTTCGGAATGTTAATTAAAGAAAAATAGTAACTAGTAAAAACTAGAACATTATATAGAATTCATATAATTGTGTAATATTCTTACAGCATATACAAGGCAGAAGTTATTAAAAAATAATTCATTTTTCTGCTTTCTACATTAACATTAAATAGTATTCAATCAATAATCTACTATTGAATAATTAATTAATCTATGAGTTTTTATATCAAAATTGTTGAAGATAAATTTCGAAGTTATTCGAATCAATATCAATATAGAAACTTCAAATAAATTATTTTCAAATATAGTTGAATAATAATTTGGAGATTAAAAGGATGCCTTAGAATGAATAGATTATTAAAATTATTATACAAATTATTATTATAGATACATAGAAAAGTGTACGCGAATCTAATGTTTTAAATAATGTAATATTTTGTATGGTGATAAATATGAATAATTGTTAGGCCAAAGATTGGGTTAAAACCAAATTAACACATAGATGAATAATTTTTTCTCGTGAAAGTATTAGTGTTATAAAAAGATTGACAAGACAAGTGATTTTAGCTTATTAGAATATATAAACAAATTTTCTACACAGAAAAAGATTTTTTTGAGAATGGTTATTTACCTAAAGATGTTTAGAGACTTTAATCCATCGGGATCAAGTGACTGCACAAGTTTAATAGTTATTTAATAGTTGTAACATTTAATAGTTGTACGAAATACGTATTGGTGTAATTTGTCAAAAATAAGGACGTGTTGGAACCTAATATATAAAAAAGTACAAAGCAAAATTAGCATAAAAACTGGTCATTATTCTTATTTTCCTTTGATGACAAATTATATTTTTTATTGTAAACTTCATATAAAGTATTAAATAATTAATAAAATTCATATTTAAAAATAGTTTTCATAATAATTTATATTGCCGATTGCTTTACTTTTCGTTAATGCTAGTCTATAAACACGTTTCTACTTCAACATACTTTATATTTAATTTTTTACGAATACCATTATTTAATTAATAAAATTTTATAAAAAATTTAGATTTATTTCTTTTCTTCCTTATAGGTTTTAAAATTCATAAGCTATTTAAAGATAAAATTTAATATAAAATCATTGACACCATGCACGAAGAGTTTTTAAATTTATACCCGCCATGAATCAATCTGGATGCCCGAATGGAGAAGAACCTGAGCTGTCCGTCATAAGCGCAGGCGGAATATTCGAAGAGATCAAATGTCAGCGCAGGTAGAATTAAGGTCCCAGAAATATCTCGGTGTCGAAGACTCGCAGTAGTAGATACCTCATAAAATTGGAAAGACGCGGATATTCCTGAAAGGAAATTTTCCAATTCAGCTCGCAACATTAAAGGAATTATCGACAATTCACTTGGTGTGTTTAATTATTTCTTCCCTTCCTTTAGTATTCATAGGAATAATATATATTTTATAAATATTCTTTCTTCTTTAATTGTTAATTATTATATTGTATCATCTGTATTTCTATACATTAACAAACGTATCAAATGTTTCCTTCCCTTTTAATTATATACATCCCTGATATTCACCACTTTTATTGAAATACGTACATTTTATCAATGATTTTAAAAATAAATAGTAATATAATATAATTTATGATATGAAAAATCATTTTTAATAATCGTTATGAAATATAAAAGCAATTGTTAGCTATTATCATAGTGTAAGACTTACATTTTAAATAATTAAGTTCGTTGAAATATATTTTGTCAAATGTAAGTTTTAAATTTTATTAAGAAGAATTTTAAGTTATTGTATAAAACATTTTCAAATACTGTGTGTGTACAATTTGCATGTGCTTAAAACAAAAATAAAAATATGGATAAACCTAAATGAACTTTATTTGATAAAAGATCTGAAAAAAAGTGATAAAAATTCTATTAGAAAAATAAGGAACAATGAACTATGAAATTATATGAAATAATGAAACAACGAAGGTAGAATTATTAAAGAAAACACTTATATCTAATGTTTTGGCTGTATGTAAGCTGAAAAGATATTAGCTGCGCACAGGATACTCTTCTGATATGTGTAGTAAAGCGATTGCTTATTCGCCCAAGCCAAATTAAATTACAAAACGTCATTCAATAAAAATAAGACAGCAGTGAACGATAAACTATTGGAAGATTACAGGAGACTCGGAAACCGATATTCAAAGACAACAAAAGGATACCGATTGATGTTTTTTTCACAATTTTCGTCTTGACACCTGCCTTTCTATTTCTATATTTTATTAATTTTTTTCAAGCAACACGTTCAAATATATATGAGGTTACACTGTATTCTAATCCGATTATTGGATGAAAAATTAAGTTTCTATTTACAATATCCATTATTGAACTAATCACGTAGATGATAATAATTTAGTAATGTTTAATATAAACGTAATAGTTCATATGATGCATTAATTATTATTATTTACATTGTAGTTTTATGAAATAAAACAAGTTTATATACATGAATAAAAGATACTTATAAAACTTATTTTAATATAATACTTTTTATGTACAATATCTTATTTTTACGCATTAATTTCACATTTCTAACTTTTAACCGTACTTCTTTTACTGTGATCAATTAAACAGATTTAATAAATTACTTTCAGTTTTAATAAAATTACTTAGTATTATATAAATATGATAAAAAAATATATATTTTATATATAATATATACAATAGATACAAATAATAAATAAACATAATTTAAAATGATTTTAATTTTAAAAAATTAACAGAAATCGATAATTGTATTGGTTTGTTTCAATTAAATATTAAACAGAAATTCATTAAAATATAAGTTTTATACTACAGTAATTTAGGTTATTTTGTTTACACACTTGTATAAATTCGAATACTATATCTTATATTTTAATTATTCCTCTGTATATATTCAAATGCTATCATTCGCAATATAATTTTCTTATATTTAAAATAGATCTATGAAAATATGAAAAACAATAATAAACTTTTTTTCAAAAAAAAACTTTTTGAAACTATAAGATAAAGTAAACATAATAAAACACATATTATAAATAAATCATTATGAACATCATTTGTTAAAGACAATGTTATGAATTGAATATAGGAAGTGTAACGGCATGTAATATGCATAGTTGTAGCTGTAATCGAGAGCAGCATATATAACTTTATGGAACTCTGTAAATTAAGTCTGAAAAGTTTAAAAGTCAAAAGAAGAAAAAACGAAAGTATATACAATATTGTACAACCATGTCGCCAAATATTTTTTTTTAAAGAAGTAACGCAGAACCAAGTGCAAACCCTAGCAGCATGGGAAAGATGGTAGAGAGATTAGTACCCAATTTTCAACACCATTCAAAAGAAAATGTTCAAACAATATTGTGAATTAGTTATATACATTAATATTAATTAACTATAAAATTTGTAATATTAATAAAGAATTAAACACCGAATAATATTCTCACGTGTTAACATTTTTAAATAACCTAAAAAAAATAATTATGTAAAAGCACAAACCATATGTGGAGGAAACTAATTACGAACTTACAGGATGATATATTATAAATAATGATACTGACATGATATGATACGAAATACCATTAATAATAAGTAAATAAAGAAATTACTAATACTAAATCGTATTCTAAAGTATTTTTAACGTTCAAAAAATAAAAGAAATTCTATATTGAATTAATATTTTTAAAAGACAAAAAAATACCAACAAAGAAATCTTGAGTGTATTTTAAATTCGCTACGTAAAGTTTTTCAATAATTATTACGATGAAGTCGATGTATTTTGAACACTTTCGTCGATTTTTCAAAATAATTAAAATTTAATGACTTTAACACATATGTGTAACATTATAACTACAAAATCTATTTTTGTTTCTATATTATACTATATCAGTGCTATTGCTTTATTTATCAATACATTAATCGTATAATAATGTTAAAACAATATAAAAATTTAAATAAAAATTTATTAAACATAAAAAAATTATTTTAAATGTGGGAAATAAAAATTTCTTATATATTTATAATTTAGATTTTCTGTAAAAATATATATTTGATTGTTCTTATTCAGAATTCGAAGTGTTTTAAGGCAATTTAAAGCTAAATTGTAAAATTCTAAAATAAGAAATAAAATGTCATATAATGACATAGTCACATAATCATAAGAGTGAATATATCAATGCATGGGGTCTTCATAGTTTATTCATTTAAGTCATTATCGACCAACGAAGAAATTAAAAATAAAACCAAAACTTAAAAGAAAAAAAATGATGGAAAATGAAATCCGAAAAAGACGGCGTCGCACAAATCGTAGACGCATTGTACAAAGTCACATCAATTATGGATAGGTTCGGGTTTTAAAATTCCGCAAAGAAAACAAAGTGTTTCTACATGCAAATTAAATCGAATAAAAACAGTTTGACGGAGAAAGAAATCAAGTTTTTCCACTTGTGTATATATAAATATATACATTAATAAAAATTACTTTTCCGCTCAATAATAAATAAATTAATTTTGTTTTTTATTTATAAAAAACTGTATCAACGTCGGTATATTTGATTTCTTTATCGATTATTCTCGTATTTTATTTTTGAGATTTTTTATTATAAACTTGTAACTCCTCTTTATCATAATATACAATGTAATAAAGTAATAACTTTTGTAAATAAAAAATAATATATTAATGTATTTTCACAAATGAAACACAATATTAATTGTTAAAATAAGGATCATAAAGGATGAATAGATTTTATTAGGATAATTCACGCCAGCTCTATACAATTTTGATATATTAAAATATTGGATTTTATTACAAAATATAATTACGATGAAAATGTAAAAATAATGTAGAAATTTTATTATAAAAAAAGAATAAAATAAATAAGAATTTGGTTTTATTTTAATTACTTCTTATTCAAAGGAATAGTTATTGTCAAACTTATTGGTTTAGTAATATGAATATCATTGATACATAATGTAATAAAATACGATATTAAGTTAATCTATTTTTTATTATATTGTACTGCGAATGAAAGAAGACAATAAAATTAATAATAACGTATTAAATTAGATGTTCAAAAGATTCAATAACATTACTAATCAATTATAAAATGAAGCATAATAAATGCAATACTCTATCTTCCAATAAAATTTTAAATATTTCATGTCTGATCGTATATGCATTGACACTCATACTCTGTTAAATATTAAAAATATATTAAGAATTGATGCTTACATCTTTTAGTATTATTAAGCAATCTTTACACTTCTCTTAGAATAAATGAAATAAAATAAATTAAATTAATTAAATATATACCAAAAGTACTATACGAATAAAATATTTGGTTTATAAAATTCTCTATTTTAGTAATCAATTGAAGCAGATTTCAAACGAGTCAGGATTTTAAATTTATGTTATTAATTAACAATGAATAAAACAATGATTAAATTTTTTATTATTAAAATTGAATATATAAGAAAAAAATTGATTAATGTTTTTTTCTAAAATGTTACATGCGTTTTATATTTTTTTAGTCGACTATAAAAGTTTATATTACCAATTTATTTAAAACTATTAACTAAAAAAACCAAAAACATATATTAATAGTAAACATTTATAATGATAAAATATTAAAATATTGTAGTTTATTTTACTGCTAAACATTACACTAATTTAAAACATGTAGTAAAATAAATATATGTATATACGATATAAGAATAGGATTAAGTGAGTGTCTCATACCTATTACTGCGTTGAACAACTCAAGTTTTCAATTTTTCTACATATTCTTATAAGATTTCTTTTTCATTTTATTATTTGATTAATATTCAAACTTTCATTTATCCATTGGTCTGGCAACAATATAAATGTGTGATACTTATGGAGTTACATAAGGTTTTATCATCATTACAAATAATTTATAATTTACATTGGTGACATTATTTCTTATTTAATTTTAAAAGTAAATAATATTAAAGCGGTATTTAAAAAAAAAGCACGGATAACATTCTTATAATGATAAAGTTAAAGTTAGGGGCATTACATAAAAGTTTTAATGTTTGAAGTGCATTATTATTTTAAATAAATTACTTGTTTATTGTTTTTGTAATTGTTTATTTCTTATTGAAATGTAAAAAATTTTGCATCTAAATTGTTGCATACTCCCACATGGCTAAGTAACCGCGTGCATTGCCTTTTAGTTATATTGGCAGTGATCCAGTAAGATTACTAGCCGCAAATCTCTCAAGGCCACGAACACTAATGTTAAATCCGATGCGAGACTTGAGTCACGAATATTCACCGAACATTAACCCCGCTCCTTCTCCTTTCTTTACATCACCTTATTTTTTTATCTTATACTTCTTTTCCCATTCACTACGGTTTTTGCTTTTTATACACTTCATCTCTCGCCTTTGATTTATTTCTCGACCTCATCTCCTGCGTTTTTATTTTTTAAATATTTTATTCGGTTACTTATTTTTTACTTTATATTCTTGCCAATTACTCGTACTAACAATCGATTTTTTTCATTATTTGATATTTTTTAATATCTGTGATACTAATAATACTACAGCGGTATGATTTTCTTCTTGTAAGCAGGGAAGTGTAATAAGATAAAAAAAAATGTATGTTCAAAAATTTGTCTTGGCTCATTCAAAACCGTTGCCTTAACGAATATTTAGCTAAGATCTCACTAGCGATTACTTTTCTATGGTCCCACTCTCTCTCTCTCTCTCTCTCCCTCTCTATCTATATATTTATCTAGCTATCTACCTTTCACTCTATCTTCTTTACAACACTGCTATCTCTTGTGTGAAGAGTCATTGTCTCGACCACAAGGGGTCCAAAAGAGGCTGTGCAGGGAAGTCGTAATTTCAGCCACTTTGACCGCTGCCAGCCAAGGGCCAGAGTCGAGCCGGTAACCAATCGACCAACCGAGATAGAATAGGAAAAAAGAAGAAACGAACGAAAATAAGAGAAACAAGTATGGAGATTGAGGTAGAGAAAGGAATAAAACTAAAGTAAAGAAAAGTAGAAAGCAAGGAAGGATACTCGCTAAAAAAGAATTGGTTTGTCGTCATCTTAACCTTAACTCTTATGATTGAACAATGTTTATTCTGAACAAATGAATGCTCCAATGTAATTATAAGAAAAGAGTAGTCTTCGTAAAACTGAATGAAATGGAAAAGTAAATTAAAAAATAAATGAAAAATAGCTATGAAGAATTACGAGCAGCGCTGTACGTACAACCAATTATTTTCTACCTATCCATTATAAATAAAAATGTACTTGATGTTATTTTACTGCACATTAGAGTACCGAATTTGCTGCAATAAACGTTCTCAGAAGTTTCAAAGCACCTGAAAGAAATTGAGATTGAACTGAGCGAAATAGAAACTGTAAGCAGAAGAAATAATCAATGCAATTATCGAAGTCGGCGCAAAAATACGAAAAGTTTCTCCTCTGAATTCCTTCTTTCAATATCCAGCAAGCCAGTTTAACAAGTTATCGAGTTCTTTGTCTTTCGTACTTATTGCAAAGCCCAATTAAATCGGCAGTCAAGGACGCAGTCTACACTGTTCGTGTAGTAACACACACGTGACATTTTAGGTCGGTGGCGCGATATTTCAACGACCTCCCCCCTCTTCTACAATCTTTTTCTCTTTCATCATTTCCTCATCCGTTTCTTTTTTTCTTTTTCATTTTCGGTCAATTCAAAAAATACGCGTGTGTACATTTAAACGTACAACTCCTTGTAATTAGTAATTACATTTTCTCATAAAAAAATCAACATAAAGAGTCTTGTATACTTTTCAACAATTAATTCCAGTAAATAATTGAAAGAAAAGGTGAGGAATAGAAAAAACGTGAACAGTTCTGTACATTAAACAAGCGCTCATTCATAAATGCATAAACTATATAATAAATAAGCACTTATTAAGCAACTAAATAAATATTACAGCTAGGTACAGATATCTTTGTGTTATATTAAATGTTTCTCATAGCATAAATAAGTACAATTATTGGTATATTACATGTTACCACACATGTTTTACTAAGATACTTTTATACTTTACAATAATTCATACTTCTACACAAAACAAAAACCCAGGCTAATGAATTTATAACATTTTCGTTTAAAAATTTAGGACTCATTAATGTTAAATATCAATTTTTTGTAATTTCCAACATCCATATCCAATTAATACTATATTTGTAAAATAGTCCTATAACTAAAGTTCTTTGATAGTACTGTATTTAGTTCTCAGTAATTTTAATACTATATTAAAAATTTTATATTAGTTTTATACTAATTGAAAATCCTGATTAAATCGGCATCTAAGAAAAACTTTTATTTTAACGAAAATAAAACTTTAATTCTATATTATTTTAACTATATAAAAAATAACTAAACATAATCATATGATAAAATAAAAACATTGAAATAACTATATATTGCAGATTAAAATTTTTTATGTCTATATTACTATTTGGGTAAAAATAAATGAAGTTATTGGTATATAACATCAAACGTAAATATAATTGAATGTAGAAATCATTAAAATATGTGATTAAAAATATTGTTATATACATCAAAATTACAAATTAATTTTTTTACGTCATTTCGATAATTTATACATCAAAATAGATAAAATATTAATTAAAAATCGATTATTAATTAAATTTTTAATGAAAAAATGATATAAAATTTTATTATTTTTAAGTAGATACAGGACATAGCGTAATCAATGTAAATAGCATGTAAATGATATTAAATTAGATCAATTAACTCTCAATCTTTTAAATAGTAATGATTTATTAAAAAAATTTATTCCATTTGGGTAGTTTTAAAATTCGATATATTATAAATTTAAAAATATCATTTTATAAAAATGATGGATTTAAAAAATGATTAAAATTTCTTCCCTAATTATAAACATTTGAATGTGAATAATCTCTCAAAAACAAAAAAGAAAAATCTAGTTATGATTTATGAAAACAAAGAATTTTAATAAAAAAAGGCTAAGGATACAATTAACAGCTGAAGAACTTCTGCATCTGCTTATGTGAGTGTATGCATGTGTGCATTTGCGTGTATAATACAACGAGAGGAGAGACGACGCGTGGTAGTTCGTCCAAATGATTACGCTGTCGCTCGAGGCTTCTCTCACCTACACGCTGCGAATGCAGCCTTGGTTGGGCTAAAATGAATGCCGCCATCACTCCTGTCTTTTATTTTTGCCGCTTTAATCAGGTGTTAAATGCGAGCATCCTTAGTTCTCTCCGAAAAGTGATTTAAGTCTCCATCAAAGTGAGATCCCGGTTTCTACCCTAACTGGAAAACAGTAGTGCTCATTTTTATTGACAAATCAACAATATAGATGTGATGACATAAAATAATTTACATACCATATTCCTATGCAGTGAGAAAATTACCAAATAAAAATGTTTTAAAAATTATTCTAATTTTATTTTGTAAATCAAGTTATTGAATGACAGAAACTTACAATATAATAAACATTAATTATAGAAAAAACTAGCTTACTTTAGTATATATTTCATTAACCATATTTTCAGCGATATTTAATTATTTTCATATAACAATAAAAAATAGAAAACTTGAAGAAAATTATTAATTAAAACTATTATTTAGCATGCACATAATCATAAATAACTAACGATCTAAAAGTACTGAAAAGGACATGGCAAAACAACTTAAATAAATTTTCCATCGTATTTATGTAAAAATTCATTAATGCAATGTTTCTATTAAATAAAAAAATAGCATCTGTCAATAAATATTATCCTTTATAATCAATCTTCATCTTTTTATATCCTTTATAACTATTCTTTATAATTAATCTACATATACGACTTAATATATTTAATTGTTCATATTTAAAAGATTTTATATATAATATATATGAAATTCAATTTATTATTTGCAAATGTTTAATTTTTGTAAATCAATGAAAATGAGCTAACTGTAAACAAATTCATTTTTAATGTAAATTTTGTTTCTACTATATCTTAGGTTTTTGGAATGTGTTTATTCAGTTACAACCTTTTTAACCATCCAGAACTCTATTATACTATAAAACAAATTCATCGTAATAACGAATAAAATATTATATCTACCAAGAGTTAATAGACAAATCGTTTACTTAGCTAATTGCCCATAACTTATTGTACTCTGTAAATTGATAAAAAGTGAAATGAATACAAATGTTTCCTTTAAGTTGCAAAGGAAATAGTTGTGATGCCAAGTAAAGAATTTCAAAAATGAATGATTTATCGATTTACAACGAAGTCTGTCTATTATATATGTGTGTGTGTGTGTGTGTGTGTGTGTGTGTGTGTGTGCGCGCTCGCGCGCGTGTGTGTATGTAAAATTATATCAGGGACAATTAAATCATCAATTATTTTAAATATATATCAAATATCAAAATTCAAATAAATATATTTATCAAAATAATGATACATTAATCGTAGACCAATAATTAAATTAATAGGACTAATACGATTTATTCAAGTCATATTTTGCACAATTTTACAAATAAAAATATAGACGTATATTTCATCTGAATATGCTTGGAGTATCAAAAAGAAAAAACAATAAATCGTTTACTGTGATCTCTACGTCAAGATAAATTTGAATTGATAAGATGGCAGTAAAGTCAAAGGCTTTATTTTTTGTTATTTCAAATAAAGAAAATAAGAAAAATAAGTATACAGAGTACCAAGTAAACAAAGAAAAGGAGAAAAGAGTTTTTGAGATGAAATCTAAGTTAAAAATACTATAAGTGGAAAGTGTGGGCAATGATCCTTTTTTGATTAACGCTAAAAGTGTACGCAAGCAATTGCTTTGTTCATGGTGTTGTGTATGTATATTTCTTCATACTCGTATGCACATTTGTAAGACACGCCAAGGCGCAGCAGAGAGGAGCAAAAGACATGATCTTTCACGTTCATCTGCATAATGCAGTGCATGACGACAAAGAAATTGGTCATCGCGAAGATGCGACGAAGATTCTTTCAGTTAGAGCATGAAAGAGTTTGAGAAAAGATGGAGGACCAAAAATAGGGAAAAATAAGAATTATTAAAACAAAAATAGATTTATAAATCTAAAGCTACGTTACACATGCATTAGACTTTTACTTTCACTGTTTACATATTTCTTTGCTTGAGCTCTTATAAATGAACTTATTTATCATGACAATTATAATTTAAAACCTATTACTAGTTAAGAATTTTAAATAAGAATTCTGTTTAAGAAAAATTTACTATAATTACAATTAACATTGATAATAATTACTTTTCAAATTGATATATTATTTATGAATTTAAAAAACTATAAATATATTTAATAAACGTACTATGGTATACAGTAAATTGATGATCATGTAAACAAGGAGTATTTAATATTTAATATAATTAAAATTTGAAATGCAAATACTGTCTCTACCATTACGATATGACTGTTTTTAATTTATATTTACGTAAATATTATGAAAATTATAATCATGGTTGTTATAAATATTATAAGTAAGAACGAAATTTAAAATACATACCTAATCTGGATTAACTATGAAAATAATATATAAACTACAATGCATTATATAATGAATATACTGTACTTAGAAATTTAAGATATTATCAAGTTTTAATCACATTAAAAAAAATATAGAATAGAATACATTTTTTAAAATTATGAAAATACTTTTTGTATTAGTTAAATTATTGTGATGTATTAAGTCAAAATGTTTGGGATATATTAGTAATAATACATACAAGGATATAAAAAAAGTGTAATTTGAATCAAATTCTCGACAATTTAATGCGATTTCAAACATAATGTGAATCTGGTGCCATAAAAATAAAGATGAATTTTAAATAAAAAATAAGCTAAGAAAAGAAATTTCGTCAGAAAATTCACATAGTCGAACATCAGACATGCGGAGTCTTATCGTTCTCGTTCATTCGCTTCCGCGCTTTTGCTACTGGGTGTGTTAATTAGTTAAGGTTACTGGTTGGGACTAAATTACACCTCCTGAGCAACTCAAAGGAAGCAATTACTGGTGTGCAACGAGTCGGGAGGGAAAGTCAGCACTGCTCGCTAACGCGGCTGTCTCGTCGACGCTGCTATCGTCAGTTGTACCGTATTCATCTCAATGCACACATATTCATGCACGTATGTGCGCGTGATTGGCGCACTGATGACGTTTATCCACTTTTACACATGCCTCGACAGAGCTTCATCAACTTTCGAACGTCGCCATCCGGGACCCCCCCCCCTCGTTCATTAAACGTAGACAAATAAAACACGTCCCTTTTTCATTTAATATTTAACGAAGCTTTTTCATGTGGACACATACTCGAAAAAAACGCGTCATTTATGACTTCCTAAGATTCGTCGAGAAGCTATTGTAAGATATTGATAAGATTTGGAAACTATGCTTGCATGTGCCAATACCATATTGAGTTGCTATTACATCCAGCAATAAATGCTGGAATTTTTTGTTGCTTTCCACATATATAATTCTTGATTTGTGTAAAATAATAAATATTTTTTTCAACTAGTCGTCATAAGAGCGAATCCATAGAATTATAACTATCATATGCATCTAGAAATTATATGAATTTCATACACTAGTAGTAAGTGAACATGCTTGTTTATTTTGAATTTTATTTTCTTTTCATCCCTTTATATTTTCTTAACTAAACTTATCGTCAATTTGTAAATTGGCACACTATGCAAAATAACTTACTGATTGAAGATTATAGCTATTTCAATTGCTCTATTGGACCAATGTATTTTCTTTAAAGAAAACCCTTATGAAATAGTATATATTAACTATTACTAGAAATCGAAAAATTTATGAAACATCGAGCCATATTATAAATAAAAAAATGGATAAAATACTAAAATTTATTAGAAGTATTATATTCCCTTATTTAAAAAAATCTATATAACTCTAATTTTTTATCGACATTCTTTTTACAATACAAAGATAACACATTTTTATTGAATATCTAGGAACATTTTTTATTCTCAAGTTATGATCTGCAATACTAGTTTTATTGTGAGACTAAACTGAAACACAAATTTACATTTGTGGGACTTGCTATATATTCAGCAGCCTTTATATTAAGTTTGATGTGTGTATTACATTTATTCTGTAAGAACGAAATACTATGAAACTGAAAAACTCTTTGTTATCGTTTTTATATGAAAGTTACACGATTTCTTTAAAATTTTATTCAAAGCTTATTTATAATACATGGAGACTGGCAATTCTAGTATTTTCTAATATAATAAAAAGACCACAAATAATGCAAACGATCTATCCTTGGAGTATCCACACCTCCTTGTCCCTCATTTCCTTATCCTATTTCAATGGGACCTTTCGAATTAAAAAACGAAGGCCTCTACGTTTAGCGACGTCGTTGTAAGTTTTCAGTGGTCCCATGTGGCGACGTCGAATCCGCTTTTACCCTCTTTCTCTCACTCCTCCACATTTTACGCAAGGAATCTCCCAGTCCAATCCAAATGAAACACTGCCGTTCTTAGAATCTAAAGAAGAACCTTAAATGTCGTGGAACAGAGAAAGGGATCCTTCGTACTTTCTCCTCTCTTCGTTTCTTTAATACTTACATAGCCATAGCACTTGTAGTACAATACACACCTTGACTTGCTTCGTCCTTACATAAGTAGTACCATGGCTTCGTAGCCTCGCGCATCCTCCTTGTCCTCTTGTTCTTTCATTCTGTTCGTATTTTTCTTTTCTCTTTTCCATACTTCTTCTTCCTTGTCTGCAACGCTAAGTTTGTTTCTTTTTTCTTTCTCCTTCGTTATACTCACTACATTTTTTGATACTTTTCCTAGCTTTTACCTGTCCCTTCCATTCTCTCGTAGTCATTTTCCTTACATCATTCCATTTGCTACTTCAATTCTTCGTTACCATAAAGACACATGAATACAAAGTATATATATATATATATATATATATATATATATATATATATGATTAGTTTGTGTATTTATGTATTGGAGTATACATATTGTTGTATAGATATGTAACACAAACTAACTAAGGTTGTCTCTTTTTCAGTTTCATACAAGCCACTTTATTTTAAATGCCTCCCGTTTTACATTGCAAAATTTTAATAATCAAGAGCACACCAATCTTATTTAATGCCACTTTTTATTTATAAAATTCTCAAATACTTGAAAATTCTGCTTTGATAAAATACTAAAGGTTTTAATAATAATAACGAACAACTTATATGGTAAAAAATATTTTTGTTTCATTAATATTACTTGTTGAAAGTACTTAGAAAATCTAAATTTACAAATATAATTAAGTGTTTATTATTCGTCAGTAGTCTTAAATTCTAAAATTACAAATTTTCTGATTAAATATGAATCGATTTCATACTATATGTAATAAATAATAAAGTTGCGTCTCATCTTTGATATTAGCCGAAACAACAAAATGTCATTTAAGCGAATAACGTAAATTCAATATAAATAATTTTATATTAATTTCATGTAAAGTACTTTAATTGATATTAATAAATAATTTTTAACTACTTTATATTAATACATTATTTCCAGCAATGTTAAAAAGAAAAATTAAATATTGAAATATAAACAAATAATATGCATGGATTGAACTAGAAATTGATAAAAGATATAAACACAAATGCAATTATTTTTTATGTTCAAATAAATGTATTGTATTTATCTAAATAAAATCTATGCTTCGTAAAACAATATAATTTCTACTGTACAACTTAAATTTATATAATGTCCTACAAATTTAAGGTTCATTAATCGACGGCTTATTATTATAATAGATATCCAAAATTTAATTGGTCACAACTAGCAATTGTATGATATTGAAAAAAAAGCAATTAACCTGGAATTTAAAAAACAATATTGTTTCCATATTTTATTTTTCGTTAAATTAACAATTCAATCCTGAACAAGCAATGAAAAATTAAAGTATCTTAAATAGTTCTTATTTTGATTAATTAAATACTTCTAAAATAAAAATGAATTAAAGATTAAATTTTAATAAATTAAACATTTTTAAAAATCAAAATTGTTAAAAAATCGGAAAAATCAGCCGTCGATAGATCTTTTCGTTTCTGGCACTGAATTTGTTATGGTCATACAAGAAAGAGTATAATCAGGATTAATGATTATTAATAATAATGCTAAAGAGTAAAAATATATTGTATCAGAAAATTAAATCGCCTATTAGAAGGAAACTTAGTTAAAAGTAGCTTTTTCAAATGATATATTTCAGCCACTCTTAACATGGATATTCATTTAACATTTTAAAACAGACAAAAAAATTTTAATTATGAATTACCCATTTAATAAATAATAAATTAAATATAGCAATACAAAATAAGTGAAAACGGTACCTTGCGAATAATCACATGAGCTAGGTCCAATGATATTAGTGTGCATGATTCAAATCACATTCACCTGAGCCTATAATCCGTATAATTAATTGAACTGGAGCTAAAATAAAGACCCTTTCTAAATGAAAACTAGATTAAATAAAACAAATTGAACTTAAAAACTAATAAATAATATGTTTTTATTTATAATTTACTACATATTTACCTATAGTCGCTTATTAAGTAACTAGATAAATATATCAAATATATTTAAATGACAGTTTAATTGTTAGCGGTATGAAAAATGTTTGAATTCAACTCTCAGAGTTAAGAAATGTACTAATCAATAAAGACTTTGAGAATAATATTAATAAATCATTACAAAACAAACATGGTATTTAATTCAATGTCGATTGTGAAATATTTCAAAGGAAAACAAATTAAACTCTTTTAATTTTTTAAAATCTAGATCTTTCCTTACTTGAAATTAAAAAAAAAATTATAAGATATCTACATCATACTAATACGATTTTACTATTGTATAAAACAACCTTCTGGAAAGGACTGAAAAACTGAGCTTTATTCAGGAAAAATATCAACATTATTAACTGAATTTTGAAGTATAAAAATTAAAAATAAATATATATAATATATTTACATATATTATATTTATTATATAAATATATGTAAATATAATTTTTGGAAAAATAAATAAGGCTAAATTTTTCATAGGACAATGTACTGATGCTTAACTGTTTGTACAGACATACATGAAATTATAAACTTTAAATTAACAAAATCCCTTGTAATTCGTATTTATAATAATTAGTTATATTCAAATTCAGTTATAAAATAAGTTATATTATAATTTCTATATATAATATAAGTTTAATATATAATTCAGTGAATATCTACTATGGTATCATGATACATCAATTAGCGTGATGTAATTGAAAATATGTGTAATTAAAATATCATTGAAACATAATGCAAAAAAAATGCCGATCAACAATAATAATCTATTTTATTTATTATATTTATAAATATACTTTTTATACTATTTATACGTATACTTATATACAGTAAGTTACAATGCAGATTCTGTTCAAATGGTGGCATAATATGTAATGAAATTAATTAAAAAAAGATTAAAAAAACAAAGTGTGGCTATAAATAAAGAAATATGAAAATTTTCTAAATGAAATCTTATCCTCGGTGTAACCAGTATACTTTTAAAATATTTTAGGATAAATTTTATAATTTTTATATTATTGTTTAATAAATTTGTAAGTTCGGACTGTTTATCAATTCATTATATATAATGTATTGTAACCTTAGTGAACTCATAACACTTTAATTATCTAATTAAATTAATATATTAGATCGTTAAAATATCCTTAATTTAATTTAAGAAAAATAAGTATAAAACATATTTAAATAAATAAATCGATAAAATAAATATTTTTACTATCTATTCGATTCAAATAAAAAGTATAAATATACATACATATACATATACACATACAAATATAAATTATAATTAAATCAAATTAATTTTGTCATTCACATTTTTACAGTCTTCAAAACAAAAAATAATTTTTTTTTTTAATAATCTTTAATTAAATTGTACTATAAGTTGGATAGTTCTTCAAGATGTTTATTTTTACAAAATTTATTTTGGCCTTATTAAAGTAAATGTAAAGAGAAATAAAGAATAAATTTGAGGATTCAAAATTTAATGTTAAACAGTTTTTAAAAAGCGCTTACCAAATCCCGAATGAATAAATGAGAATTTCATACCTACACGGAAAATCGAAAAAGAAATATTAACACACGACAGGATTACTGATACAAAAGAAGATCAATTATTCATACAAGAGAAAGAAGACAGAGAAATGTTGGTGCGCATGCAAAAATATGAAAGAGCAAATAGGTGTTCGTTTTCTGGCACTAATCGTGCCAAATAACCGGAGGCTGCAAACAATGAATACTCTCACGATTGCAGCTTGATTTGTTCTGTCACACTAGCACGTATCTGGATTATGCCCGGAAGTCTTATTCTTATCCAAGTCGTAGTTTTTTCTAGTTACCTAATGTTACCAACTGAATCGAAGAGGACTTTCGTACAATGCGCCGCGATATGCGATCATTTCACTAAATACAGGGAAAGCCTGGTATCAGTATAGAATAGTGCAAATACGAGGTACAAGGAGTTGCATTGCTGTCAAGAACAGAGACACCATGAAGACGAAGGCAACGTAGATATATCGTACCACCCTCCCACTATTTCGTACTTTCATTGTCTCATAAACCCCCTTGTTTTCGGACGTCTACCATAATTATTAAAGAAAGTAGCAAACGCGCAAACCTCGATACTCGGAATATGAAAAATGATTATATTATAATAAATATGAATTTTTAAAGAGATTAAAACATCTATCAATTTTTCTGGATTTTATATACAATGTTTACTGTAAAAAAGTAAAAATTGACATTAATAAAAAATAAATCAGATTGTTATATTATTTAAAATCATTTAATTTTAATCTTGTAAATTTTTAAAGTCTATGATAAAGCTATTTTAATAAATAAGACATGAAGAACGTATATGCTTTAGCAATTATTAAAATTAATTGCTCAGCAATATTAATTTAATTATTAATATTTTTAATATTATTAAATTTATATATTACTTAAATTATTCTATATATAGTCATTTACTTAATATATAATTTCATTAACTTAAAGACTTTAAAATTAACATAATGAATAATATATATTTTTATATTAATTTAATTACAAAATATTTTTCGTATTTAAAAATATAGGTTTGTGAATAAAAGTTATAATTATTTGCAGTTTATACTTATTAAATTGTATAATAGAAATAGAAATTGTAGATGGATCTTTTTAAACTCAAATATGTATCTATATAATGTAATAATATTGCTTTCTACAGTTATATTATATGTATTTTTTTTAGTCAATTTAAATATATATTAAAACTTATAACTATATTATCAGATTTATTTAATATACTAATTAATACAAATAAAATTTTAATGTTACTTTTTTTTAATTACTATATCTATGCTGTAGAAATACAAAAAAAAAGCAAAACTTGCATTTTCATAAATATAATGCACAAGAAGAATCTTAAACTGGGTAGTTAATTTAGCATAAAAATATTAACAAAAACAATTCTAAATTTCAATAATTTAATAAGATTTTTTAAGAATTCGATATTTGAGAGTGAAACAATTAATTTTATGATATATAAAATGATATTTTAATAATAAAATACGTGTAAAATTTTAAAAATACTTAAATAAATAATATCTAAAAATAAAGTCATAAAACTGATTATATTCAGTAATTCATTGTGTAAATGGTTAAATAACATCAAATTATTTTAACCTGTGAAGTAGTTGCAAGGGTTGATAACAAAAATAAATAGTTCGTATAAATTACGAAATAGTTTAGAAGTTTAATTATAAACCGTTATAAATTGTATTAAACATATAATAAAAATAAATAGAGATTATAAATAAGTAAATAGAATGACAATGAGAAAATTCAACATTAGTTAAAAAAAAGCGACATAGAGCAAATAAGAAAAATGAAAAAAAAAGAAAGATATGGAACTTACAAAGACAGGAAACGAGTTTAAAGTACGTTAGTTTTAAGAATGAAATGTTAAAAGAAAAACTATTGGGTGTTAATTCTGTTCTGGAAACGTATATGTGAAAATAAGGAAAAAGAAGCGAATATAAAGAAAACTTCGTAAAAGAATCAGAAGAGGGTAGATGAGAGACAGAAGAATACAGGTGGGCGCACGGACAACAAGATAAAAGATATGAGCAGGATAGGAAAGTAGCAACCGCGGAGGCAACGTGGCTTGCTCGTGTTTTATTTACCTAAGACCAGTAGCGAGTAGCGCGCAGGTAAGATTCCACAACTGGAATCTTAATAAGGGTGGCCAGAGGTTCTCCTCGTTTGCTTGTTATACATTCTTTGTGCGCTTTACCTCTTTTCCTCCTTCACCTTCTTTAGTTGTACTTCTTCAACATCCCACGCTAGTGTCCGACGACTTGAAAAATCTTATATTCCATACAAACCCACTAAAATCAGATAGAAATTAATTCAGTTCGAAGTTCTGCAAGTTAATAACAAAATATGGCATAGTTTTCAACAACTTCGTACTTTTCATGATACCACCTGAATATCGCCTTATCGATTTGTGAATACAGTAAATTAACACTCAACTTAGAATTTACATTACAATATAATTTATCTTTTAAGTTACCTATGCTTAAGAATTAATTATAAAGTTTATCTTTACGACCATTTAAATTAATCTTTTAATTTCTTTTTTAATTTTTAAAGAAATAAAATACTATTTTATGTTTAAACTTACGTGTCCCTAAAAATGTTCCATAGTTTTTAAACTAAATATATATTATAAATTCATTACATATTTATGTTTCTATCTTACAATGAATTCTTGAAAAAAAAGGATAAAAACTTTAATTTAATTAAAATTATATAAATAATATATTAAAATATATTTCTAATATTTACATTTTCATTTAAAATATATTTCTGTAAAATTGGAAAATTCAATTTTAAGAAAAAGATCTTTAAAATTATTCGAGCGTTATTACACTTTTGAATTGGTATAATTTATATACTTGTTAAGAATTACCAAACGTAAATTAAAATATGATTGAATAATTAACGACTCGTTAACGTGAGTATTTCGATTTTAATTATACAAGTACATTTACATAATATTTTTTGATGTTTATTCTTGAGGACCATGGTATCGATGTACCTTAACATCGTCTTGAATAACTGCTATAATGATATCTTTCAAATTAAATCGTTCTAACACAATTTCAGTATTCAAATGCAATTCTGGATTTGATTTGTATCTTGTGAATATAAAATAGGACCATCATTCATAAAACTGCTATTCGTAAATGCTATTTGTATAATACTTAGATTCGCTGTAAGCTATTTTATACATTTATATATGTGCATTTGAAGTTGCTAAATAATAACAAGTAAATTATCTTTATAAATACATTTAAGAGAAAAATGAAATATAATTCGCAATTTATATTATATAAAGTACAATAAAGTATTAATGTAAGTGTAAATTTAGTTATAAAGACAAATAACAACGTATTATATAGATTTGCATTAATTGAAATGTAAAATTACAATTCGTGAAAAACGTCAATATTGAAGAGAATGTGTAAATACAATTTTGAATATAATACAATAATAGTCAAAATTTTTAAACAAAATGAATAGAATTCAAACATACAATACCCATTCATAAATGTTTTTTTATTTTAATTAAGCTGAAGATTATAAAATTATTATAAAATTATTAATTTTTTATAACAATCTTTATTTCATCACTTGAACTACTAATTATTGTGCATTACCTAATTTTGCAAAAAATTTGTAGTTTTCATATCTTTCTATAATAGATATTAACCAATTAAAATTTTTATGCTGTTTTATTCATTGAAATAAATAATTAGCGTTTCTTTATCAATTATCATTTTAGTTTTTAATGATATGCTAGTAAAATTAAATATCTTTATTCTACTTTATGAACTTGATAGTGTACCACTTTCGAATTTATCAAATACTTTATGTTCAATTTTCAATAATTTTCAATAATTATTTTACTTCATATTAAAATCAATTGTGTGCAATTGTATGATTTAATGTATCGTTATTACTTAAAGTTTAACATAGTTTTTCATTATAAATCAGTGAGTTGGGTCTGAAAATGTAGCATTTATAATGTCTACCGTAGTTATCATAAATTTATTATTATGAAAAATCATTTTTTTTTTAATTTAAAATTTTTAATGTTTGAACACACCAGTTTTAGCTATCATATATGTTTATTATATATAATTATTTATTTAATTTTTTTTTATTTTAGACCTATGATAGTGTGCTATTCCAAAGCCATTGCCTTTATTTATAGTGAACTTTAAATTGTAGTTTTCACTACATATGAACCAAATAATGCTTACACATTCTGTAACTTTAAAAAATTGAAGCACTGCAGTTTTCATTCTTAATAATCAGCTAAATTAGTGTTCAAAACATAAAAATTTATATAAATAATCTATGTAATACATAAACAGTTATAAAACTGATAGCAACTAATTCATTTGATTAAACAAAGAACAAAATTTAAAAAATTGCTAATTAATTTTCCGAATTATAAGAAGTCACTATTCAAAAAACTTGAATAAAGTTCCATGTTATTCTGTCAAACGTAGCAGATAAATTTTTAAAAAGTTTAAACTATATTTAAATGTCATGCCAATCTACTAAATTTACAATTAATTTTTAACTTACCTTAGTTACGGCAAAAATAATGTGAATTTCTACCGTTAGGTTCATAGAAAATTTACTGTTTCAATTTGATAAAAAAATCTTATATAATAAATCGAAAATAAATTTTCTGATCGTGTTGGATGAATGCATATAAGGACTAAATTTATAAAGTATACTTTCGATACTTGTTAATTAAAAGAAAAACATAATATCCTTTGGAACCACAACAAAATCACTGCGAAAAGTTGGAGCTGGAGGTATGGGAAAAATTACATCGTGTTCGCTCTGCTAATCCACGGAGTATTACCCTTGTAGTCCTCCCCTTACAGGAGTGACAAGTGAAGTCGACTACGAGTGTGTACTACAGTCAAGTGCGCCAATGTTCCTACATTTCTTCTTTCTTCGTCTTCACTTCATCTACGATTGCCCAGGATAGGAGCAGAAGTCACAGCAATCGAACGCCTGAGCACTCACTGCAATTATTCAGTTATTCTTTGCAAGGGATTTTATTCCTGCTTTCTTCAATTAGGTTTAAACTCACTTGCACCTCGTACGTACCTTATTTTTTAAATTAAAAATTTGACACTTTTAATGTCAATATAATTAATCCTTCAATCTCATATTTTTATCATTCCACTAATATACATATATCAAATTAAACAAATTTATAATAAATAATCGTAAATCTTGACAAAAATTTATTATAAAGTTTATAAATTATTTGAAAGTTATATTTTATTACAATAGTTTAAAACTTTTTATGAAAGGTTTGTTATTTATATTCAAACATTAGAAAAAAGTATTTTTTAGCATATATTCACAAGTTGTAATTAATTATATTTAAAAAATGGTTCCTTCTTAATTAACGTTTAATATATATTAAACAGCTTTTCAATAAAAATAATAGCATATGAAAAATATGGAAATATTTCATGATTACTAAAAGCATCCTTTGCAATAAATTAATCATTATTAATTTAATACTGAATATTATTAAAAA
The DNA here is from genome assembly GCF_000503995.2 of Ceratosolen solmsi marchali. Taxonomy (NCBI): domain Eukaryota; kingdom Metazoa; phylum Arthropoda; class Insecta; order Hymenoptera; family Agaonidae; genus Ceratosolen; species Ceratosolen solmsi. The sequence goes on from NW_011948420.1 coordinate 1,683,614, forward strand.
AAAAAAACAAAATCGAGTCATTAATATTAAACCATTAAACTGAATATTGAAATACATTTACTGTTAATTAATTCCTAATTAATTTATAAATTTATCAAATTAGATGAACGTTTTATGAAACTTTTTACAACCATATAAAATAGTGTAATCGATAATCTTGACCATACTCGTAAAAGTGTATAAATGCAAAAATGAATGATTTAAACATTATAATCTCTTATCCTATTTTTAATTAATTTTCACGTTTTTTATCACATTGTGTTTGTTAAGTGTAATGTGCACCTTACTTGGCCATGTATATATCGGTGAGCAGGAGAATCTAGCTCTATATGTTCAACACAAATTTTCAAGCAATAACTTTCTTCTCCTGTACATTCACTATATTCCTCCCGCTAGGATTCTAAACTCACCGGTTTACTATTTCATATCCTATTATATTTCCTCGAGTACTGATAAGAACATGAACAAAGGTTTAAGTTCGATTTAAAGAACTATTTAATTTTTGGATATATTAGTTTTATTCGAAAGCCTCTAAAATTACTCTATTCGCGTTTTTATTCGAAATTTTCAATAACGAAACTATATTGTTATAAACAGTAAAATAACTATTTTAAAAAATATATAATTCAATTACTTATTATAAATCTTTCAATAACACTTTTATATTAAAGTATAATAATAATAATAACATTGTGAATATAATTTGGTCGATGATAATATAACTTAGTGTAGGTTTTAATAATCCATACAATTATAATCACAAATTTAAAAATCATTTTTTTATTAGTTATTGTATTTGACAAGTTCTGTATATCGAATAATTAGTCGCAGAATATTTTATTTTTCTACTACAATTCAATCACTATAATAACCTAATTTTTTTACCCAAATTATGATTAATCTAGCTGACTAACTATTTATCTTTCTAATGTACAAAACTATTGTATTTTTTGTATTTAAATTTTATTTTATTTCTGATCACTATACTTTGTACAAATATTAAAAATAAATCATATCTCGTTTATTAGTATTTAAACATTGATAATTATACGCAAGAAATAATTTAATAAGACTTATATATAGTTTATCCTTAACTTAAGAATACTTACTATTCTAGAGTCTCTTTAATTCGAACGTGTGCCACTTAACGAGCTCGCGAACAGTCTGTCTTAATTTCAAAATCTGCTATCTATATCGACAATTGAAAGAGGCCAACAATCGACACTGTTTTGTAAAAGGAGCAAGGCACGCGTGCTATTGAAAGTTCCAAATAAAAGATAATCTCAACTAGCGAGAAAAAAGAAAGCTAGACGAAGGCAGAGGCAGGGGCTGGATCCGATATAGAACGATTACCCGATACAATTGTCTAAGCCCTACTGTACCTTCCCGTTTACGCATATAAGGTTCGCAACACGCCCGGGTAGCAATCGCGAAACTCAGGCACTCGCATAATGTGCGTGTAACCCACCCCACTCATCACGCGCCATTGCCCCCTTCTCTCTCACCCCCAATGGCGATGCAACCCTCTGAGCAGACGCACACGGCAGGCAGCGGTGCTCCCACTGCGACGAGCCATCCAGAATACTCTTGATTGGTCCGTTTCCCGACGTGATCCCCCAACCTACGGTCGCTCGAGCGTGAACGCGCCTGACGCACATACCACTTATATTTATATTACGATATTAATAGCGACTAATGCTTATACTCAAGCTGCGATTCGACCGCTACAAGAGCCGCGACGGATGCTACGACTGCAGCAGGTTGTTTGAACAGGGGCGGAGGATTCTGTGGCGTACCCGTTCCAGGAAGTGCCAGGAAGAAGCTCTTTCCGATACATCATGTACGTTGCAGTCCTCGTTGTTCGCTAACGTTAATTGCGTGGCTTGGTCAGCGGTAAAGCTTTTGTCATAAATTACGAAGCCACCGGTCGGTTATTCAGGACTGTTATGAAAAAGTATTTCTTTTTTATGTTTTCTCCTTTCACTAAATGAAATTTCTACGAGGAATTGATGTAAACCCGCATCTTACTAGTTGTCATTAAAATTTAAGTGAATTAAGTGAATGAAAAATCTAATTCTTAACAATATTCGTTAAAACATGTTTTGTTATTTGCAGCTCATTGCAATGTATTTCAGGTGTGCGACACATTCGAATAACTAATTAAGGTGCGACACATAATTCATAAAGCATTGATATTCGTTTTGTATTATATTTGATGTACAAATTATGTCAAACACCTAATAAATATTAGGAAGAATGTTTACATGTTTTCATTTATAATTTTTAAGAAGAATTAAGGATATGCAATTATTATTAACATCTATTAATATATTAATAATAAATACAATATTCTTTAAAGAAAAGTAATGAGTAATTTGCAAAAAACAATCAACTAATTTTATAGTCGAATATATAGAATTAGCAAATAATCGAAAAAAATTAACTAAACAAAATACATCATACATAAAAATATTGTATTTTCAAATTCATATACTTATGTATGATTTGAAAAAAGAAATAGAAAATAAGTCAACGGAAATGTTGTTTTTACATTAAAAACTAATGAAATCGGCTAACAAGAATCTTCACTCCTCGACTTCTAGTTGATCATTTATAAGAAATATCGACACCAACGAGAATAAAAAAAACGACTAATTGAATCTGCTAATTACTAACAATTATTTTTCTGTATAATACTTCTACGCATTTATTTTACTTGTTCTCAGTAAGAAAATTAATTGATGAAGTTACAATTTACATAAATTAGATTGTATTATGATTATTTATTTTCATATTTTTAAAAAATTAATTTCATAGCATATAATTAGTTAATAAATAATTTTTAAAAAATGCATGAACATAACAAAGACACTTGCAATGAGCATAAATCAATATACATTAACAGGATTAGCAGTTATAAGTAATGAGTTGCTGACGAAGATCTTAAAATTCGTGGCATGAATCAACCATTAGCTCCTCACTGCATTGAATCATTCCAAGAATAATATTCTAGCTCTCTACATACTGGAACTCTGGGAGGCAGTGTGCGTTAACTTTCAACGAATTGGGAGACAGAGAGAGAGAGAGATTTGTTTCTCGAACGTTACTTTTGCACAGCACGCATAAAAGCCTACTACCGTGATTTCCCGCTGCGAGACGAATGATCGGCTATGACGAGCAGCCGGAAGTCTGTCTGTTAAAAAACGAGAGATAAGGAAAAAAAAAATTTTTTTTAAAGGTAAAGATACTTGGATTGCTGCTAGACAGTACGTCTGTTTTCTTGGAATGAACCGCGTTCACGCTGCGAACGATTTAATGAACAGTGTAAAGTTTATTTGTGTATAAAATTATTTAAATGAAATTTACACAGAATTTTTCGCTGCGAAATGAAATCCATGCTTTCAAGTTTTATACTAAAGTCTTTTATTAGCATTCATGACTCCAATAGTTTCTAAGCTATTTTAATTTAAAATTAATAATAACATGTTTTTCAGAGTTTCTCTCAAAAAATATAAATTAATTTTTTTTTTTAATTATTTTTCAACTATGTATTTAATAAAATGATAGTTGTGTAAAAATTTGTTAAATAGCTGATTGTGAAATTTCGGTCTGTTCAGAACCGCATCTGTATATCTCTTTTATCATTTATCATTGCAACTCATTATCTTATCACAATATACGCACTTCCCAGACCAAAAGCAAACATCACTAGTGAGTATGGCGTTAAACCATCAATGCTTCTATATTGCTCTAATCCTACGATCTAATCTAAGCAAAAATTTGTCCTTTGATCTTTTACGCGCTGTTTATAAATACATCACAATCATATTCCGAAACCGCGCGCGCGCGCGCGTGTGTGTGTGTGTGTGTGTGTGTGAGAGAGAGAGAGAGAGAGAGAACCTCATTTAAATAATATTTCCATTGGAAAATATTCTGTTTTTAAAAAGTTTGTTATATATGCATAAATATATACAGAAAAAAATTACGAAGAAATAAGTCACTAATGGTAGAATAGAAAGATGAAAAGTTAAGTACTAATTTTAGTTACATCTTTGATCATTTATATAATCTTTATTGTTTAAAACAATAAACTGCTTACTAAATTTGGTTTATTATAATTAAAATTGTTTCAATTATTAGATTTACATTGATATAAATATATAAAATATTAAATTTATTTATAAGTAACTACTAATAATATTAAAAATACATTAAAATTTGATGCCACATATAATTAACTTCTTATATTATGAAAACAATGAAAAGAAAGAAGAACTGCATCATAGTTTTAGTACAGTATTATACAAATATCCAGTTTGATCAGACTACAGTGGTAATAGTCAGGATATTATAAAAGAGTGAAAAATATAGTAGTGACAATTCGCGGCTTGCACGTCGACAATCATATAATGTAAACTCCGAGAATCAAACGCAAAATCTACGGAGAGTACGTCCGAGAACGTTTATTCTTCTTCTCAAATGAGGTTAACAGCTGTATGTAGCTGTAAGCAAGAGTGTACACTATGTATTTGCGACACATAGTCTTACTATAAAAACCAATTAATCATTTTGGAATTTGACACGATTATATTATTCATTTTTAATATATAAGTATCAATTACAAATTAATATTAATTTAAAAGCCTGCACTCAATGTACAAACACGATATATCACCACCGTCATACAGTCGTATCTTAAGCAATTTTATTCGTTTTAATACATTGAACAAAAAGTAATTTTTAATCCTTTGTTTCAGCTTATTTTTACAATAAATATTATATTTTAAAAAAGATAATATTGTATATCCTATCTTATCTTTGTAAAATTAAACACACACGTAATAAATAAATTTTTAAACGTAAAATTTGCGTAAAAATATAAGGAGCACATTGATATTTCAAAATTTAAAATGAACTTTAATATGAATTGTATAAATTCATTTTCATATTCGTTCAAAGCTAAAATCGTTACAGTCATTCAAACCTGAATGAGGAATTAATTTTTCTTTTGTAATCCGTTTATAATAATCCTAATTTTTTTAAAAACATTTTTATATGAAAAATAAATTTATTGTAATTTTGTTTACAATTTTACAAAATGTTAAATGATGTTTACATTGCGCAAATTTACTTAAGGAATTAACTATATCACTAATTTCTGACAATACAGATAAATTTGAAGAATTAATCGGAAATAATCTATTTATAATTTTTATGAATAACCAACTTATATTTTATTCTTTATAAATCTTTTTTTAATCTTTTTTTTACTAAATTCACAAACCAAATTGTTCCGATTTACTGTTTACAATGGTATGAAATATTATTAATTCATTTCATTACTCGATACTATCATTAACATAATTATATAAGAAATTTTTAAATATATTAAATCAAACTTGTTATGGTTATGTAATACATGTATAACTAATGTATTACATATTTACAATATTTTTCCATTAAAACAGTTAGATGTAATTATCATATACAATTATTAAATTAATGTTAGTCGAGTAATGTTTTACAAGATAGTTTTTTCAAAATGTCAATTACTATATACTCAGTATTTATTATGTAATAAAATTTTGAAATTTATAAAAATGTTAATATTCTGATGAAATCAAATGTCTTAAAATTCAAATAAGAGAATACAGAAATTAATGCATTAAAAGTATGATCAAACATAAGATATTACTTTGTTATATTGAAACGAAATAAAATATTAAAGTATAAATATCAAATATAATATAACCAATAATTTACCTACATGTAATAATTTAAATAACTAGTATTGTGCGTGTAACTTTACAACTGTTGCGTGTGACTTCCTAATTCTATAAGTGAGTTATTAGAAAGTAGCACAACTCAAGAAGTGCGTTAAAAAAAATTTTTTTTTTAAATTTTCAAAATATGCCTATAAGTTGTCATTAATTACCTTCTATAAAGAACGACTGGCTCTGTGGTATTATATTGCCACGATGAAAAAAATGCTATGCAATTTAAATCAATTCAGAGATCAAAAAGCTTAATTGTCTAATTTTTTATTTATATTAAATAATTTTAATAATAAATATCGATTTTAGATATTTCTATTAAATCAATATTAATTTTTTTAGGTTAACAATCTCCAACACGTTATTGTAATAATTTATTTCATCTTTAACTATCATATATGCAATTTCATAACTTGCAAAATTAAGAAAGAAAAAAATATCGAGTAAGAAAATTAATTTACAATCCATTTATAAAAATTGAAATTCTTTTTATACATTTTTATTAACGCACAATCAGTATTATACACATTCTTAAACTAATATATATATATTTTTTTTTGACTTATTGATAGTCAGTTCATTTAGATAATATACTATGCATTATGTCCATAAACAGTTAAGATTTTTTTATATAATAATTAGATTCGAGTTAAAAGGTATATTTACTGAACCCCATTATCATTAGTAATGCTAATTGTCCGTAAAATGCTGCGTAGATTTTTTCATATGGTATTAAATATATAACATATGAACGTAAATCTTAAAAATAATATCTTAAAAACAAAGTATGCAATTATTAAACTTTACAAACAATCTTTATTTTTATAAAGTAGAATTATATGAATACAATGGAAAATAAAAATCATCTAAATAATATATTTGTAATATAATTAATGTTGTTACTGAGAAAAAATAATGTAAATATTCAAAGGTTTTTTGTACTTTATTTTTATAAAATTTTACAAAAGTTTTTACTGCAAAAGTTCGTTTTTCCATGTATACCAAAAATTTGAATACGTTTGAAAATTAAGTAAGATGTTAATTAAAAAATAAAGAGAACTTATTTAATTAAGTTTATTATATTATGTGTGGCTAGCTATGCATAATATATTAAATATAAATTAAAGAAACAAATAAAAAATAAAGAAAATGGTGAAGTGTAGTGTAGTAGAGTATACCGAAAAAAGAAAAAGAGAGAAAAAGGATCAATTGAATTATATGACTTTTGATAGACATTGATGATTGACTAACCTGCCGGACTGTAGTGTGTAGCGATTATAGTGCAATTATATTCGATATTGTTATGTTAATTCGCAGCAAAGTTAGTATGTGCAAGTCTAATAAATGTTGGGGTAGAAGACCCCCTGGGATAGCAGTGTTATAATATTTCAGTGGTGGTCTCTTCTATTCTTTTTCTGTACTCACCACCCCTCCATTAGTGAAAGCACAACTGATAAATCGACTATTGAGTGGCGGGGCATGAAATTACACTACATATTAACGCTTATAGACTTATAGTTTTACATCCTCGAGGGACACCACAGAGACGCAATGGCCTATTATTCAAAGCGAATTATTATTAAAGGGTTGTATATATTTATTTATTTGAAATAAATGTGAAATTAATTTTTTTAACAATACTAATGAATAATCATTTACTTATTAATTATATAATAAATATAACGTATCTTCTAATAATGTTCTTGCTTACTTATTATCCTAATACATACGCGTAATTAACGCATACTCATAATTAATAAATCGTAAGCATACGCCTAATACATACACATAATTATCGAATACATCATTTCTAATAAATAATAATATTAATTAAAATTATTCAAAATTTTACTTTTTAATCATTTTTTCGGCTAGAGTGTAGGAAAATTGTAAGATATGAAAATAATAAGTTAGTGAGCAATCAAATAAAATAATGCAAGTAAAAATAAAATAAAAAATTTTATCTTAAACTTGAAAAAATGCTACTCGCATAATACCTGAAAATATTAAAAAAATTATTATAATTGAATTGTTAATTGATAAGAGTAATTAAGTTATATAATTATATGTTACTACATATATTTAATAAATATTTATAATTACATATAAATATATATATATATATATATATATATATATATATATATCAATAACAAACACAAAAAATTTAAACTAGTTTAAATAATTTGTTTTCGCTGTTAATAACATAAACTGAAAAATAAAAAATTAACTTACTATTCAATAATTCATGTATAAAATTTAAATAATTATAAACTATATTGTAGCAATTTTAAAGTCTATTAATGATATGTAAAATTTCAATATAAAATAAATTTGGAAGCTTTATATTATACAATTAAAAACAAAATTCATCAAGGTTAACCAAACAATGGAATGAACACATTTAACATAATTATTTTTTATATGTATTAATTATACTGCTAATTTATACCAATATCGATTATTCGTACATGTTTATTCATTTTATTAAAAATTTTTCATGTTTTCGTTCAATATATCTTACACAGAAAAACATTTATTATCATTCACGACAGAATCCTAATAAAGTATAAAGCCGAGAATAATAGTTACGAATAACTACTGTCTACAAAATTAATCAAAATTAGCATTATGAACATAAAAGATTACATGGACTAGGTCCGGCAAAAGGCGAAGGCGGTTAAGCGAAAGCACTGAAATTGATGGGATACGAAAGGGGGCACGCAGCCGACAAGACTGTTAACAGACGTATTACAGGCGCGTCATATTTATTCAATAGACCGCCGAGCAAGCCACAGACACAGTAGCGTATTCACACCCGTGGAGCGAATCCTTGGCTAAGCACTGGTGAACATTATTATTTCGCTTATATATCTGCCCCACTATGAATCGAGCCCCTCTGCTAGAAATATTAGTTATTGTACACAAGTTAGGAGTCGCTTAGCTACAAATCCGACACTTTCTCAACGTGCATAAGGGTGTTATATGATAGCATAGATTAGAGACGCAATAAATGAAAGAAGACAGAAGTGTTGGTAACACCTATGTACATAACATAACCGGGGAGATAATAGGTAAGCAAATTTTACGTGGAGTGAAAAATAGATGACGATAGCAGATACCGAGAATCTACAACTATCCGTTGTCTGAGAAATCATACTCGAGTTCAAGATCGATCTATTCTTCCATTCCTTGTTACTGCTTAATACTTCAATTTGTAATATGTTTATTGTCAATGTTAATAGTCAACGAGACCAAATAACATTTTTATGTGCATACTTAAGTTTTTACTTACTTGAATATAAGATTAAACAATCGAAAAGGACTTACCTGAAATAAAAAAGAAACGCGGTCAATGCACACAAATACTTTTCTTTATATTTATTATTGTTATATATAATTATTATATCTTTATTATATATTACTATAATATTATTGTTATATATTACTGTTATTGATATAAATTATTATATATTATTGTAATATTATTGTTATATATTTCATAATTATTATAAAATATACAAAAACATTAATCTTACGAGCATAATTGTTGAGCTTATAATTCATTATGAATTAAATAAAAATTTGTTTATCGTACAAGGATAAAAAGAATAGATTGGTTGAGTTAATTTTCAACTTTATTATTAATATTCCTAATAAGAAATTAAATTCAACATATTCTAATTGAATTTAATTTTTTTTTTTAATGTAAAAGCATTTTTAATGTTAATTAGCTTGTAGAAATTATATTATACAAGCTCAAAGTATAAAATTTATTATACAGTTCGGTCAATATGTAACTGTAAGAATTAATAAATGGGGTATCTGCATTTAATATTGATATTATATATACAACAAGATAATTAAAAAATTGTATAACAATTAAGTTATAAAATTTATAAAATAAAGACGGAGGTAGTTTATCTAATGAGACAAAGGTGTTTTTCTCTAATTAGATTACTTGTATTTATACAAGCAATAAATTATTTAAGAATATTCAACGCATCAAAATGCATGAATAGTCTTGATGTGGGACATTTTATGAGGATTCGGATTGTGATAATAGGCATTCATAAGTAACAAGTAGTTCGATTTAAAATCACTGTTTCTACAATAACCAATAATGCGTTCCAGAAAGTGTTAGAGTTATATCATTATCTCATCAGCTTATTAAAAATTATTATTAATTTATACTTTAATTAATATTTAAAAACAATCTTAAGAGTTGCGATATTAACAATATTAATCATGTGAATAGTTCGGGAAAGCGGAGTCTAGTTAATGGGAGCACGTGCTTCTGCCGTCATCTTGATTACCAGTCGATTCAAAACCTAACGAGGGAGATGATGGAGTGGTCACCCCATATACTTTCTTCATAAATTAAGCATGTAAAAATGTCGTCAGGCGGCGTCTTTGACACCGAGATAGGAACTGGATTAAAAGTAAAACGCTCGCAACGATTATAATTACTGATCAAGCGATAAACATCGAGAAGTACAAACGTGTATCCGATCTTCTGAAGGAGAAAGAAGTTTCTTGCACTTTCCGTTTCATTAGAAAAAACAAAGGCAAATGCTGCTTTCAATGTTTAACGCCCCGGAAGTGAGATGATAATTTGAGATAAATTGGGCGCGCACACGCGCCCTCTTTTGGCAGCAACTAGGGGAGTAGGGACCATCGGTCGGGCCTCAGCTATTTAAAATAATTGAAGAGGCAAATCGATTTTACATAAGTGGCGTGAAGAAAAGATTAAGAGGATAAATAATTACAAGGAATTTTGCGCGCGCTGCTGTATCCTGTATCCTCGAAGTCCTGGCGCTTGGTGTGAAGAGCTGGTCAGTCGAACAGGAGGGACGAGCGAATCTATTTAACAACTTTAACAGCACGTGACAGCATTGCTTTTGCCTCGAGTGAACCGTGCGTATTCGTATGAGCACCACTGGGTGGCATGTCCGGCTCACTGCGCTAGTCGTCGGAATCCGCGCAGTGCGCTTTCGTAAAGAGGAATAAGAGTCTTCTGAGCATCGAAGCGAAGTAGCATCGTCCGTGGTAAGAGGGGAGAAAAGAGAGTGGAAGACAAGAGAAGAGACCAGGGCCGTGTTCAGATTTCCACGTTCCCTCTACGAGCTCTCTCTCTCTCTTTCTTTCTCCTTCTAGCTGTCTAATCTTGGCTATTTTTTGTCACTGACTAGTAGTGTCTCTTCTCCATGTATGCTTGCAGAGAGCGGGTATATTCAAAATGAGTCTTAACCCGCCAGAAATCGAAGCTACTGATTCTCAGAAATTATAATTACATGCTTTCTCTCTCTATCTCTTTCTCTTCGAAGAATATACTTTCAGAAATTGCGAAATCACAATGACCAGTCTTCAGACTTCGTATTCCTTTTCAGTATTTTCTATGTTCCAAGTTCTTTTTCTTATCTTAAAAACTTAAAAAAAAAATTTATTCCTATTAGCAATAAATAGCTAACTAAAGCAACAATTGTTAAACATATGCAAATAATAAAACTTCCTTTCAACAATAACTTTAAGATCCTTATTTATTATTGAACGATTTCTTATTTAAAACCACTGTTTGTAACTCATTTATCTATACTATTAATCTTTATAAATATTTAATTTAAAGTTATGATTTAATTCTTCTTTTAATGATAAATTCAGATTCATCTTTTTGCTTTATATCCCGTATTAAAGAATGTACTTAATTTAACCATTACTTATTGCAAATATAGTATACAAATTTTAATATTTGTGCACTGAAATAAAGTAACTTTATACAAAACTTTTGTTTTATTTTTATTATTAAGACAAGTATTAATCAATGAAGTAAATATAAAAACCTTAAATTTTGAAGAACTAAAAAGTTTAACAATCGGTAAAAATGACGTCAAAATCGTTTTTTACAAACCTGAAAACCCAAAGTTTAGAAAATAAATATACAAATATGAATAAAATTAATATAGCAAGTTGATCGTAACGAAAACGATCAGAGTTTTCAGTTCTTTTTTCTAGCTATCGAAGCTCTTCATAAAAAAGGAAAGATCTTCCAAGCGATTACGCTGAACCAGGGGAAGTCTAACGAAACTGCGTCCACGTACGATCCTGAACGGGACTAAAGTGGGGGAAAGAAACGTGAAAGACGGAGGCGTCGAATGTACGCCAGACGAAGCTGATAGACGATGTCGTATGTAGTCTGCGACGCGAGGGGCTGACTGGCGAAGGGCGTTCGACTCCAACTCTGCCTCTCTTCCTCGCTCTCATGAGCTCACTACCATTCCCTCTTTCTCTCTCTCTGCCTCTCTCTCTTTCGCACTCGGGAGGTCGGTAACGAGAAACGGCGAGCGCGAGTCGTCTCGATTATTTTCCTCTCTCGCTCCTTCTCAGCGGGTTTATCGCTACTTAACCACCTCGCGCCTTATGCTTCGTACGGACGCGCACAGCGTTGCCACATTTCGTTGCCGTATCCGGACTCGCACTCCAAACATGAAATCCCTTCGCATTTCTAACCTTTGGATGTCGTTGTCGACTCTGTTACGATCCCCTTCCCTGATTAATAGTATATTAGGTTTAACCTTCCCATCTATCATCACCAGGTACAGATCATTGGAGGATCTCTAGTTTTGACACTATTATAATCACTTAATAATAAATTTAAAAATAGTAAATCATCACTAATTTAGAAAACCAATAGCTAATACTATTGTTATTAAAAAATTATTAATCGGAAATTCTTTATGAATTCAATTAAATTCAAGTATACCCAAATAATTTATCAGTCTTGAAGAAACACATTTTGTTTACATACGTTCTTAACGCAGCAGCTTCTAGCCATTTGTTACACCGAAGCGAATCACAAAAAATTTAAACCCTAAAATAAAGATAAATTATTAATTCAGCAGAAAAATTTGTTTAAAAAATAATTATTATAAAATAAAAATTTTTAATATAGTGTACAATTATTTAGCAAGCATTTGTCACAAAATCATTGATAGTATAAGTGAGAACCAGAAAAACGGGTGGAAACCAACTAGTGATTCCTTATCGTAATACAACCAAACGTGGCTACATGTGTGATAGAGGAAATCTAAATTTTATTTAGTCGTCTTATCGGTTGTGCATTGATAAGGCGGAGACAAGATAATAAAAAAGAAAAAAAGAATGCAAAGCATACTTTATAAAGCACTCTTTCATTGTTTTCACGCTAAATAGCCACAAAACAATTGGTAGGCTAGCTACTAGAACTCAATCTTTTATATTCAAGTAGATGTATATGTTATCTGCATAAAATTTATTACATTAAACAAGTGTTGAAATATATTGATTAAAAATAACTTTTTGTTTTCACAAATATAAAAAAAATAAATTATTGATTTTTTAATATTTTACATTAAAGTTACACAATAACACTTAGTGATTTTAATCGAAACAGTTCTAAACAATTCACGTAATTAAAATATAAAAAAAGAATATTGCAAGAAAAATGAGAAAATCAAAGAAATGCATTTTATATGAAGCTGTTCAAGGAGGTTCAAATTCCTTGAGGATATCAGAAACCAAAAACCCCGGGAATGTTTGTGCTGAGCAAAGTAAGGTGATATATACACGAATTGGATAATCCACCTTCAAAGGCGAGATGTGATTCATAATCGATAACTCGCAAGTTCGCAGAGGCCCAAAGGCGACAGGCTGATTGGTTATAAGAGCTACGGTAAAGTATACCGGTTTTTTCTCTGTTCTACAATGTCTGTTCTCGCTTTTGTCGCTTATACGAAAAATTTCTGACTTGATATAATGTAATATAAAAATTCTACTAATTTTTTAAATATAAAACGTTCGTAATCGTACATATTTATAAATGGTTAATGGCACGCGAGATTTGTCAAAAATGTTTACAATGACTAACAGAGTGTTTTGTTTGTTTTATTTTCTTTCATTGTTTTTCTCTATATTATTCAATCTTAGTTAAAATTTGGTTACATTCAAATTAATAAGATTATTATGAGAAGGAAAATAAAAGTCCATTCACTTTTATATCTAATCAAAATCTAATTCGATGAACATTACATCGAAATGCATGTAAGATAGGACTGACTATAGGAACGAATCTATATTAAGAGGAAATTAGTCATTGAAGTCATGCTGAGGAAGAAAAAAAAGAGGCGAGAAGCAAGTTTAACTTGATAAGGAAATATCGAATGACTCGCAATTATTGACCAGCGAAATTGCATGTTGTGGTACGGTAGTATTATTTTTGCAAGGTGGATGCGGAATAAAAAGAAATCACCTCTCTTACTTCTATCCAGTTCGAACTAATTTCGAATATGGTACTCACCTTGTGTATGCGTTATCACTGATTCTTGTTAGACTTGCAGAATCGTGACTGATTACCTCATCTCTTTACCCCTCTCTATCTATCCCCTCTAAAGCCTTTATCCTTCGTAATCGGGCACTGCTTATCCATTTTCATTACATGAATTGCCTTTTATTGATCTGATTTTTCAAAATTAATTATTAACCAACTAAATTTTATTTACATATTTTCTTCTACACTAGCAAATGTGAAAATGTGAATATTTGAAAGTACTATCAGCAATATTAATACTTATCAAAATGAAGTTTCTGTTTGTAGAGTTCTCGAGTATTACGTAAAATTATGAATGAATAATGGTATAACAGTAAATATTTAATTACTTAACTATATTTTTAAATTTCAAACAACCATATCTTCCTAATATTAATCACAAACTTATAAAAAACAATTATATATCTGATATTTTTATATTAATTTTGCATACAAAGAAATAATAATTTCATTATCTGTAAATATCCATTGAATTCTTTCTGGGGTTAACTTATTGGTGTGTATATATATATATATATATATATAGAGAGAGAGAGAGAGAGAGTAAAAGATTTCAATGGTGAATATACAGTTTTTTCCATTTTCTAGATTCTTTTGTTAAAAATTTTTTTTTATTACCATATTTTTTTATATCCATATTTTAATATTTTTTAATTAAACTATCTTAAATAATTTACTTTGTCTTAATTTACTTTGCACCAAATCCTTTTGATTAAAAATCATTAGCTTGATGCAATGTTTGGTGAAACGTGATACCTTAATTACACGAAATAGTACTTGGTTTTATTGTGAATAATATCCTTTTAGATGTATTCTGTAAATTATTTCAGTCAGAATGAGTAATTCGTTTAACACACAAATACTTCTTGACTTTCTTAGTAATAAATATATGTCAAAAAAAATATTCTCTGCACGTGGATAGGAACAATTAAAAATAAATATATATATAAAATAATAATACATAATGTTTGCAACTTGTTCCTATAGTAAAATGCCCTCACAAACTATTTCACATTTTTTTCAGAGCCTTTGAATATTCTACTATAATGAATACATTCATTGAAAATATGCACTTTGGACTTATTACTGAAAATAAAACAGTTAACCAAACGTGTACGTTCGTCAAATGACCCTCGCTCACTCTTAAACTTGTATAAATTAAATATAAACAGCAGCGATAGTAAATAAGAGTTGAGTTGAGCGAAGCTTCAAATAACAAAAAACTAAGCAAGTGAGAGCGAGAAGAGAAAGGTGGCGAATGAGAAGGTTACATTATAGTTACATCTCGAGGCCTTCGGAGCTTCGCTCTTCTCGACTTCGAATGAGATGAGAAATTATGAAGTGAGATTCATAGAGAAGACGTGAAGCCAAGAGCGCAAGAAACAAGGATTTGTTCAAAAGAATTAGAAAGAGAGGAGTGGTCTGATCAAACCTGGAGGAAAAAGAGAAGCGGGTGAATGAGAAAGATGAAGGGGGCGGAGAAGAGTTTTGACCCTCTTGCTAACGGGACCCTTCCTCGCTTCTTTTACTCATAATATGAATTGGTCGCCCAGGCCAAATAATAGTCTTCAAGCAAAGCCCTCGTTTCTTTCCCCTCCTTCTCAATCGCATTCGCAGTATCCTTTTCTACTTATTGCCAACATCACATATGGAAACAAGGCCAACACACTTCGCATTCCCGGTCATTTGCAACCTTCTCTCTAATAATTATGCACCTCTCTGTTTGTTTTGTCCCTAATAAAGTTCCCCTCCTCTCTTTTTTGCTCAATCGTTCATCCTTTCATCTTCTTCTCAGAGTACGAACAAACAAATAAAATCCCTTATCAAACGCTTTTATTTCTTGTTTTCAATATTCCTTATAAAGATATAACAAACATTTCGAATATTTTGCGAGCACAATTCCAACCGATTTCGTTTCTCTTTCCTGAGTTGTCACGATAAATATCCAATTCGTGTTTCGAAACGGCTAGGCTGCTATCGAGGAAATACAAGCACGATGGTTTGCTACAGACGTTGCCCAATAACAAATCAATGGCCGGGTGAGAAGTAAGTGGCAGGTGTGTTGCTGCTCTTGCTTTCTATATTTTCTTTTTGCATTACTTTCATTACATTCTTTAATTTTTCGAAGCATGGAACAACCGATGCAAAGTTGATTTTTTCTTCTACGTACTCATTGGAAAAGTCAACAAATGCTTGGCTCTACAAATACGCTAATTATCTTATTAAAAATATCGGAAAATCTTACAAACCAATAGATACTGTATTGAATATAAATATTATTGGTTAAATATAAAATTAAATATTTATTTTCACTTCAAATAAAATCTACTATTATACAAGTGAATTTAGTCGCCTTCAAATATTTGCTCCTCGTTGTTTACTGAATTAGGTATACATGTAAGTAATCTGGACTACTAAATAAATCATTAAAATGTTATTAAAATTGTTGCAGAAGATATATATAACATCTGTATTGTGCGAACCGTTACAAGAAATATTTTCGTTATTCTCCCGTTATAATTATTTTTCTTTCTTTTAAAAAAAGGAATTTTTTCATATGTTTAAGTTAATTATACTACGTATGTAGATGATACAAAATTATAATTATTCCAATTTTAAAAACTGTACTCAATTTTCTGGGCATATATCATATAATTAAAATAATATAATTTCACCAGTTTTATAACATACAAAAGTGTGTACTCTTTTGAAATAAAACGAAAGCTTATTGCTTACAATTTAAATTTTTATTATTTATGACTATTTATGATTTTCAAAAGTTTTATCGCTAATACATAGAATTTTTAATAAAATTCTTACACAGTAATGACATTTATACAAATTTATGCGTAATAAGTATTATTATAGTATATTAATGTGTATAATATCTTATTATTTTTAAGAGTGTAGAATGTTGATAACAAATTTCAAGATATTTTAATAAAACTTAAAAATACGAGGTTCAACGTTTTAATGTTAACAGTTATAAATACTAAAATCATATTAATATATTTCAAGTGAATAAAATTATGCTATTCTATTTTATATTCTCAAATTAATTTAGTATAGTTTTTGTAACACTAGCTAATATCAATAAACTAAAACTTATGTAAAATGGATTATTAGTTCTCTATTTATTGTTTTATGAATAAGTATACAATACTGCACAATATTTTAATTTATTAAAAAATTTTAAATGTTCTTTTTTTATCTTATTTTTTATTCAATAGAATTTAAATATCTATTTTATTAAACTAATATCTGTATTAGACATTCATTCGTTTATTTAACATCATTTGTATTTCCGTTTATATAATTTGTATCTATCTAGGAGCGTCTAATTTTTTTTATAAATAAATATAAATCGTTACTAGTACAATCAAATTATTATATTTGCAAAAAATATGATTGATCGATATGAATTCAAATTAACAAATTGATACTTTTATATAATTTTTTTTTCACTGAAAGCAGTTTGACATTGATGAATCTAAAGTACATATTTTGTTAAAAAATAAAACGTTTAATTATAAATAAGTGAAATATTAAAATAAAATAATAATTTATTGTAATAAAGCATCCTATTAGTAATACTGAAATCACATATGATTATACAATAGTAAATAATAAATATTAAATAATAAATAATAAATAGTATAAATATCCTTTAGACGATTACTCATTTAATTACCTTTTCATAATATAATTATCAACGTTGAAAAAATATTTAAAAAATTAATAAGAAAATATATGAATAATTAATTAAAAATAACAATGAAATGAATAATTATGAGTGTACGGAAATCTATATTTTTCTGACAAATAGTTTATAATTCATTAGCAATTAAATATTTTTACTCTTTTGCAAAATGCATGTTTGAAAAACAGTAAATCAACTTTCATAAAATGGATTATTATTTCATTGCTTTGATTATCTCATTTGTAAATTCTTCTAACGAAAGTAACAGATTAAAACCGATGAATACATTTTTACAATTTACATTATTCCTAAAAAATAAATCTTATGTGAATTTACAGAATATCAATATATTATTTAGGTGAGATAATAATGCATGTTATTATAATTAATCGTGTAATAATTTACAAATAAAAAACTTTAATTGATAAAGAACAATGAATTTTTATAATTTAAAAAAATATAAAAAATGATATATACCAAATATCTTTAAGAAATTATATTTATTTATGTCACTAACAATCTCATCGACAGTTAATTGTTCTGTATTGTGATATCATAAAATAAAATTGATGTCTTTAGAAGTGTGTGACTGCAGCAGAGTTTAGCAAAAAGATTCATAGAATTAAAATTGTTTTTAAAGCTATGATAACTAAATCATCTAAAGATCAGTAAATGATAGCATTGAAAAAAGAAATTATAAAAAATGCAGGAAACTTTAGAAAATTATGTTCGAATGCTTCACCGTAAGAGCGACACCATGGTATCATGTGTCTTCGTTATACTTCTAATTCAAACTAGTTTTTTAATTGAATATTCTTGTTTTGCTCCTACTCTGCTGTGGATAACTAACAATACTTAGTTTTATAGGATTTCTGTCTTCCACAAAGATTCCAAAAAGATTTATATTTAAAAAAGAGACGCTAAAAAGCTACAAATTCGATTACAAGTACAAGTGAGGAACTTAGATATTTTTCAACAAGCATCTTTCTTTTTTCTTAAATCACAGTTTTGAATGAAACTAATATAATAATAAACATATTTACTATAATATATTTAATATATATTCAGTATATACTTACTACAATAACATTCCTGTTGTAGATGTCTAGACCAGCTCTTAAGCAGTCTTCAATATTTTGTCTTACACGAAAAGAAAATCATTTCATTTTTGGAGTTTTCTAATATCACATCAACTGTAAATCCTCGAGGTTTTATAGACAGTTTATTTATTCGCAACATCAACTATTACTTTGCAATTATTGCTTATAAAAGTTGCAAGAAGTCCGAGCTTCAATGTATAACACTACATATTTAGAAAATTTCATGCTTTACATCTTTGAATATAAAATTTCACGTATTATAAATGGTAGGGATAATTATAAAAATTAAATAATACTGGATTGAATTTCAATTAAAATTAGAACCGATTAAAATATAACCTCTATAGTTATTTTTAAACATTTCTTCTTAAAAAATATTTGAGTTTATAATTTTTTAAATAACTTTTTATAAAAATATCAATACATACATAAATTATTTTCCAATTTATTATTATGATGCAACTTTGTTATTTTTATAATATTAAATAATGTTGCGAAGTCTAAAGGCGATCAATTAAGTAGCAAAGCAATAAGCTCGGAAAATCAATTACGTATTTTCTTGATATCACATTTACTAGAAATCACAATAAAACTATATCGACAATTCTTGAGATCATTTTAATAATAATAAAGTAACGTAAATTAGGTAGCTTATTGTTGGAAAGTAGGAGAAAAATATCGACTGTATTTTTTTATTAACAAATTTATTTTAATTTTTATACTTATATATTGTCAAGTTTGTTATTACTTTAACGTTTAGAAAAGTTGTCATTATTACAAGGAATCCCTCGGTAACAGCATTGAAGTTACAAGAGGATAAAAGGATGCGCGCACCTTATGCTTTTACAGTGGCATAAGCGAGGATTCACAGCTCTGAAGAGTAGAAAAAAGTAGAAGAGCACACATTAACTAAATGCGCAACACTCAAATGCAAGTTTCAGCATTCTCTCGTCGTTTTTCGATTTCGTCTTTCTTGCTTACTCGTACTACCGTATCCACAATAGAGCAGTCTCTCCAGTCAAACTCTCAAGTGGACAATACCCGGTAGTCACCGCGAACTTCTGTACTCGTCACCAACGATCTTGACTCTCTTCCCTCACATCTTTCCTTCTTTATTCGTTGTCTGGCAATGTTGAAAATCTTTTTATATATGCACTACGTTCCCCCTGAGAGCGGCGCATCACTGCGCACTTTCCTGTTTTTGAGGGTAGGCGACTGTTCCTATTATCCTACGAATTGTACGTGAGTGCATGCCTGGTTTAGTGTTTTTGAGAGAGCATTGCGAATCTGAATGATTTTTCGGTTTCGAAATACTGATGGAGTTAACTTTTGTTGAACTGAGTCACGTAAAAAGCGCTACTGTATCGCATGCATGTATCTACTTTGGATAACAATTTTTTTGTACTTAACATAAATAAAAACTAAATAAATGTTGTAATGTACATTGGTTAAATTAAAAAATAATTAAAACATACTTTGTAATTGTAAAGGAAATTATTAGAACGTTAAAAAAACTACAATCAACAAATTTTTAAAATTACAGAGAAATAGATATAAATTTAATATACATATAAAAAATATTAAAAGTATTTATTATTTTTCATTATATATAAATTCATTGATTTTAAATATTATTAATCAATTTCTTTTAATATATTATGTTAAAAGTATAAGATGAGATAAAAATAGAGAAACATTTTTAATTGTTATAATTTATGCTATTATATATTTATCACAACTATAATAAAATGTTGATGGAATATTCTATTCAGTATTTAAAATATAATAATTAATTAATAATAAAGCGTAATCATATATTTTAATATTTAATTTAAATCCAATATAAAGAACCAATTCAACATACATTTGCTTAAAATTCTAGTAGATAATCGTGCAAAATATTTTATTAATATGTTCCATTATTTTTCTAATAAGAAATCATTAATTAAGAAAAAATTTGATAAAATATAAAAAATATTTTTGTTGCATACTGGTATTGGTGAGGAAATAATAACAAATAAATATAAATAAATTTAGCAAATAATAATAAATAAATTTAAACATGCAACATAATACTTCAATGTAGAAACTGACTGGATCGAATAAAAATGATACGAAGTAAAAATGTTATGATCAAAACGTAGTCAAATCGAAGATCTATCCTCACTTGAATATTGAAAATTAACATTAGCATATTTCATAATTTATCAAGAAATATCACATGTAGATGTAGATTTTTAATATCGACCTGTCGTTCATCATGAAAGTTCCAAAAATGTGACAGAGAGATAAAAAAAAATAGAAATTAAGAGCAAGGGGGAAAAGGAGGAATAGAAAAGGAATACAATAAAAGGCGATAGAAAAGAGGATCGAGACGAAGGCAAAATTATAAGACAAACAAGCAGTTTAAGAAAAAGAAAGCGACAAAGTATAAAACGAATAGCCTCAACTTACGAAGCACGAGTGAGATGAAGAAGGAGAAGGAGAGAACAACTGCAGAGACTAAGCGGTCAGAGTCTAAAGAGGATAAAAAGAGGATAAAAAGAGGGCGAGCGCCTCACCGTCGAGACGTGGCGCACGTCTTTTTCGACAGCTAAAGCCTCGGTTTACCCTTCGCTTGCATCGCGGTGGCTGTTAGGGGAATGCAAATAACAGGAGGCGTCGATGTTTTCGAGTTGGCTAGTAAGCCCCCGCAGGGACCGACTACACTACGGCGACGAGAGCGTGTTCCAACGATGGTTAGCGTCAAATATTTGGTGCGTGTTCGAAGCATGGCAACGCCGCGCAGACAGTATGTGCGCGGATTTGCTATCGCGCTGCTCTTGCGCGTTCGCTCAGTCACCGTTACCACCGTTGGATTATTCACTCTCTAGCGTTTGCGTGATAACTGCACCACGTTAACCGATTAATTAGGTTTTTCTTAG
Source organism: Ceratosolen solmsi marchali (assembly GCF_000503995.2). Taxonomy (NCBI): domain Eukaryota; kingdom Metazoa; phylum Arthropoda; class Insecta; order Hymenoptera; family Agaonidae; genus Ceratosolen; species Ceratosolen solmsi. The sequence continues at coordinate 1,705,474 of NW_011948420.1, forward strand.
TGTTGCACCCTCAAATCATGAAGAATGCTAGTTTTTTAGAATGGCTTCAATTTATTTGCAAAAAAAACCACGTCATGACCATTAAAACTTATTATCTGACACGTTTCGAAAATTGTATAATTTTAGGGATAATCTAGTTAAAAATTTGAATGTGCTTACATACGATTCTTTTAGATTTGTTATTTCAGTTCTACATCCCACAAGGATTACAGTATTGATATTGAGAACTGCTCGTACTTTTACAGTCGGCTTTGTTTGAAATTCTACAAACTAGTTCAGCCTCATATTTACTATTAAAATTATTATATAGAAAGCTATAATTCCACCTACAAATTTGAGTTGCTATAAAATGCAACAATTATTAGAAGAAACGACGTACTGTATGTAGCTTTGAGAAATGAATCCATTGCTTATCGATTAATAGATACAATTTGTATATTATTTTATTACAATTTATTATATTATATACAATTACACAAATATCATTAGTGCGTTAAGACAAAGTATGGACATTAAATATTATTCAAATAAGAGTTATTGGAAGCTTTAAACCAGTAAAGAGGTGAAAGTATAGAATGACAAATTTTAAATAAGCCGAGATATCATGAATATTTGGAGACGTCGATGTGCTTCCGACTCGTGTGCATTTGCGTTTTCCTAGGCAACTAGCATGACGTTTTCGAAATTGTTATTATCATTGCAATGATGCATTTTCTTTACTTTTCACTTTTCTAGATAATAATAAAGCAATAAAAAAATCTTTCTATTAAAAAAAAAATAATTATAGCTCTATATATTATTAAATTGACATTTTACAGAATATGGATTCACCTAAAACGACACCTGATTATTCATTGGATAAAACTCTAGCTGAGACCACGTTATAAAGTACAAAATAGTAATCGTATGGAAAGCAAAGATGAAAAAATGCAAACTTATTCTGCTTATTTGTCAGTGTGCACTCTTAGTGATAAAACGAAGTAATATACAAACAGAAAATGTAAGAAAGTAAACAATACAAGGGAGAGTATGTTGAAAGACAGAAATGAGACTCAATTACCAGAGCATTCATGATTGAAGGAGGAAATTAGGACTATAATTAAGAAAAAAAAGGTACAAAACCAGAGAAGCAATGTAGAAAGAGAAAGATGAGGAGGAAGAGAAGTACCAATGCAGTCGGATACAAATAAAATAAATAGCGTAATCGCGCGATTCTTTCAACAAAATTCACAGAGATCTGCTATACTTGTTTTGAATAAAAGACAAAACGACTATGGAAAACCTCAACGTGACTGCTTTGGATGGAAGTGTAGCTAATTTTCTCATATAACATAAAATGTGAGTGGTGACGGACGCTGAAATAGAGCAATGTAAAAATATAATTACCTTTTCTAATGCAAGTTTGTTCTTTCAATAAAGATCCATTAAACATTCATTCAATACAAGATTCCCACCTAATAATTTTTAGATTTTGCATAAATATGTTGTCTTCTGAATTTTATTTACTATATGTACACAGATCTACGTAAATTATAGAAATCAACATAAATTGTATCCATTGTATTAATATAATATCCAATTATTTTAGTCATAATTATTTAAGTAAATTATATATCACAATTATTTAATCAAATATTTAATTAACTAATACAATAATTATATAAAATAAAATACTTTCTGTTATTCTTCAGATCCAATTCGTAAAATCTTCACGATCTATCTCGAATAAAAGGATCCTTTTAATTTGAAATCTTTTAAGATAATTAAAGTTACAAATTTAAAAGAAAAATTAAGTTCTGTTTATAAAAAATTATATATAGATTTATTTTTTAGTTTTATAAACATTCCTGTTTATTTAATTTATGTTTAATTTTGAGATCAATGGGCCGTATGAACACTTGGTAAGCGTATCCAATATTTATTAATTTAAATGAATTTTCTACTGCCAATCAGAAAATCAATACAAGAAAAATGATCTTAACAGCACCAAGGAATTAGAAAAAATTTGTGTTTAAAATTCATCTTAAATTAAGAGAATCTTTATCTAAAAATTATGAGAAAATTTGAAAAAATTAAATATAAAATTATAATAAAATTTTATATTACACTTCAGGTTTTTTTTGACAAAACTTTTATAAATGCTAAAAATATTATTATACTTATTAATTTAATTATTGTCTAGCATATTTCTTTAAATTATTAGTCATATATGTATTTTGATGTTAAAATATATTTAAATTTTAGTTAACGCTATATTTACTTCCATTGATTATATTATATTCTACATATATATCCATATGGAAGGTATAATGTTATAATAAATATAATATTGTATTACACCAGTTATATATTATAATTTAATAATTCAATGCTATAATATAATATAATTATGTATTATTTAATATTATATAATTAACATATGTGTGATATTTAGTGATTAATTTTTACTGTTTAAAAAATGTTTAAAATTATAAAATATTCTAAGTTATACGTTTTTATTAAAACTAAAAAGAACTTGGCGATAGGCGTGGTAATTTTATTATTTTGAGTATTTATATATAATTCTATGTAAATAATTTACCATTGTTATTAATTATTCAAATAAGAGAAATAAAAAATAATTAAAATGATATACAGTTTTTTAATGCTTATAAAAACTTCGTTAAATTCTATATTAACAGTGTTTCTTTATTCTGTATTTGTTACGATACTAATGTTTTTCATGATAATAAAGTTGAAGTTTAGTTCCAAATCTTGTACTATTAGTTTTTAAAATTGTTTATGAAAGAATCAATTTCTAATAATTGATGTATTGAGATTGAAGTTACATTCAATAGCGTTAACAAGAGGGATGATAGAAAGACCAAACACGGCAATAAGAGTCAAGTATTCAAAGATATCAGTCGGAGTGAATTTCGTCATAGCTGGCAAAGTAATCTCTGATATCATGGATCAAGGATCAGAGATCGGTGATCAGAGACTTCAGCTCAGAGGCAAGCGAGAACAAGGGCTACTCCCCGTAGAGATGCCCCGGAAAGGCAACCACGAGCGGCCAATCGCAGGATTGCGCTATATTTTTGCTAGACAGCGAGAGCTGACGAATCCAACCGAATGGCTGTTGCTATTGGTCCGAGCAGCAGCCACCCTTATTTTCACCCCCATGAGGAATCGCCCCTGCGGCACATATTCATTTTTCTCGCTGCTGCTGCTCCCATCACCACTCTACTAGACAGCTCATTTTCTCTAGTAGCCCTGTCAGAGGAAAATCTCCATGGCGACGAAGCCGCTATCCTTTTACGGAATTTTTAAGCAGTCGTCGGCCACGACAAAGTTAGTTGCGAATAATTACTCTTACACTTTATGGATGGAGCCAACGAAATGGGAGGAGAGTTGTAAGGAGTTAAGAGCAAAATTTTAATGTAAAAACCTGCGTACGGAAGCTGACTAATAGAAATTGGTTTTTCTCAAGTAACGGCTTCAATAATAAAGCATACAAGTTTTAAATAATTTAATATTTGTTATGTCTAATAATGATCTAGAAAATATTTCAGGAATATGTTCTACATTGAAAACAAGACTAAATATTATACATCTATAGGATTCATTTATAGAGCACACGGATCAGCTTCTTTCTAACTTTACGAATACGCAAAAGTATTTTTTATAATTAAAATATATTATTTATTTTCAAAAACATAAAATATACGCCCAATATCAGTGCAATAATGAATTACTTAGGATTAATTGTTATTCGAGGAATAAACTATGTTGAAGATTCTTGTATTTAAAAGGAAAATATGCATGGTTTTTGCAATAAAGCATTTGTTAAATCCTAATATTTTTTAACTATTGGGTTAAACAGAATTAGAATTCAACATGTTTAAATAATAGATTTAAATACTTCCCAAGTATAACTATGTGCATCAGTATAACCATTCATGTACACTGAGATTGAGAGTGAGAGTAAAAGAAAGAGTGATGAGGTATTTGATAAAGATATTATTATAAGATAACCACGGTGAAATATACAACCGCCATATAAATAATGTATACAATTAACTATTCAATAGAATTTGTGAATGGAATGGTGAATATAAATATATAAATACAGGTTAAAAAAAAACTAGTTAATGCATAGATGTACATACAAATTTAAAAGTTAGTTTTATTTATAATGTTATTCATAAAAATTATAATGCAAATAGTATTCTCAATTGTATTTTGTCTATAAATTAATTAAAATAGTACAATAAAACAAAAAGTAACACTTTATAATAATTGTAGCATAATTTTTAACATTGAAAATCAATATTTTTTTAAATAAGAGTATTTGTTAATTTTTATATTTTAAATATGCTGAATTATATAATTTATAAATATATTAGATTAATTTATAGCACAAAGAAATAGTATACATAATTATTCGTTTTCATAAAAGTCTATAAAATAAATAATAAACTTTGTGTAGAATATAAAATGAGAAATACTATTAGTAGCGATTCATAAGTAGGGCGACCGATGTGATATCGATGATAGTGTTATCCTAGTTTGATTATCAGTTTTTACATTGAAACGACTGGATGAAGAGAAGAGTGATTGTGAAAATCAGTATTGAAACGAGGTAGAAGAAAAGCAAGAGAAAGATCGATGACATCTAATGGAATGCATTATTATCGATTACCATTCATGTTTACTTTGGAATAAAAACATTTATTCTCTCTCTTTTCAAGTATCCAATGGCATTTCAATAATTCCCAGTTTGTTATTTTCAATACCTAGTAGTATAATTCAATTTAGTTAAAAACCTAACTGTTAAAAAACTAAAAATTATTTATACATACATCGGAGGAGGTCTATGTCGCTAGTCAGCATAAAGTTTAATTAATACAAGAAATCGACATTTTTGAAGGTGAATTCGAGAAGAACGAAAATGATAAAATGAAAAATCAAGAGCGGAAATAATATAACAGAAAAGATGAAAAGTTGCAAGCGAAATTTGAGACTTAAAACGTAACGCAAGCGACTAAGACGCAGGTGAGAAGAGTACGGATGTGTACGAACTGGAGAACAAGTGACTAAGACGAGCGAGTAAAAGCCATCCTCCTGCCTGTGATACACTGAGGTCGTTGCGTTGCGGTAATTACGCAATTTGCTACGGCAATTACTAAAGTTTTAATTGCAGGGCGCTGTAAGCTGCTTTGAAATAAAATTATTCCCAGATACTTGTTACTGAGATGATTGTCAAAGATGCGAACAAATGAAAACTACCCTTCACTTTTCTATTCTATTTCCTTCATCATTTCTCGTTATTTTTATTTTTCGTCTTTGTCTTATTCTTAATATTTTATTTTATTATCCATTCGATTCAATTTCTGTCACAAACTGTTTATTTCGTATATTAACACATAAATATTTTGTATGACTACTTTAATTTTCGATTTATTAATAGGGAATGAAATAAAATTAATTGAATATAACACCACATATATATCTATAAAAAGATTATACACAGTTAAAATACTAAAAACATCATTTTTAGGATTTCCTTATAAAATTAAGAAAAGATTTACAACAAAGAAACTTGTAAAGAAAAAAATGTTACAAATTATACAAATTAATGTTAAATATTTTGTATACTTATATCCATAGATTATATAATTACAAATGTAAAGTTAATTTTGTATTAAATAGTATAATCTGTTTTAAATTTTAAAATTTTAGGAAACTAAAATGTAACTTTATAAAAATATGCTATCTATTCATATAAATAATAGTCATTTAAAAAAAAAAATTTTGGAAAATGTTTTTACTATAAGACAATATATATTTATTTAAAATAAAATATTATAAAAATTGTAATGTAAAATTATTTATTGATATAAATCACGAAAATTATATATTTTAGTAAATATATAAAAGAAAGTTTTAATCATTGTATGATTATATAAATTTTTTAGTCGATAGTATTAGTTCTTTAAAGAATTTAGTGATTTGTCAGATGAAAGTTTGTTGAAGAAAGAAAAAATCAATAGTCAATCTCCATAGTTTCAAATGGTTGAAATTCTTGATGCTTACGTAGGTAGACAGTAATGAACGAATATAGGAAACAAAAGATGGATCGAATGTAAAGAAAGGGGCAGAGCATTATGAAGTTAGCAAAAAGTAGTCTCATAAGCTATGGAACTTATAAATATTAATCGTTAGCTAAATTAATGTGTAATCTATAGGCAAGATATGAGCATAAAGTTAAGATTACACACACATACGTATATATTTAAAAATGCAAGTGTGCGTCAAAGAAAAAAGCAATTTTAAAAAGGGGACAGGGTATTAGAAAGTTTATGGGCACAAGTTCGTCATAAATTAAAATGCAAAGTGAGTGGATGTCGAATATATGCTGGTATGTATATATAGGTGGGTCAAGGATCGAGAGGTGCTCTGTAAAAAGCAAAAGACAAAAAGTTAAAATATATTGTAGATGTGGAAGAAGACTCGAAAGGCAAGTCCGAAGAAAAGCAAAAGAATAGAATGAGGGTGAAATTGTTTGCACGAAGAGACCACAACAAGGAGGATAGTGATGACTGGACCCACAGGCCAAGAGTAGCCTAGAGAACTAGGTATAGAACTAATTTAGAACTATGATTACTAGAATATTAATAATCATCATTTAATTTATGAATGACTAATTAATGAGCGCATTGTCTCTAATCTTTTTTAATTTTATACAATTTTTATTTAAAAATCATTTTATCCATTATTTCTTCTACTACTATGAATGGTTGGCTTAACTCAGTTTTAACTTTGTACTTATCAATTAATTCATTTGAATATTGCTGCCTAATTATTTTCAAATAATGAAAAACATTTTCATTAATTATTTGCAAAAATGAAATTATTTCCCTCTATTTCTATTGTAAATTAAATACTTTCCAATGGAGATATTGAAAAATATTTCACCGTTACTTTTTACACATCAAAAATTCATTCGAGATTAGTTACATCCTCTCTATTACATTCTTTCATTCCCTGAAAGTTCTTGTCATTTTCTCACTCTTCCTTTCTCTTCTTCACAGAATAAGTGCGTTATCTTAAAATTACAAACTTTTATATATTACAAAATTTTATCCAATACAAATTTTCATAACTGATACAATATATAAAATACAGAATAACTTACAAAAGTATTGAAAACGTGCAGCAATTATGAAATATTAATTTGTATTTAATTTGAATTTTTGTAGAAAATTATAATCTTTATATTAATTTATATGTGTATATAAACCGCAGCAATGTGTGGATAAGACATTTAGATTTTACAAAAAAATTAAATTGTATGTAAATTTTTAATGCTTATTAGCTTCTTATTTCATTAAAAAAAAGGTGCTTTGGAATACGTTGTTCTTTATTTGAAAAAGTATATTTATTATATTAGATGAAAAAAGCAAGTAGTTGGTAGTTTGTATTGTCTTCTAATGTTCAGAAGTATTTTAGAAATAGTCATTAAATATCAGTACAAGTATAAATCGGGGCTTGAACAATTTATGAAACTAAAATTATGTTATCTCTACTTATTGCTTTCTTGCTTTTAAAAACCAATTACTATAGAAATTTTCATATCTTTTTTTGCTAATTTTCTTGATCTCTCGGAGAACAGAGACAAAAAGATTCTTGTTTTCTTAGCTCCGATTATACTGGCCCGTCATTTCCGTTTATCGTAAACTCGTCAGTTGATGAGTATAACGGATGTCAATTTCCGATTTTTCTTTATTTTTTTTTTGACATTACTAGTAGTCATAGCTTGTATTTCAGATATAACATTTATATTTTAGAATTCTTTTATTTTTATTCATGGTTTATTTTATTAGTTGTTATTATCTTTGACCTTATCCAAAGAAATTCTTTCTTTTTATACTTTTATATTTTAGTATATTTATTGTTTATTTTAATATTCAAATAAATGAATTATTTCAATGTTGTTCTAGACATACATATCGACTCAAAATAAATTTGATTATGCTGATTTACCTATAATACTGCGAGTATATTATTTGTTCTTCAACATTTTAAGCAAATATTCAATTTCAATTAATAGCCACAGTATTATATAATGTAGGTATTTTAAAATTCTAATAAAATAGTGGATTATTATATTAATGCCCAAAAATGGAGAATCGATTGTATTTTTTATTTTCCCATTCCCTTTTAGCACCGATCATCTATCTCTGCCTCAATTTCTTATTTTTTTTGCTAACAAACACGAAAGTACGTAATGTAAACTTCCTGTGGAACCATACACAGAAATAGCTCGAAGGCAATGCTGTCAATAGCTTTTACAGACTTTTAAGTCCAAATGATTGTAATTCTTAACGTTTTTTATGCGAGCAAAAAATTGGTCTGGAAGGAAAACAAGTAACTCACTAGAAATCGCTATCGGTGCATAAGTTGAAATTGAAAATATATGTTCAAAGAATATCATCTTATTGAAGTTGTTAAATATACTCGTTAGTTCGTTACTCGAAGTTGTTAAATATACATTTTTCGAACATACAAAAATAAGTTACATTTTCAAAAATCTGATCGTCAAAATTTTAAATATTTGGTCTCTTCCTTTCCACGTATTGTGATTATCATATTATCATATGGTAATCAAAAGTTAGTGTTTTGCGAGTATTTAACAATTAACATTTATCCAATAATAAGTAATACAAAAACGTATAAACAGGAATTTTAAACATATCAAATAAAAATCTCTATGGAGTAACAAAGTACCAACACTTGTACTTTTTCGAAAATTTATTTGTAATACTATAGGAACTAATTGGTACTAAAAGCAGTATACAATATTTTGCTTTTAATGTAATTAAAAAGTTTTTTATTTTATTATATAATTAATGAGATTCTTCAAAATATACCATGTTTGATAGAAAAATTAGTATTGATATCGATTCTTTTTTCGATATGTGTAAAAAGAATATTACACTTTTAGATACGAGCTCTTAAAAAAAATATTTTATTATTATAAAATGTAAATTTCATTAATGTTGATAGTGTTTCAACATTTTAGTGTTGACATTTTTAACATAAATATACAGACATACAATAGAATCCGATGTATATAACTGCCCTTTATCTTTAACATTCAAGGAGCTTGGTTTCAAAATAAAACTCTATTACTGAAGACATATAAGTAAAATCGAATATGGATGATTAGAAAATAATTACGAAAATCAAAAAATCAAATAACACTTTCAAACCATATTGTCGTTATGAGAGTTTAAAAGATATACTCCTCTACAATTTAATTAAATAAATGAATTACTAGCGAAGATGTATTTATAAATTGAACATTGTTAATTAACTAAACGAAATGTAAAAACAGTAAATTCTTGTTGCCATCAATATTCACAGGTTTGAATGTATGTGTAAATACATTGTTGGATCGTATTATGGAAGATTAGCGTATACATTTAGATTTATCTTATGAATGAACGACTGCTGTAGAGTAAAAATAAGTAAATAATACCATAAGCTGATCGAGTTAATAAAAGTCGTAAAGTGTCATTCAACGCGTGCTGTTTACTATAATGCTGTATCCATCGATTGTGCTTATTTTAGTTCGTGAGCTTGATGAGACGTGTATTGAACTTCGTAGCACAGATGTGTGTCGTATCAAATACATAAGCTAAACAGTACAACAATAAGCTAGTTCCCAATGTTTACGAAAATGCGTTTCAATCCAAATGCATCTATTATTAAAGATTCTATTGGACTTGAAATTTGATAATGTATGTACTATTTCTTCATTCTTAAAAACACAACTTATCTAGAATTTATCAAAAAAATTATTGCGATTATCAAATTTAATATTTGGTAAAATGTTTCTCGAACGGATAAGTTAGGAATTGCAAATGGACATTAACAAGATCATTTAAATAATTTCTGTATAAGTAGTTTACTATCAATGGTTTACTTTAATCATCTTGATTCTTAAAACAACAATTAATATTAAATTGTGTTATACTTATTATATAATTAGTTTTAAATAGATTCTTAAATGAATCTCCAAAAAATATATTGAGTACATAAAATATAATTATTACATTATAATATAATTTATTTCCATAATAAAATTTTTTTTATTTTCTTTTGTGAAATTACTTATATGAGTAATTTCAAATAGGGTTTTATGTAATAATAAAATTAAATAATTATAAACAGTCGCCTGGTTAATACAAGATTATTAGTGTGGATTTTAATGCATTTTCATAAACGTTATATATATGTAGCATTATAAAGAAACTGCATTTTTTAAGGGAAAAACTGTGTTCCAAATATAATTTTTTTTAATACTTTAAAACTTCTTAAACGAAGAAAGAAACAGTGGTGCAAACGATTAAAAGCGATTAAGTATTAATTAATACTTTATAGTAAATTACTTCCGGTGTTTGTCCGGTATGTCACGTAATTATGTAGGCGCAGAAAAGAAAGCCAAACAGAAAAACGCGATGAATGTAAAGGTGCGTTTAAACGAGGTTCCAAAGTTAAGTTACATGCAAGGTGAATATGATGGCGGATACGCAAGTAAATTCAATGTAAAGAGAGTGAGGAAGAGAGAGAGAGAGAGAGAGAGAGAGAGAGAGACAAAGATGAGATGAGAGGAACGAAAGAAACGAAACGATAAGAAGCGAAGCCTGTATAACCAGTAAGGTGCAGTGTGCTGTTGCCAAAGCCCTGGCCGGTTTACTTTCGTCTCTCTTACTCTTAAAAGATGGTTAGTTCTGGGCATTCTTCGATGCTCACGGCCCTCCCTCACGTTTATTCTGCCTCATTTATCCTGGAAGCTTCGACTCACATTGCTTTCGTCTCCCCTCCCGACCCATTCACTCGCTCCCTTGTTCCAGCCGAGAATGGCTCGTCGACCAAATTTTCAGGATCTCCACTCGAAGCCTCTGAAGAGAGTACTCTCTCTCTCTCTCTCTCTCTCTCTCTCTCTCTCTCTGCCTCTATTTCCTTCTATTCTTCTATTCTTCTTTCGTTTTTCGTTTTTCTCTATCCATAGACCGTTCCTACGGGCTCTAGGTGTTGAATAAAAACGCCCCACAAGGTTCTCTTTTATTTACTGCAACTTCAATACATTTCTATACCATATATACATTACATATAAGTACATATAGGCCTATATATATAGGATATATGTCTATATCCACACTCTGTACACTTAAGAAAATTCTTTAATCATTCTTATTTCTTTTTTCTGCTAAAAATTTTAATAAATCCTTAAACCTCATAATAAAAATGCTAAAAAAAATAAATATATGAATTTTTACTGTAATAATATTATTTGTAAAAAAATTTATTATTGATATGCATTCATTTTCACATAAGAAAAATCAATGATAACATTAATATGTTGTAAATATTATAAACGCATTTAAATATAAAAAAGGATAAAAATAAAAATTCAGGATTTATCTTTATATTAATTTTTATGCACAATTTTTATTACAATTTTACGTTTAAATATATACGAATACGTTATATCTTTCATGTATCCATAAAATTTATAAAAGCAAATAATATCTTTTAAATTAATTCCATGATAATAGTGAGCTCAGTTCAGGATGAAAATTAAAATTAAATTTACAATTTCAAACATTTATCCTACATTTTAATTAATTACATATTTTATAATACGTAGCATATAGATCAAGAAATTTAATTTTATTACAATATGGAAAAAACAAAAAAAATAAAACTCATGAAAATACTAAAGATCCAGAAAAGTTAACTTAGAGTAACAAAAGACATAAACAAATTTTTCTTTCCCTTGAATGAAATTTTCTAAGTAGTTCACTTCTGGCCTTGTAATCGAAACAATCAGAAACCAATTTCAGTATATACATAGGCAACCGACCAAAGATTCCACCTTGAATCATTCTTGTTTAATTCTCTCTCCACTCTCTCTCTCTCTCTCTCTGTCTCTCTCTCTCTCTCTCTCTCGCACAGAGGATATCTACCTGAATTCATACGAACGCCTTCTTTGAAAAGGATCCTATGGAAATTCCTATCTTTCCCATGGATCTATCTGCGTGCATTAGTGTTCTATCTTGCTGTTTCTCTATCTCCCTTTCCCCTTGCCCCTTTTTCTTGGCTTTGCAATGCACTGGAGTTTTGCTTGAAAAGAGCCTCCTGCTTGGTGCAGTTAGCGTATGCTCCTCACGACCCGACTGCGAAAGCTGAATCCCATCTTGATGTTTTGCGTTTTTGCTTTCCGCACAGAAACGCAATTGCCATGCAAGATGAATGACTTCGCGTTACACTGAGATACATAATATAACAAAAAATATTAAATATTCAAATGCTTATAATGTATTCCTTCCAAAAATGACGGCTGTAGAATGATTTGCAGTTGAAAATGAATTACTTTATGTTATCGCAGTGTTATATATGTGCTTATATAAAAAAGCATCTATAAATACTAGCCCAATGTGAAATCTGAAGTAGGCGTTTTATGTTTGCATAGTATACAGAATAAATCGCATATTTTAGTAGTATAATTATAAAACACAGCCGGTCATAGAAACATCTGGATACTTCAAATTTTTATACAATGTTTTTTTAATCCTAATTAATTATTAAAGATGCTATTGTTATATATGTTCATGACTATTATCACATTGTAGTAGTCATTGATAAAAATAATTATTGAAAAGTGTATTTATAAAGCAGATGAATATATGCACTCGCGAATGAAATACATATAAGGTTTTCAAATTATTTGTACAGATGTGTTTAAAGAAAATCGCTAACATTAATGGTAAACATTTTTAAGTTTAAGCGCAAAGTATACTATACTGCTATCATTTTTTAATTTTTTATTAATGTAAATTAAAAATTTATCGTTAAAAAAATTTATTCCAATTTATTTAAAAAAAAAATTCGGATATTTTATTGCGTCATCGAGGTATATTATTAGGTTATTTTAATGTTTATTTTCATAATGATATATAAAGAGCGATGATTCTTTAAATATGTTAATATTGAATTGTTACAGAGTAACTATTACCGAACATATTACCGAAAAATTACTAAAATATATTTGAATATATTATTTTTAAATTAAGTAGAAACTTTTTAAATTACGAATTAATATAAAAGAACAAATAATCACTTTTTACTGGAACATTATTGTATCTTTTTAATTTATTAAAGAAAAATTTTAATTTAATCTTAGCTGTACATGTTATTTATTTATGCTAGATAAGCAGCTGCATTTTAGGAGTACTATATTAATTATATAGTTTATATTGAGTAGAAGCGCGTAAATAACAATTTACATAAAACAGCATTTGTTCTTTATATAATATAAAATATAATGCATTAAAATCTTTAATTATTTTAATATTTTACAAGCAAAACATGTAGTTAAATGTTTAAAAAGAGCTTGACTTCGGTCAGCTACATGTTGAAATACAGGTAAAACGTTTCAAGCTGGTAAGGATTGAAAAAGTAATTTGACAGAAAGGTGTGGCATCATTATGGTTGGGCTTAAAAAAAAGAAAAATGAACAGAAAAATAAGTAGAACAAGAGAAAAAAGCGTTGAGTACTCCTATTTGCCTCTGACTCTGAGGCTGTGCTCACAGTTAGGGTCCTGTGCAACAATTAGCGAATAGGGGAGATTAAAATAGCTCTGTTGCTGTTGGAGAAAAATAAAAGCATCATATAAAATGACGTAGAGAGAAAGAGATGCATGAACGTGCGCCCATGGACATCTTAGCATTTTGAAGGCATTCGCTTTCTTGTGTTGTACTCGTGATCACAATGAGAACAATACGAATCTGCCCTTCCGCCGTAGCCAAGAACAAATATATGGACCTCGTTCGATTCCTTCTTTTTCCGTTCACGGACCCAGTGCTTGTTCTTTCACTCACTCATTCTCTCTATCTCTCTCTCCCTTCATCCCTCCCTCCTACACAATCATTACTTGCTTTCTACTACATTATAGAGCAATGTTCATCGTGTGAGAAACGATACCAGTGGCCGGCATTATATAAAGCTGCTAGGTTGTAGAATCCAAATATCGAGGGAAAGACGTTGCCGTAGCTTGCACGCTCCATTATACTCATTTTGAATTAAGTATGTAACTACTAAGACCACGTTGGCGATGGTACGTTCATTTTTTCCTGTTGTCCGAGTTAGCTGTATGTGTTTTAATAAAAGGGTTTTGAATTTCATATACTTGAGTCTCGATAGGAGCAACTGAGCTTGTCGCTTACTTCTCACTTTCCTTTTCTTCTTTTATTCTAAGCACCATTCCCCTTTTCTCGTAAAGTTACGCTCTGGCACTTTATTTTTGGAAGGACTGCCGACAAATCGAATTCTCTGAACCCTTTCCTGTGGCTGAGAACTAATAGTCATACCGTCTCGTCCATTTTTCCCAATTCTGCTCTTTTATCATAATTAATTTGACTTTTATTTTTTATTCTTATTAAAGTCCTTCATAAAAAAAATTGTATAATATGAGTTAACTCACAACTTTGCTTCTAAGGTCTTCGCGCAACATTCAAAGCCATCATTTGCTGTAAGACATTATGATCAAACTTTACATGATTAACATGGTATTTTTTTACTAATTTGATATTTAATTCCATTTTTTTCATTTTATATGTTTTCATCGATGTATTTTCAAAGTGGTCAAATTAAAAATCTTAAAATCGAAGGTAAGATTGAAAAAGAATACAGCTAGATCAGTTTCTTTATATTGATATCGATTTTACAATCGATTAATTGAGAAGGAAAGGTACGAAGATAACAGTGCTGAATTAAAATAAAGTATACAGGCGACGTAAGAAGTAAGAATATTAGAGCTGATTTAGGTTTTCTGGCTAAAGTACACGAGCCTCGTGCAGTTTGCATGAACTCATAAGCACAGGCTCGAGACAAGCTTGTTGTTGGAAATAACGACATAATGATATGGTAGAGACTGCCGGAGGTGAATAAATTCAGGTAAGATGAAGAAATCTATATATATATATATATATATATATAGAGAGAGAGAGAGAGAGAGAAACCAAATTTAATTTTAATTATGTAATTTTCACAGAAGTATATATTTGAAATGAAACGTTCAAACTATAAAACTAATCATTATTATTTGTTAATATACAATTAATATGAAATACTCAAATAAATATACCACTAAAATTTTGTGCTTGTATGATATAAATTATTAATGAAAAAAACTAATGAATATTAGCATGGATTTGCAATTGATATAAAAATATTGAATAATAAAACTAAAGTGTCATGTATTTCTGTATTGAATTAACAGTATTATAATGCATTACATTTCAGTACATTAGTATTAATATTATATTAAAACTAAAATTTATATTTTAAACAATAACTTTCGTATTGTATACATTCTATTTTATATTCGAAACATTCATACGTGTTCTAAAGAATAAACAATTAGTGTTGTGTCTAGACTGGAAATAAAGAACAAAAGTTCTTTAATGCAAAAAAAAAAGAAAAGGAATATTTTGAAAATTGAATATTGCTTCTTTTAAAAGACAGTATAACCAAAAGACTATTTGTTAAAATATTCGAGATAAAATAATATTTAGACTTAGCTCGTGATAATATTAAATGTACCCTAATTTTATGACTTTTGATTTGTTTATATTTCTAATAGACTTAAAGAAGAATCAATGTAACAGTATGTTTATACAAATGCACAGGATAGTTGAGATAATGAAGCAATATCGACTGAAGAAATTGGTTATCGAATGTTTTGAACTCGATTACAAACTTTATAGGGAGTTTTGTCACGCAACTTACCGTAACAGCGTCGGCTTCTAAATAGCACCGGCACAATAAAATTAAAATATCAGAAAGGGGTTACTCTTCAGATTTTTCGTGTTTTTTTTCAAGTAAAAATCGTTCCTGATGCCAATCATACATTTAACTTTCCAGTGCATATCTACTGTGAAACAAGTCCTTTTTCAGAGTAAGCATTTGAGCTACTTCATGCAATGAAATTCCTTGAATACGAGCTTAAAAAATAATTACTTGTTGCAATTACGTAACGAAATTCACAGAGTAACTATGTGTCTCTATAATCAATAATTGTTTCGTTGAGAACCACTGTGCATAGTGTTATTTACGTAGACAAAAAGAGACCTGTTTTTGTTTGATTTTTTTTTGTCAATTTTACGTATGAATACATCGGAGAAATTTAATATGCTCGTTGTGCAGTCCATACAAAATGGAAATATGGTCTGTAATGGTGTACAAAGAACAAAAAGCTGCTATAACTTGCAAAATTCTCAAGATGTCGAAGATTCGACAATAACTTGATGTTGAACAGTAAAGAAAGGTTATTGATATTGATAGATATTTTCGTGTAGTAAAACTGAGCTTGTGTGACTGTTATATTATAGAACGAAGTATTATCGGTGAGGTCAATATGTACAATGCTTATAAAATGTGAAACAAGCAAAAAAACACATGAATTTAGGAGTGGTAGTAAAAAAGAAGTAAGAGACTTGGACTGCAAAAATTAAAATAAGGCGAATGAAAAAAAAAAAATGTTTGGAAGAGTAAAATAAAAAAATTCTGTATATAGTAACAGTATCCAGAAAAAGAGACTTACCATTGAAACTGGAATGGGCCCTCCTGCTCCGTTGGGGTAAGGGTACGGTGAAACAAGGTAGCCCATGTTGAATGAGGAGGTGTGCGGCGTTGGATCCACCTTTCCTACATGGACAAACACAAACGGAAAAGAGAAATTATTCACCATTCCCGCGTTCCTTGCATAACATGCATACGCACAAAATATGATTTTAATCTTTAGGTGGTTCACATATAGTTATGACCATTATAGAATTATATGGTGTAATCATCAACCTACCTCAACTACTATCAATTATTATCAATGAAATTTCCTATGAATTTTTTAATATTAATATTATTACTTACCATTACTAGGAAAATGTTTCTTAGATTTAAAAAATCTGTACTTCTACATAATTGTTATCTTTATCTTATGAAAACATAATGATTATATATGCATTACACTATCTTAACAGAAAAATTACATATAATTCCTAACGATTAACCGTTTTCAACAATGTTTTTAAAATAAAATTTTTGATCAATTTTTAACTTAAAAGTTCTTTAAAACCATTACTATACCATTTACCAATATAATTCTATTTTATTCAATGGTGTGATTCTTTAAATGAAGTATAATATTGAAATTTCTTTAAAAATTTATGCTAATAAGTAGTGATAATATCATTTAAACATTATAAAATTATGAATAATTTGTATGATCGATCATCTACAAGAAAATATTTCAATCCAAATTTAAATTTAAGACCTAATAATGTAACATAAAAAAAAAAAATTTTTACGTATGTGCACAATAAAAAATATTCGGAACCATCATTGCACAATATTTTATATGTAAATGTTAGAACAAGTTTTCAGCTATATATAAACATATCTATAATCTAGACATTTTACTTATAAAAGCTTAATATGTAATATAGTATTTACAGGATAGACAGAAACTACGTTGATATTATACATCACTAAAAGTCGTACATAAAAATGATACTCTTGTTGCAAACTGCATATATGTATATTCTGAAGCATACGTCTGATTATATTGCACATCTAGGTCTTAACATTAATTTTATTATTTCTGTGACCAAATTCTTCATATTTCGGTTCATATACCCAGAGAGAGAGAGAGAGAGAGAGAGAGAGAGAGAGAGAGAAAGTGCCTTTTACTTTTGAACTTGTAATTCATTCATTTTTTGCAAAGAATTTTTGTATTTATGTTTAATCATTTTAATATCGAAAATTATATTTAATTTATTAATGTGTATTTTTAAGCAGTATTTTAAATTAATTTTATTATTAGTCTTTTGAAAAGAAAACATGTGTAAAATAAATTGTAGAATCAAATTATTGTAAGAAATGAAGGTTAAATTGAATACATGTTAAACTACCATTAAATGAAAGAATATAGAAAAAACGTGTTTTTTACAAGTTATTTTATAAAAAGTGTGCTCTTTTATATAAAACTATTTATCTGCAGAAAGAAGCTAAAATATCCAGTTTAACAAATTGAAAATAAACTGGAATATAATTATTACAGTATTAATTACCGTATGTGAACACATGAAACCTTGTATCATATTTATTTTTTTATATACGGTGCTATTACATTGATACATGCCTAAATCAAGATATTTGCATCAATTAATATAAGTAACCAATATAATTTAAAAATTATGGACATCTCCAAAAAATTTGTAAGATAATCAAATTTTTAGTTTAATTGAATAAGGACACGATCATAAAAATTATATGTATTAAATTTAAAACTGTAATATGTATAATAATAATTTAATCGTAAAAAGATAAAGAAAAATGAAAAGAGCGTCAACTATTAATTCTATTAGTATAAACTTTCTATGTATATAGTTTTCCATTCGTAAATTATTATAATTATGATGTTACGATGATTTATAAGTTTTTTTTTGTATATTGGCATTAAATATATTAATCTACCTCCTATTTCTAATAAAGAAGTCAACATTGAACAAAAAAGAGAAAGAGATAAAATAGAAACTTCAATAATTAGGTGTTTTACTTGGATGTATAATAAATCCTCCCCCTTTCTCTGCATCTATCATCTATCTACCTATCCATTTATTTATCGACCAATTCAATTATGTATTTATCTATTTATATTACTTTTTTCAATATAAATTTTTTATTTTTTTTTACATAAAATAAAAACAAATTGTCAAAATTAGTTCCAAACAATAAAATGTTATAGACAGTAGCAAAAGTATATCCTATTTAAATTTATGATTTCACGAAATAAAATAATTTTTTCAATTTGATTTAGGGTTAAAAGTAATATTTGAAAACAAGAATTAAAAATGATCATTTTTGTAAGTAATGTTATATTTCACGAATAATATGTTGTTATATCAGCTATTTGACGTTAAACATTAACAGAAAATTAGAAAATATTTTCTTTAAACAAATTTACATAAAATTTATAGAATATTTTTTTATTTGACTTATTCTTATTTAATTAATGTTTTAAATAGCTAAATTTTATCCATAAAATTTTGTATCACCTTTCTTATTAATGATCAAAATTATTCTATTTAAAATATAAAAACGGATAAAGTATTTCTGTCAAATAATGATAAACATAACTAAAGTAGTAGATACGATGAAAATATCGTATATAAGAGTTATTAAAGTGTTTGCAATTTTAATAAAGTGTGTGCGACAGGATGATCAACCGAAATTGAAGAAAAAGTTAAGCAACTTTTGGAATAAGGAATCTAAATAGCACTAGCGCAATACGTAGAAGAAAAAGTAACATTCAAGGTTTGGAAATTGAAAAAGTAAGTTCATCCAATATAATATATGTTTAGGTGGTATTTGAAAACTGCATGAAAAAAATGTTTATGATGTTCTTTCATTTTGATGACAAAAGTGCATAGAAACTAGCAGCCCGCTGAGGGATTCCTTCAATTTTAACGTTATGCCCCATCCGAAAAAAGGTCAAAGCTTAGACAAGCATGGTCAAAGTAGAGTGAAAAATGAGGATATTGAGAATAAGTGGAATTTTTGAGTGAACTGAACACAAATAAAGAGAAAGAAGAAGAAAGAGAGGCTGTGCTTATTGGTTAATGTAAATGCCGGACTATATGAGGTTTTCGTTCAACTGTTAGATTCTGCTTTGCTGTTAGGTTAGGTTAGGGCATGATGGCAAAACGGGGGGTCGGTCCAACTAACCAGCGAGACAGCCAATAGAAATTTAGTGCTTGGTTTTGTGCAACAAGTGTAATACTTTAGTCACGCTCGCCGCCTTCAAATCTTAGAATTCCTGGACTAAACAAGCCCTATACTAATACTATACGAAGAACTCACAAATGCATGAGGATGTGATTGCGTGCAACACACCGAGAAATCTGTGGAAACAGGAGAAAACAGTGTGACATGACAATATCGACGTTTCTCGGTTTAGTAGGTACCTCTAAGGCTGTCGTTGTTATAAAATTACTAAAAAGGTGAAATTTCTACACCATTGATATTTGTAAATTTCTTTAGTATAAACTCTAAATTTTTCTGCTATCTTTTATTCATATTTACACAATGCATTAATATAGTCTTAAATTTCTTTAATTTAATTATATTATATGTAGGGAGGAGTATTATATCTATTTATAATATTTCATTAATATTTCTATTGTTCTAACCATTTTAATTAATTAATAATATAAGGTAGACGTCCAATTGAGATTTTCATAGTTTAAAGTAAAAATAAACATAAATAAAGTAAGTGATTTATAAATAGTATATCAAATAAATAATAAATAATAATATAGGATCATAAAAAGTATTTATGCATAATCAATGTTATAACAAAGAGTAGAATAAAACAACACAGTCACAAACTTGATGGTACATCCTCACAATAAAGCATCGAGTGTGTAATAACGTTTGTTTGTAAATGAAAATAATTTATTGATTTTTCATAAAATAAATTCTATAGATATAGCCATGATAATAAAATTTGGATTCTATCTTTACGAAAATTCTGAGGAACTAATAAAAATTGAATCTTTATTTTTATTCAAATTAAATAAAATGAATCAATCAAAGTTATAAAATGAATACATAATAAAGAAGTTAGTTATTACACTAATTGATTGTTTAAGGATAAATGTGGGAGCAGGATTAAATGTATAGAAATAAAACAATGTTTGTGGTACTGATAATAAAATTTATAATATATAATATTATTATAATAAAATAAAATGATAAAATTCTTTTATTATAATATAAAGTCCATATATAATATGTACTATAAAGACATACTATACGGAATATATACCAGAAAGACGAAAAATGGTTTTTGAGATGAATTTGCTTACTACAGCACTATAACTCGCTGCCGCGTTGTTCATGTGTTTTTATTTCTTACCACGGGTAGCGACTGGGTAAATAAGCCAAAGCAACCGAGACTTGGCAATAGTAGAACCGAGAAAAGAAGAAGTCTGAGTCCGGCTATTTGGTACTCGACCACTGTTTGTCTGAAAGGTCCATTCTCTTCCACGATCCCATAGATCATCTTGTAAGACTCATAAAAAGAAACGTGAGAATTCCATTTAGACAATGAGCGTCCGCGCCATCATCATTACCACCTCTGTTAGCCAAAATATTCAGTAATATGAGTTTTTGGTTAGCATTTCGGTCATTCTATATCTGACTTTCTTCACGTTATTTGAGCTTTCCATGCCATGCTATCGTTTCTTTAACTAACTTCATTTTGCGTTTGTTATTTCTCTGAATATGTTTTAATCTTCAAAGTTCGGTGCCCACGTTAACTATTAAGAAGGGCTCAATCGTAGTGAAATCTTTGCTCTCGAAATCCAATCTTACGTGAACATTTTTCAAAATACAGTATAAATGTAGCCAGAAGTCTTTTGTCGACTTCTTTCAACGTAGTAAAAAAATCTGGTATAAAGCTACCATCTTTCTATGTAATTATCCATTAGACAAACATTCTAGAAATTCTTTCTTATATTTGATAATGAATTTCCTATTTATTTAAACAATTTTTCAACTAATTCACTTATGCGAATAGAACTAATAATTTACATTGAGTTAGTTAAAGGTTCAAACCTTTCGACTAAGTAATTCTAAAAACTGGATTTATTCAGTTTTTCAAGAAAAGAAAAATTTTTAAACTAAATTAAAAAACAATTCTTACATTTATTTAAAACAAATGTATAACTCACCATTATCTATATTTAAGTAATATATATTTATACCTAATGTACATAAAAATTATTTATCTATTTAGGTAAAAGGTATAATTAACATTTAATTTATAATTTTATTTTAAATTTAAAAAAAAAACGAAATTGAATGAATGATTACATATAATTTATGCTTATCTTATTTATAATAATAAAATGATTATATATGATTTATATTATACAATTAAAGGCTGCATGAAATACGTTTGATATACTAAAATAATATTTTTCTGTTTCCAAACAATAATTAATCAAAATATATTTAAGTAATGAAATACTTTTAATACTAATTTTTTTTCGAAAATAATTTACCTTATAAATTTATATGGACCATGTTTCATGTGTACATGATTAAATTAATAGTATGAACAATTTTAACTTTTACGGTCTGACACTAAATATTTATCTTAACATTGACTAGGAAAAGTAAAAAATATAATTGATCAATACTCGAAAAATTGTTTTAGATTAAATCGTGATTAAATGTACTTTGAAAAAAAATGAAAAGGAAAGAGAACATACGACGTTTCCAGGAAGATAAATCGAACGCGAAATTAGTCAAATATTATGTGCACGCGCCCTTAAGGAGTTGAGTTGTTATTTCGGTCCAATGACCTTTCATCTAATCTCGGGCACCTCTTCGGCTTCTTCAAGAATTGACAGAAAGTAGCAAAGAATGACGTTAAGAGTTGCAGCAGAAAGATTTATACTTAGTCTTTGCTCGAAACTATTGCCTTTCTTATTCTTTGAACAGAATCATACATAATTTATTTAATGTTTTATCAAATTTATACAAGCCACGTCAAAACTAAGGGTAACCGTAATAATTAGAAGTAAATGATACATAAAACAGAATTAATTTTCGATACATAATCACATTCAATTAGATAATTATATATTGACACGAGTTTCGTTGCATATTTTAGTACTCTTATGATCTTACTAAGATAGCATGTATTTAAAAAATTAGTTTAGAAGGGTTCTAAAAATGTATCAAATGTATTTACAGTAAGAGCCACGCATTGCATTACTACACCATTTCTACATTTCTTCATTTTTATACATTTCGAAACTAAATTTTATTAACTTTTTAATTTTTATAATTTTAAATTTCAATTTATCTTTATTTTACATCTGTACTAAATATTGATAAAAATTTTTATCCGTATGCATAACAAAGACATATATTATTTATTAAATGTACCTTCCTTAAGCTATTGCTTATTTTTAAGATTAATTAACTATTAAATCAATGTAGAATTTTGTAAAATTGTTACATGTAAAGAGATATAATAAATACAAACTTTCAGAATCATATTATTAGATGCTTAATTAACTTTACTACTTTCATAAATAGTTTAATAATTACAAATTTAAGTATATTTAATAATGAATCTATAAACATTTAATTTTTATGGTAGTATATAAAGCTAGAATAAAAAAGTAGAATAAAATTACGTTTTAAATAAAAATATGTTTAATTGTAAATGTTAATCATCGTTCGAAACAAATTAAAATTTGTAATGAAAATTTTTTAATACTTGACCTAAGATATAAATAGGTGAATTACGAAACATGAATAAAGAATTGATAACGATATATGAAAACGAGACAATTGAGGTGTGCTCAATTAGTAGGCAATCTATCGGACAAATATTTCGTATGCATACGGCAGCGTTTCACTCCTAGGTGGAAGCCCTAATTTGAAACTTTATTTCTGACTTAGATCTTTACCTTCTAATGCTTTTACGAGACGTACAAAAATGGTATATGAAAACAAGTCGTTGATGGAATAAGCCCGCACATTTAATTTAATATAAGCTACATCTTTTAAATACAATTTTTCAAAAAAACATTTTTATCGTTTTTGAACGAGTCCTTGTAACGATAGTTTTTTAAAGATTTTGAAAAATATTGTAGTTTTGACAATAAATAAATATATTTATATAGTATTAATTTATAAATTTGATTTTAATTCCTTTTTAAAGAAAAATAGTATTTCGTAAAATAATTATCTAAAATAACACAAAATATATATATTATTGAATGGATAGCTTAAATAATATATTTAAATAAATCATTTACATTTTTTATATACACACAATTGAATATAAATATGTAGAATTTATTACTCTAATTTACAAGTACTTTTTAAAACTTTTATATATATAAAAATATATTTAAAAGGTATATTAAAATCTTATGTTTAAAAATCATTGTTTTTCTTTTTAAATTTAATCCTTTGTTATTTAAAAAGCAAATTGTTATAATATAATTGATGAATTTAATACAAGTTATTGAGTAAAAAAATTGGAAGCTTCGGTTTATATATGTTTATATACATCAGTATTGAAAAATATGGTGTTTTTAATTAAAGACTATTAATTGTTACAAAAAATTATTAAATTTATTACTCTCAATGTTTTCTAAAAGTGATTATCAATTTTTCTATACTAGATAGAATAATATTATAAAACTATAAAATTAACTAGCTAACAGTTTATATAATCTTCTCTTAAATAATAAAAAGTCAAAAGATAAATTAAATTACAAGAATCATGTGTATTTCGATATTCATGTAGAATTAATTGATAATTAATAAGATTTTTGAAATTATAATTAATGTTTCATAGATTAGTTTGGCTTTTTATATAAATCTATTATCTAATAATACTTAAATTTACAATCGATTTCGCAAAAGATAAATGGATTTTATATATTAAAACGAATTTTTTCAGTGTTATATTTGTTCATTATAGTTATTTCTACCTGTGGACTTTTACATGAAGAGACTACAAGTGAATTTTTAATATCTTTTTTTATGCTTATTTATAATTATTCTCACACAAATTATTAAGAGATAGAAGTCCTAAATTATAATGTATTAAAAGTACTTATAAAGAATGATACCTTTTGTACACGATATTATTCTAAAAAATTTTGGTTGATGCAAGTATTTCATAACTGAACGCAATTAATTTCATATTAGCAAAAGTAAAGTTTCATTTGAGGATACATTGCGATTAATTTCGATAAATTTTTTCCCGCAGTTTATAACTTAATCTCTAACTCAATATATAAGGCTATGAGATATGACAGCGACAAATAATTTCAGATTACATTAGGGTAATATGAGCAAATAAAGACTAAATTATACAAAAATATTTTAAAGAAAAAAGATAGAGAAATGAGATGAAGGTGAAGGAGAAATCGGTGAAGAGACAAACAAGTTTACAGTATATAATCCTTTTGACAAGTTTATTAGTTTATTTTTATATGCTTTGTAACGTGGTAGAAGGATAGACAAATTGGATAACGTAAGAACGTATATATTGCTCAAACTTTATTGACTCTATCCTTTATACTAAAAACTTGACAAATGCGTAAAATTGCATAATAATACTGCAATTCTTCAGATGTTAATATTTTCTTTTATCCCCTTATTTTTATTAGTTCAATTCTTTAATTGATAATTTTATATAGAAACTTTATAATTTGTGTAATATAAGGTTCAGAAATCTAATGATTAACAAAATTCAAGTTTTAGTTATAAATATTTATTAATATAAAAATTAAAAAAAAAACTAATTGTAGTATAATTGAAAATTTATTATAATGAATGAAGTTTTTATGAAGTCCCTGATATTCGTCCTCGTGGGCACTCTATTCATGTATTTGATTTTTTACGCTCCTTTTCATGTCTTATACACCTAAGCCTATAGATCCAAACACATTTTAGAAGTTTCAACAATCAGGATAGTATTAATCATTTTAAATAATGAGTTTTATGCACATATTTATAGTTGCAGTAAAACATTACGGAGATTGCTAGTTTACGCTAAACGATCGTGGATGAACTACCAAGTCGCCTTTTCTTTCTTTCTTATCTCTCTACTTTTCCCTCTTTTCCAATTCTTCTATGTATTTGAACCCTCGAATAATAAATGCATTTAATTATTATATAAATGTGTAAAGATATAAATTTTGCTTTGATTATAGTCATAAATATGCAAGTAGCATTAACTTCTATAGCTAAAGTAAAAAAATGCCGTTCATAGTATATCCCTTTCATAACTTATTTGTTTAACAATGAAGTGCAATTCCTAAGTTATTTATAAATATACCGTATATTATAATAAATAATATACATATAATAAATTATATATTATTATAAAATTTGCAATGATTCCTTCTGTATTCCAATAAATGTCCAATATTGAACATAGACCTTTACAAGGATCATAAAGCAGATAAAAGCAAACCAACTCAAAGTATTATGTAATTAATAACATTTTAAATAAAATACATGTTATTAAAAAACTTGTGTCAAAACAAATCTGTCTATTATTATATATACTCTACGATATTGTCTAAATTATTTTTAAAAAATTAATAATTATAAAATGTTTATAAAAAATTTAATTTTTCTATTTTATAATTGATCATATTAAACTAAATTAGAATTAGTTAACATAAAAATGACTTTTTACCAATTATCAGCACAAGGTAAACAAATATTTGAAGTGGCTTAAACCAATAAAAGGCATAACAAAATTATATACGATACAAAGAATTGCATTAATAAATTAGTTTTTTTTAGTCAGGATATATATTACATATATAATATTAAATAATTTTATAAAAAAAGAAAAATTTATAAATTGAAATTATATAAAAGATAATATTATCATTTAGTATTTTTTTAAAAGCACCATTTATAATTTTTTAAAGGCTTAGCCAAGACAAGAAATAATAAATGCAAATCTTAAATGTACAGAATTTAAATTTTATTTCAAGAAATGATTTTCTAATTGTTCGATGGTTCTGATGATTGAAAAATAATCAATGATTCGTAAAAAGAATAGTCTTTACTTAACCTTATCTAGGTTATTATGTCATACGACATCCTGTAATGAAATTTGAGTGTCGCGGAATGCAAGCTATCAGAGTAAGTCGGGAAATTAAAGTAATTAATAAATACGGGGCACGGATGATAGTAAGGAATTTAGCTACTAATGTCAGGCAAAGACTTTCGCCGAACTTTGAAATTTAATTCATCATCAATAAAATATAAATTGATCAATCATTATGTATTGTTAAATAAAAATTAGTCACTACATTTTCCTACCTAATTTTCTTCTTATTATATTAAATGTATTTTTAAAAATGTAAAGAAAAATCCTATACTAAAAACTACGAAATATGAATTTATGAAACCTACGTGTCAAGCACGTGTGATATAAGAAGCTTAAAACTCGAATCATCTGACAAAATCTTGCAACCTTAATTCGAATTTAACTTTGACTTTCCATTTGGTTTTTCCTTAATTTTCTATATTATTGACAAATTCAATCCTTCGTACTTATTTTAAGTTATGACTTTTATTATCTTATTATAAATATTTTATTATTAAATTAAATTAAATTATTATAAATTATCTTATTATAAATATTTATATAAATACAGATAGATGATATATTTATATTTGCAGAATTTTTTCGACTTAAAGCAAATAGCGATAAGTCAATCGATTATTTATAATTATTTATCAATTATTATAATAACTCGAAATAGTATTAAATTGATGATTTATTAAGATACTGCCATTAATTATAATGATTAATTAAATGCAGTGACTTAAATTTAATGTTAAATATTATTCATGATATGCCAATGAAATTTTTTTTTAATGTACTGAAAAATATAATTTAAAGTTTCCTGTTTAATGTGTCTGAAAATACTATTTCATTGGTATAGTACTATTAAAAAAAAAAGCATTAAAAGATTACTGCAACAAAATTGTAACAAACCCTTACTGCAGAACTGCTACAATTTGAATTTGTATATGCACAAAGTAATAGTAACATAATAAGATTAATTCAGCAAGAAAATACGAAAATAAAAATAAATGATTTGTTCAGATTCAACTCTATATTTGGAATTCAAATACAAGATTATTTAAATTAATTTGTTATATTGAAGTATTTACAGAAAAGATTTTATAAAAGTAGTATTTTTTAGTATTTCTTTGAGAAAAAAGTAAAATGTTTAATACGAGAAATGATATAAATTTTTATTCGCTATTCACGTTATAAAATCTGAAGCTTCTTAAGAGCACACTGCATGATGTAAAGATATAAAAAAACTCGAGGTTCATAGCGCAAACTTTATTTCACAGACTGCTGCATCGGCAAGTGTTATTTTATAAAGAACCGTACATTCTCTCCTTTTACCCTTTCTTTCTACATCCAGTTTCGCAGCTTTTCATAAATATTTTTTTACTTTTCATATGCACAACCCCTTTGAAGAACCAAGTAAAAATCGCTCGCTGTCAGCTGTAATTGTCGCATTACACGAATTTCCCCTTTAATTCATAGATGCATCGTGAGTTGGTATTCGCTTGACTAAATCGTCTCTGAAACTAAAGAGTTTTCCACTTTACGAAATAATGGCGTAACGATCTATACGTTACAGAATCTATCTAAAATTATATTTCCGTTAATTAAACAAGTATCTGCTATTTAACTAGAAGAAATAATGAAAAAGAACTGTAGAAGATATTTCGAACAAAAAGGTAGAAAGATTAAATTTAGAAACTAAGCATGTGTTTAAAGAAAAATCATCGGTAATTGAAAATAACAAAATTACAATTATCAAATTCGAAGAAGAGTACTTAGCATTTACACTTTACGCCCTATAATAGAAGAATGGTAGATGTAATCATATCGGAAAGAAAACAAAAAAGGTAAATAAAGAAAATAATAAAGAGTATGGACATAAAACTGACCAATCTAAATACTCTAGCGAAAGAATAAAAGAAGGATATAGAGTAGGTAGAGCGAAAAATAAAAACATTTAATAGAAATAAGAGTTAAGTATATTGTGTGTGCACAAGAAAATTTGTTTAAGAATTTCAAAAGAAGTGCGTAAGACGCACCCATAAGATAGGATTCATTGGATGTGCGTATGCATGAGCTGATGTACGAATGTAGATGTAGACGAAAATGAGTGGAAAGATAGTAAAAGAGACGAGGGGGGGCGGGAAGAAGTAGATGGAGCTTGGGAAGCGTCGCTCCCAATATAATGCAGCAGGTAGGCTTGTTAGCGAGCAGGTAGATAGAAAGGAGGCTTATTGGGGGTAGCCATATAATATTGAGTGTGTCACTGTAGTCGTCGGAGTAGTTCCATCTGCGAAAATATCTATTGGGTGTCGTTTCTTGAAAATGAGTCTTCTTAACTGTGAGTTTCGTGTGTTTATGAATAGTGAAGAATCAAAAGAAATTAATGTTGAGATGAGTTATTTTTGCCTGTGTCACTAATTAGCCCTATTTTTCTTTTGTAATCTTTTAAAAACATTTATTCACGAAAAATGTACCCATTCTCGGTAGTGCAAAAAGCTGTAAATAATTAATCGAAAAGAACATGAAAGTTCATCTTTTTTAACTTACAAAGACAACTTGAAAATATATTTAGTCTTCCGAAATTAAGCAATGAAGACTTTAAAATTAGTAGCATACAGAAAAGGAGTCGTGACGATTCAATAAAGCATGATGTAGTTGTAAAAAGATAGGAAAATAAGTGCTGCACATATTTAAGTACCTGAGAAAATAATAAAAGTAATGTCTAGAATAAATTTTAACTTCACATTTATTTTCGATCTTTTATTTATTGCTCCATTTTCTTTCATTTCATTCTATTTAGATTTAATCGTTACTCACCTTAGTATATCTAGGTGCCCACACGTGCCAACTCGACAATTACTTTACACAAGATAACAATGCTCTCCCAATACTTATCCTTTTTGTCTTACCATTGCCATCTTTCGTTCAGATTCACGCATTCGCATTTTACTTAATAATACCTTTGAAGTTTTTCGAAGCTTCGTTACCTACATGACGAAACAGCTCCCTTCTTTTTCTTTCATTCTCACACTTTCAATCACCCATTCTTTCGCACATTTATATAAAATTACAAGTAGTTGTTATACCTACAATTTTGCAAAATAATTTTATAATTCAGTTTTTAAAGAGTTTGTCATTTAAAAAAATCTGTACATTTATGAAACGATGTTGGATGCTAACACTTTATTAAATTTATTCACAGCGATTAATTGAAAAAAAAGTTAATAAAAATTAAATAATGAAATACTAATAATTAAAAAGACAAATGACTAAAAAATTGATTTGTATAGGATTCTACTTATTAAATTGTCAGAAGACTTAAAAAGTTATTACTTTATGAGAATATAACAATTTTTAAAATTTTTTAAATTTTTCGTTATGTTAAAATAATTTAATCACAAAATATTAAACATGATATTATATCCAAGGTAAAACCACATCGATTTGTATTAATATGATTTTTACAAATAGTGATGTAAAACAGGTGTTTATATTCGTGTTTGGTATTTATAAGTAGTTTTTCAAAGACTCACGCAATCTGACGAAGCTATGTAAAAATATCGCAAGAATTTTGCGACAAAAAAGAAACAAGAGTAACTGAGTGAGTATTATTTGTTAAATTCTTTGTATCATAATCTCCTCGGAAATCTCTGAATAATGTATTTGTTTATTTAAATTTTTCTTTTTTAGCGTATAGTCTTTTCTTTTAATAAACCCATTTTTGTGTGAAACTCTTATCGATTTACATGTGTAAATCTTTGCACAAAATATCATTATTTTCCTCAACTGTAAATTGTAAAAAAATGTTATTATATATAATAATATGTTAATTCTATAAATGAAAGTTTATTTTATTCATAAGATGATTTTGCAATTTTTATTTACAGTACTAATCCATTAATTTTTAATTATATTTCATTAGTTTTAATAACATAAAAATGAATATAAGAAATATTAGATAGGGAATGATTCTTTTTTTCCTAATTAATGAAGCAAACTAGTAAAAAAGGGGCTATATTTGGTTTTCGTAACAAGTCTTATAATACTAAGGATTGAACGGAAAATACGTACACAAATTAACTACTACTCACGATAATCTTGCTGAAAATGAAATCTCATTTGAAATATGGAATGGTCTCTATTGTTCCCGATATCGTTCATACGTACATATAAATGTATATATATATATATATATATATATATATATATATATATATGTATATATATATGTATATATATATATATACTACATACACATTTACAGAAAAGAAACAAAAAAGGGTAGATCGAAAGAGTGAGAAAAAGAGAGAAGAAAATAAGAGGGGCAGAGTAAGCATGAATCTGTCTGCTTTGCATTTCCTGCCATTATATGCCAGAGCATCGTTAGTGAATTCTCCCGCCTCTCGCGAGGTGCCGCACGCAATGTTGCCAAATTACGACTGGCAACTTTCGCCTTACTCATTCCCTTTCTCTCAACTTCTAAGATCTTTTTAATGTTCATATATTTTTCCTTTTAACCGCTGTACTCTCATCTTACCATTTCTTGACTCTCTTGAAATAAGTTATGGTAGTTGAAAACATATTTCTAATAAATAAATAGTCTCAAATTACTGACTCGTATCTACCTAATTCTATTTTGACTCAATAATATTTTATTTGAAAACATAAATGATACTATTGCATAGTAAAAACATACAAAATTTAATTATAAATAATTGAATTTAGATTATTTAAACAAACTTTTTACGAAAAATTATTTTGTATACTGATGAATTTTATAATTCTTTTCATAATTGCAAGTAAAAGAAAGAATGTAGAAAATATCCAAAACAATCTTGTATCGCTGCTGTAACTTCTTATATAAACGGATGCAATGATCTTATTATGAAATTTGATTACTTGCTATCATATAACACAAAAATCACAGGTGCTTTCAATATATTTTTTTATTATAAATTCTTTTAAAAATGAAATTAATTGTTTCTGTATCATAAAAACATAAAGATCATTTAATGAATTAAAAATTTAGATAGAAATTTCACTTCAATTTTCTCATTAGTTATTTTATATAGATTGTTTATACCTATATTCAGCACACCATACATTTATTTATTTATGATGACCAACCCCTACAGAACAGACAATAAAAGGCGATTACTGTCAGTCGATTGACTTCCATAAAGACATAGTCTAGTATATTATCGCCCACTTTGCTTTAAATCTCCCTTACCCTCCTGCACTAACTCGCACTCACTATTCACTAATCGCAATTCGCGCGGTCAATTCTAATAATAAATAATTACATGGCACTTCTTTGTAGCTTTAATGATATAGTAACCATAAGTCATCGTACGATGGAAGTATAGGATGCCGTTGCAGAATGAGTTACTTCTCTTAAGAACATTTTGTTTTTGCACATGGATATGTTCTTTTTATAAACTCAATCGGTAAATATTTGATGTTAATAATCGAAATTCATATTTAATTGAAATATTCAAATGTATGTATATACATTTTTGTAAATATGTCATGTTAAAACAAAACAAACAAAAATAAAGGCATGACAGAAGATTAAATAATAAAGACTTGGAATTTTACAAATTTTTCACGATCAAATGCAAAAAAGAAAAAATTCGATTAAAATTAAAATTAAAATTTTAATTACATTGTACCTGTTTATTACTGATTAATGTTATTTTCCAAGTTAATTATAATTATTTAAAAACTTGTAAAGATAATGTTGAGGTGTAAAGTGACAAGAATAAGAAGATTGTATGAATTTATTGTACTTTTGTGTAATAAACTATCAATACGATAAAATGACGATTGGTTGACACAGCGGCATTGATATTTCCAACACCCTGTTCTTGGCACGAAACGAGGTATCGATTTTTAAGCAATTTTGAAAGACACCTTACTTTCGTAGTATCTCAAAATTAAATTTTAATGTACCTAGAATTTCGAATATTTAATTAAATTTAACTTGTTTTTCACGTTGTCACCTGATCTGTTTCCTTACATCTTCATAACGTTAAAATAATACGGAAAATAATTAACATAGATAAATAATAATAAAAATTTGTTTATATAAATATAATTTATTTAATCTAATAAATACTGGAAAAAGTGAGGTTAGAATAATAAGAATAGAACAAGCATGTAGTTTAAATCAAATAGATGCATAATGAAGCTTTTTTAAAGTTATTCTTATTTATCCGAGTAAATATAATCGAGAAATAAACATAAAAATACAAGTATGGTTACCGAGCAAAAATATATCATGTTTTGCAGTTTTCTTTCAGTGGTTATATGTTTATGATCATGGTGTTATTTTATCATTCGCAGTTTTACTAGTCGCATATACTTTTATGTCCTTCTTTCTCTCTTGTTAGCATGAGAAAAATGAGATAGCTACGCACACTCTCGGTCATGCCAGTCACGTTATCGCTTTGGAAACAACGCTGTTCACCACTGTTGCCATTCGATTCTGAATTTCTATTAGTTTTCTAATTTGGCATTAGCAAAATCGTCTTAGTACTACTTGCCACTGTCATATTTATCTTCATCTCAACTACTTTTTGATTAGAAACATTTTAAATTCGATGCCCTCCTCACACCAAATTATTGGATATGTTTTATCAACCTTGTTAACACTCATTGGAATGCATTTCTTTTGCGTTGTACATTTATTATATATACAAATAAAAATAGAGATAAACAAATATATTATATTTCTTTTTTAACTTATATTGAAGATTGAAATATTTACTTGATATATATTTCGTTTACGCTTATTCCCTTAAACTTTATCAAAACTTTAAATAAAATGAAAATGGAAAACTCACCAAATACCGGGCTCAGATCGGATCTAGTCTTCACCGTCGCATAGCTTCCACCGGCTAGGGATACCTTCTCCTGTAACACACATACGCACACGTCGTATCACTTCCACAGAAAAAGGAAACTGGACTGGATAAGATAATGTCGATGGATAACTTTAATAATTTACAAAAAAATAAGAAAAATAAAGATACTCGAGCTTCCTTCTGGTCTTTGCAGTTTAATAATGTAAATCTGGGTTAATCACAATAGAAATTTTAAATGTTACCGCCTAGATGATAAATGATCATAGATAAGGTGAATCTCGATTCGGGTAGTATTTTGAGACGATTTTTGAAAGATTTATGCTGATACGTGCATTTACTCTTAGGGATATTATTATGACACGTATAATTGCATTTGTGACGTAGAATTCACGAAGATGAGACCAGTGCGCGGGAGATTGGATTTAAAATCAGAATCCAGAGTAAGCCGAGCACCGGCTTCATCTTCGCTGGAGCGTGGACACGTGCGAACTGGTCCCAAGGACCAGTGTGAAGCTCGAGCGCTCCCGTGCATTCTTAGATTGTACATCCATGTCTCTGATGAAGGATACAAAAGGCTAGGAAAACCAGAGAAAGGAAAAGAAATGGACTTGAGAGATGAAGTTAGGAGTCTTCTGCAAAGCACCTCCGAGTCCGTGAGATCGATGAGAGACTTTTTGACCTCGTGGAGGTTCTCCGAAGATCTCTCCTCGTCCTCGCCTTCATCTTTAAAGACCTTGACCTCGTCCTCGCTGCCCTGGTCATCGCCACCTCCGCTGCTGCTGACGTGCGGCATCGTGTCCCTTGTCCCTTATCGCGAACGGCACTCGCGACACTCACGGCACTACTCGTTCGGCGAAAAACAACACACTTTTCCTGTGGCGACTGGCGCTGCTGGCGCCACTGAAGTTGCTGTGTTGCTGACGCTGTTCGTACGTTTCTCTTCAGTGCGCCCCAATGGGCCTACGGACCAGCGTTCTTGTTGACGTCGTCTTCGTCCGGAGGCTCGCTCCCTCGGGCGCCGCTGCCGGCGCGTCTCCGACGGATCCTGTTGCAACCGAGGTCGCATGACTGGAAGCCACGAGCGCGCGATCGGCCATGATCGCGCGCAGTTCGGCCCTGACCACTTCCTTCGCCCTCGGGCGGCGCCGGCGTCGAATGGTCAGGGGCGCGCGGAGCGCGTGGGCGAGGGGCCGAAGGAGGTGCGAGGGGGCCGCGTCAGGCAACAGAAGATTACACGACACACTCTCCGTGGTATGGCTCAATGCGGACTGCCGGCCGCCGGCGTCGGACTCGTTCGGTTTGACTGCGTTGGGACATTCGGTAGAGCGCCAACGCGCAGCGGGCGACTCTCCCACGCACGAACCAATCACGAACGCGGATACACGACCGCTCTCTTCGCTACCGACAACGGCGCCGCCGCCGGGAGTCATGCTAGACAGCGAAGAGGGCGCCGAGAAGCGTCTGCGAGACGTCCTCAGAAGGCTTTTGAAAGCTTGTTGTTCATTGTTCGCTAGTTAAAATCCCTGTCCTTTACTTTACCATCTTTTTATTTTTCATTTATTATTTAAATGCATTAAAATCTTTTTTACTACTGCTTTAACATCGCTTTTGTAAGCATCTATTTATGGATATATATATATTTGGTTACTATTTTTGCAAATCTTAAATCTTAAAATTGTACAAAAAGTACATATATATTACATTTTAATATTTTTATCAATTTTTTCAAATATATAGTTAAATATGGTAATAAATATTATAAGGTAGTACATATATTTATATTTATAATTAAGTAACATTAAAACTGTTACAAAATATGTACAATAGATGTCAAAATTGATTAGTAAAAAATAAAACACAAATTATTATTACCTCTAATGAAAGTTCATTGTTAATAATGAATAGTATTTGAACAAAATTTATATTCCTCTTACAATATATGAATTTAATTTTTTTCAGATTGAAATTTTAGCATGAAATTAAATTTAAAAAATTATTCTTAAGTTAATTTCATCTTTGCCATATTAAGTTGTAAAAAATTATAATATATTATTTTATTAACTTTTGCGTTGTACTTTGAATCATTGTGTTACACATTCTTATAAAACTTAAATATATTAATATTATTATGTCATCTATTGTAATTCAATTTTCAAAATTTTTAAGTTTCTATATACTGCTTTCTAAGGGAGATAAAAAAGATATTCCAAAAATGGCGTCAGTTATAAACGAATGGAACTGGAGCAACTTTGCTTCACAAAATAAAGAAAATTAGAAATTGAATGTATAATCAGTATTAAAGTAATTGAATATAACCCAGATATTATTTAACTTAATGCTGTATATCGGCTTGACGAAATGACGAAAGCACAACGATGGAACAACCAACATTATTACTTGTGTGTATTGTACATAAATTTTCTCGATCACAACGAAAAAAAACATTGGATCATAATAAAAATCCCAATATCAAATTCATGAATCCATAATCTATTTATGACGTGTACTCTCCTTCATACTGCTACAATACAAACTGACCCACCTGGGGTCGTAAGGTGAAGGGAACAAACATTAGAAATTTAATCAATTTACTCAAGGCAAAGAAGTCAAATAATGTAAACATTAACTTTTTAAAAGTAATTGACTGGTAGCTTCGTTCCAAATCAGAATCAATGTTTTTGATAAATATTTACCCACTTATACTATAAAAAATAATAAAGAACTAATTAAAAAGTTTAAGAAAATTCCTGATGAGAAAAATATTCTCAGTTATGTAAAAATAACTTAATAACTGATGATTAAACAACTTTTTAAATTATTTGATTAGTAATTAACTCTTGTTAAATCACATAAAATTGTATTAAATATAAAAAAGTATTTCCCAAGCAATGTGACAATATTATTGGTGTCACCCTTAAACTAAATAAAAAGGATTATAAATCAACAAATTATAAGAGAAAGGTTGCATTTTAACTAAAGTACCAGATTTTTAAGGTAAATGCCAAATTGGGTAAGTAACATGAATTTTAAATATTATTTAGAAATCTATTCTCATTTTATGAAAGTGGAGAAATTTGCATAAAATTATAAATTATTTGAAATCCTTTATTTATTTCTATTAAAAAATGAATATAGAGAAAATCTTTTTAGATTATTTTTAATATTAATTAATTTTTTAAATATAAAGAACAATACATATTTTAAAAACAGAGAATTTAATATGTTTATACCATAATCAATAATTTATGCACAAAATACAAACATAAACAAAGTGCCGTTACATGAATATAAATATTATATGGTAATGACATAATTATACAGAAATAATAAAATTGAAATATAAATAAATAAACTATTAATAAATATTATTCAATATTACAAATGTTTATAAAATATATTTTTGTAAATTGGGTAGTATAAGAAAAAATAATTACATTTCGACAAATTTTAAATTTGTGATATTTAGAATAAGCAATAGAAACCAACTATATAATGTAGCTGTAGAAGACATTTTTATCACAAATTTTGAAAATATTGGAAGAATGATGAACTTCATATATAAGCTGATAACAAATAAAAAAATTTTAAATATTAGTTTTCTATCTGTTTTCACCAAATTAAAATAAAATATCAATTAATAAGATAAAGAATAATTATTAATTATTATAGTTTCTTAATCTAAAAATCTAATTGCAATATTTTCAATGCTGTCCACACTTACTAATTAATATTAATATTAAATTGAAATTAAATGTACATTTAATTCCGTTGTATTTTGAATATAAGATATTATATC
Source organism: Ceratosolen solmsi marchali (assembly GCF_000503995.2). Classification (NCBI taxonomy): domain Eukaryota; kingdom Metazoa; phylum Arthropoda; class Insecta; order Hymenoptera; family Agaonidae; genus Ceratosolen; species Ceratosolen solmsi. Next base: position 1,742,904 of record NW_011948420.1, read on the forward strand.
AAACTATATAAATAAATACTATTATATTCAAGCTATTAAATATAAAAAATATATTTTTATAATTATTAAATATTAAATTATATTCTGCAAATATTATATTCTAGAATTTCTACAGAAATATTTAAAAAATTCCTTTTCAAACATTTTATGTAATTTTATTGTAAATTAAATTATGTAGAATTAAACAATAAGATAATATAAATACTAAAATTTAATCGATTTATGAACTTTAACTAATGTCCAACTAATTAAACGCTTAAATGTTAAAAAATAACGAATTAAATTACGAGTTAAAAAAACTGACAGTTTCTTCTTAATTGAAAAAACATGCAAAAATTATTATGGTAAAAAAATTAAATCTACAAAATATAAGGCAGGAAACAAAGTATATCTAAATGTCAACAATTTTTTAAACATTAAAGAAATTGTTTTCTTATTATTCGAGGATTTTAATAAAAAACTTTATTTGAAGATAAATAAAAATAGTATAAAATGTATAAAAATAGGAATAAAAACAGTGTATAAAATAATATAAATAATCATTTTATTGTTTATTAAGTATTTTTACCAAATTATTGTAAAATAATAAATTTAAGCATATGCTAGAAGTTTATATAATTTTATATATAAGTTTATATATATATTTTAGTTATAATTATATATAATTTAATATTTTTATAAAAATTGGATTATTGTAATATATACAAAAATAAGGCGCAAGATTATATAAAAATTTGGAAGAAAAATATTGGCAAAAATAAATATATTTTAATCCATCTAACAATAAATCATGTTACTATTTTATAAAATTAATGTTTAAATTAATTCTAACTTAATTATTGTAGCTAATGAAAATATTAAGGTTATGCTTTGCAAATTATCAGAAAGCATAGATAATATTAATTATTAAAAAAGTATATTAAAAAGAAATTGTAAATCTTATACTTTAAAATCGGTATATAAAAAGCTAATCTATAAATAAGAATAAATTAAATATCTTTGTTTATAATTTTATACAATTGCAAAATTACAATTAATTACTATTAAAATTATAATATCTTTTAAGAAACAAGCTATGAATCTAATAATTTTATTTTCAGATATAACATTTCTAATTAAATATTTTTATTTTCTATCTGAATAGTATATTCTACTATTCCAATAAACCATTATTAAATTTTTCTATCATTTAATTATATTAAATTATGCCAACTATGTATATGTATATAAATAATGGTTTAAAATTTTGTATTATTAAACAGTAGTAAAAAAATATTTAATGTTTGATATATGTTGAATCAAGCAATAAAATTAAACTAATGTATAAAAATTTTCTGAAGAAGTAATTGATAAATATTTTTTTATATCATTTTATTTTGAAGAATATATATTTCATATAATGAATTCATTTTTCTGTAAATACAGTCATAAAGTATTTAAATTGATAAATTGATTATTTAAATTATTTTAAATGATCATCAAATATACGCAGTTTATCAATTTTTTTAAATTAAAATATATATTATTAATAAATCTTTTATTTTATGTTAATGTGTTACTAAAAAATTGTATAGTATTGTTGATACTTAAAACAATTTTGTAGTGCTATACAAAGTTTTTTGTTTAAACATTTTCTATATGTTGGTTAAGAGTGTTATATATTCTGTTTAATATTTAATACTTCAAACATTTTTAATATTTTTTTAGAAATTTTACACGATAAAAAAAGTTTAAAAAAAGTTTAATCATAACATGTGAATTACAGTTACTTAATTAAAATATAAATATCTAAAACTAGATAATAAAAATGTCAAAGTTTAATCCAATATTACATAATTCAAACTTTAGCATAAAGAATTTTGCGATACCTAGTTTTTCGGATTGGTTTGTATTAAATTAACCTTGTTTACATTTATTTTTCTTGTAAATATGTGCAAATTATTATTATTGTAATGACAAGATTTATTATATTTTATTCAATAATTTTAGATAAAAAAATTAGGAAATATTCTTTTAATACCCTAATAATTATAGATTATATATATATATATATATATTATATTATATAATATAAAGATAGATAGATCTATATTATATATATTATCTATATTAATCTATTATAATCTATTATATATTATCTATAATATATTAGCACATGCATTCATGAATGAAACAAATGAAGCTTAAATAAAGCCTATCGTTTAAATTGTTTATTTAAATATAAAATATAATTAAATTTTATATACAATTTAATTTGATTTATGTTTAAAATATATTAAAATAAACCATTTTATGGATATTTTGTTAAGCTGCATTTGAAAATCTTTAATTATAATGTTATAATATTATTTGAATATTTTTCTTTTTTTTAAAAGATGAAATGTTCAAATGATTATAAAAAATTTGAATTGAAACATTAACTTTTCACGTTTTGGTTCTAATTTTTAATTCATATATTATTATAAACATAAAATACGCAAAAATTTATATATTTATAAATAATTAATTAATAAGTAATTTAATTAATAATATTAATATTATTATTAATTAATTTTTCTTAATGTATTATTATTAATCAATTTTTCTTAATTTATTATTATTAATTAAATATTAATATTAACAATTAATTAATATATCTATAATTATTTGCCATTAGCAAAGCAGAATTTATTTTATTTTATTTCAGAGTGTGAAATTCTATAAATATTATTTAAAATGCAGTTGCGCTCTCTGCTGACTGAGGAATACATTATTGCGATGTAAGGGTATATTATAAAATAGATTTCATTGTTATCGACATTTGTATAGTGATAATTCAAATAGATATACCTATGCATTTGCCCACTCTCGTGCAAACACACACATATATATATATATCGATTAATACATAGATAGATACATATACATAAATATATATATATATACATATATATGCATATGCATGTATTCTCTCTCTAAACATATTAGAATAATTACGCATTTATATGTATACAATATTGAATTAGATGTTAATTTATATCTCTGTTACATGTTTTCAACGCATACAGTTGCAGCGACATCTGTTGTTTTTTGTGATAATATAGTTAATTTTTATAAGGTAACTTATAAGTCGGTAAATTACTAATTAATATAGTAGTAAATATAAAAAGTTGATATTTACTGGATTAATATATTAGTTTATATATTAATTATAAAAAATATAATTTTATATACTAATTTTAAAGTAAAATTCAAATCTTATGTCAACAAAAACAACATCATTTGAATTTATTAAAGTTTTCTAATATTCATAGAATGTGTGAACCAAATTTTTAAAAAATTTTTTTTCACCTTGTCTAAATTTATATATAATCTTAATAACATCCATTCTGACATTAATATTGCTTTATATGATAAAGTATTGAACAAAATATTTTATGATTTATTAAAACATGACATTTGTAAAACTGGTAATTTTTTATTATTTATCCATTTATAAAAAAATTTATAAAAAATATCACTTAATATATAGTTTCAATTTGTTTTTATAAAGAATTCTTAATTGTTAAAAGTTATCAAAATAATTATAAAAGAGTTATCTTTTTAGTTGATTTAACCATGTTGTGTGAACGTTTGTCTATGTAAATAAATGAAGATAGCAATATTTCTTGAAAGAACAATCTTCGGACGAAGACAACGTCAACAAAAACGTCAACATAAACGTCAGTCCGTAGGCCCATTGGGGCGCATTGAAGAGAAATGTTCGAACAGCGTCAGTAACACCGCAACTTCAGTGGCGCCAGCAGCGCCAGTCGCCACAGGAAAAGTGTGTTGTTTTTCGCCGAGTGAGTAGTACTGTGAGTGTCGCGAGTGCTGTTCGCGATAAGGGACAAGAGACACGATGCCGCACGTCAGCAGCAGCGGTGGTGGCGATGACGAGAGCAGCCAGGTCGGGGAGAGATCTTCGGAGAACCTCTACGAGGTGAAAAAGTCTGTCATCGATCTGACTCGGAGGTGCATTACTGAAAATTCCTAATTTCATCTCTCAATTCCATTTCTTTTCCTTTACAGATTTTCGTAAAGCTGATTTAATTCTATCTACTCTTCTTTGCCGCACAATTCTTTTTAACAATCTTCTTTAAATAACCGTGCAGAGTCCATTAAATACACTTAGGTATTCTTATTTTAACTTAATATACAAATTATAAATGTATGCCTAGCATATTTTGTTAACAATTATTATAACCACACATATTTTGATATAAATCTTAAGAATTAAGTTTAAGAATAAATTGTTTATAATTTTATTATAATTTGTTATTAATCACTATAATCAATTCACTTATAAATATACAAGTATCAGAACAATATATATGATATTGTAGAAATATAAACCACGGAAGTAATTACATACGAAATATATAATATAATAAGAATAATGTAATATTTTAGTCTGTACAAGTTGAAGTTTGAATTTTGTACAACTTTTGCAGTTGAAGCTAGCTTCTATTTACTAGGTGATTATAAAAATTTATTTTATAGTGTGTATTAGTTTTTAATGGTAACGCCTTCATTTATTATAAACTACAAACAAAATTAACCAATTTATAAAAAATAATTTTTAAATAATTTTATTATAGTTTAATATAAATATACTTTAATGTATTGTAATAATAAAAATACATTTCTCTTTTGCACTAATGCTTATTAAATTATGTCATACATTTTTAATTTATATTCTATTTCGTTTATTAGTTTCCATTCGTGTATATATTATATAGCTGTGGTGTGAAAATTAATTTACATTTCTATTATTAAAATGTTTTTTTTATTATTTATTCTGTATATTTGATTTCCTGTTCATTTATTTATTGTAAATGTCTACAATAGAAAATTTTAAACCATTACATATGTATCTAATTTAAAGAATTACTTTTAAACGAATATTTAATCATTTAAATTTTTATTAAAATATTTAGGGATGCATTGTTATCTCTTTAATTTAAAAGTATTTTCATTCGTTTTTGTTTACTTTTACTCCTTAATGGCAACATTCTTATCAATTATATTCTATAGTTTATTTATGCTTTTATTTTTATTATGTTACTATTTCACTACTACACTTAAATTTGATCGCATGTTAAAAACAATTTTATTCGTATAATCGGTATTTAAATTCTGTTGTCCCTATTATTTATACTAAATTTCAATCTTTTTTTCTTGTATTATAGATGACAGGATTCGATATTTTGTTTGATAATTTGATTGAAAGTTAGCACGATCAGTACACAGAATACTAGTTTATTTAACTTTGAAAAGTTATATTATTTATTAATATCTTTTTAAAGAGTATTTTGACGACTACAACACCCCGTTTAACATTTTAAATGTGATGTTTAATTACTATGTGATTTATCATCTCCCTTTTCATTTATTAATATTCTTTTTATTTCTTCTGAAATTTATTTAATCACTAATCGCGTAAAATTATATTGAATCTTTTTTTATTATCGCTGAGTTAGAAAATGGAGTGATCATGATGACCTATTTCTTAGATGAGTTTCACGAAGTCCGCGTTTCTTAATTTTGCTTTGATTAATCCGTTTATCAGCTTAGACTTATATTATATATTTGTATCAGGCTTAGTTTCATCTATATTCTTTCTATGTTTTTTTTTACAGAAACTTTTCTTATTTCGGAAATTAAATAATAATTATTAAATAATTTCTTATTTTTACTTTTTATTAAATATTTCGCCAAACTATTCACAAAAGTGAGTGCAAAAACAATATCCTTTGAATAAATTGTAATGCATTGATTTAAAATTGTATTGGAAATATAATCGTACAATATTATACTATGAAATATTATAAATAGTTAATGAAAATTATAGTTATAAAAAAAAGTTTAACAAATTTATTTAATCTATGAAAAAATACCTAATTTTTAGTTATTTACTGTATTGTTGATCAATTTAATATACTAATTATGAAAATTAATAAACCATTTTTATTTAAATAAACTTAATATTTAATATTTGGTATGAAATGTGTTAAAAATTTGAATGCAGTTTTTTCTTAAAAGGTACTGAGTACTTTATTTCCTTTAAAAAATTTAATCTTTTATATAAATCTAAATGTAAATATAAATTTTATATATACATGTCATAATTAATAAGTTTTAAAATTATAATATTTTATCTTGAAGTGTTACTATAAATATTAGAGTAAATATAATAATAATATCAAATATTTAATAACTAAAAAATATTATTTGGAATAAACTAAAAATTTTAAGTAAGATTTTTTAGTTCTTATAAAGTATTTCAACATCCTCAAACAATATATTTAATAAAAATATTATAGCATAATTACTATATAATTATCTTAATATAATTGCATAACAAGTATGTGCATAACCTCTTATCTAAAAGCGTGTAAATATATTTTATGATTATTGATTATAGAACATAAATATAATATTTAGTACTTGATTATGACTTATATTTTATTTTTTATAACATAAATTGAATAATGTATTTCAACATTATACTTACCTTATCAATTATATATATATAATTAATTAAGGGATACATCATACTGTAGTATACATATATGGAATAATCAAAATATATAATAATATATTTATAATACTTTATACCAAAATCTACATATAATTAAATCTATATTTATAATAATATAATATCTATCTTTTTTTTAAGAAAACATTCCATGTAGACGACTGATTTTCAATTTAATATTATTACTTTCCAAGAATTACATATTTATACAACCTATTTTAATATAACCATTTATAAAAAATAATATTCAGAAATCGTGTATTTTTGGCATGTCTTTCTTTTTTTTAACAAGGATTTATTAATAACAAAGAACGAAAGACTAATTTCAAGTTGATGACGTCAGTTAGTAGAAATCAAAATGGAAGTTCAATTATTAAAACTATGATAAAACAAACTTATTAATAAGGTTTATCAAAGGTTATGCAAGCAATATCACTCAATACTTGTAAGAATTCATTATTAAAATTTTATATTTTATCTGTAATAATGAATAATTAAAAATTACGGTCTTTCACTTTGGTAATTTTGATTAACATTATACTAAATAAATAAATCTGACTTACTAAGAAGTATATGTATTAAAAAAACATTTATGCGAGAGCATAAAACAAATTTTCGTTGATTAATATTACAATTAATTTTTTTTAAATATTTAAAAAATTTTTTTTGTGTAAAATATAAATTTGGGAGCTAATAATAATTTATAGCAATAATTTCAATTTTGTACTTTCTTTTTCACTTTCTCCTTTTCCCTTTATTTAATGAAAATATTAATGAATATTTATATTTTTATTTACTTAATAAATACGAATTTACATAATATGTAATTGCTTAAACTATTGATTAAATATTATTCTGATAATCAAAATATCACAGCTTAAGAAAAATATCACAAGTGAACATTGGTACATTTCAAACATCAATATTAGCTTATACTATGAATTTTGAAGAATTTTATTATTATATTTTATATATATTTATACATATATAACATTATTTAATATGTACTTTTAGGATGATTTATTAATAGCTCTGTCTATTATTTTAGATTATCTGTTTTTGTCAATTATAAGCAGATACATTGATTTCAGAGCGTGATAATTGAGCATTTGGGTTCTGCCTCCTTAATTTATTGGCCTGTAAAAAATATTTCAATTAACTAACATTTTTATTTATACTTTGTGAAACTTGAACTAGCTTGTGCTTATTTGGAGAAAACTATTAAAAAATGTATCTTTAAATTAAATTTTTAACAGTAAAAGTTTTGATTAATGTAACTGTTAATGACAACATTATAAAAACTTATTCAAAGATTAATAATTTTGCTATAAATATTCTTTATAATTTGTTTATTTATCATAAATTGAAAATTTATAAATATTTAATAAATGTTTCGATTTAAATCTATACACATTTGTACATATTAGTTTTATTATAGCTATATGTATCATAACAATATATATATAAAACCAAAATATTGCATATTTATAATATTAATAAATTCTAAATAGTATTGATTATAGTATCATGCATGAAACAATGGTATACTATATATAATAATATTTGGTATTAATTTCATATTCAGTATTTTAATATTTTATATACTTTTTATTTTTTCATGCAGATTCATAATAATTTTATAGAGAAGTATAATAAAATATTTAATATTTTCTTTAAAATAATATATTGATATAATATCTAAAATAATACATTACTTCGCATAATACATGCAACATATGATTGAATTGTAACGTGAAGAGCATGAGAAGATAGAGTACACATAATAATTATTGTAAAAAATAAATAATGAATTTAATATTTTAAAATAAACCAGTACATGAGAATTGTTTTTATTTATTTAAAATATTGTGAATTTATTAATGTATTTCAAAAACATTACTGATATATTGCATTATATGTATAAAATTACTATTTATTTCATTGTAATAAAAAATTATAAAGGTATACTTCAATAGTGACCGGATATTGTATACATTTTTTTAATCTGCAAAATTGAAAATAATTAATTTTTTTATGTGCATATCTTCAAATATTTTTTCAAAAACTTAAATATTAACAACATATGATAGAACAAATATACATTTATTGCACATTAAGTCCTTTTATTTAATGCATTGAAATTTAAGCTTTTAAAGTTATCTTATTTAGATTAGTAATGAATTATGAAATACTCTGAAAAGTTTTATAAAATCTAATGTTAATATTTCTATGATTATAAAATTCATTTCTCAAACATATAATTAATATATTACTTTAGGATATAAAATCAATTCACTGTAAACGAAGTACATTTTCCGAAATTTAAAAATTAATTTAAATTAAAATTTTTTTTTGTTATTATAATAGCTATTATCTAGATACTTATTATTTAATTTATTTTTTAATATAACTATACTCAAACACTAGCTTGAATTTGAATGTTATTTAATATTATTTGGTAATTGACATATTTATATAAAAATATAATTTAGTTGTAAAGAATACATTTTCACTCAGTACAAAAAATAGATAAATAGATGTTCAAAATATTATTATAAGATGCAACTTAAAAAAAGTATTTTACAATGATTGTCAAATTTAAATGAAGTTAATATGAATATTGAATAATTTACAGTACGACAAAATGAATTTTTTAAGTACTATTTTAACTACTTTTTTAACTAGAATTATCGAATCTTTTACAATATATTTTGTTTGAATTAGTATCGGCAAATAAAAAAACGAACGACCGAGGTCCATATAATAATACAATCTTTACTCATCTACAAATTTACATCAATATCATAATTAAAATTAAATCTCTCACTAAAATCTTTTTTATAATTATTATATGATTTTCATAATTATACATCTAAATTTCACTATCTTTTAAATTGCGTGAATAAACAGTTACTTAAGTTGAACATGATTATATTTAAAGTATATTGTGAATTCTTATATACATTAAACATCTAAAAAATTTTTTATGTTAAAGAAGGTAATATAAAGGAACAAAAATTTTTTGAAAATTTGCAATTCTATGAAGTTATAGTCAATATACATTGGTAGTCGTTATTACCCATGAGTAAAGTAACGTGTGTTAATCTTAACTAGTTTACAAAATCTATAAATCAATATTTATTATGAAATAAAAGATAAATAATTAATATAAAATAAGAAGTATTCTATATAACCTAGATATAACGAATTTTTTAATTTTATGTAGCTCCGTACGCGTTCACATCAATGAAGTGGGTTACCTTAAATGCCCGAATGGTGGCGGGAGTCGACACCAGAGACCGAAGAAGGTAGAGGTCCAGTAGTACGCATTCAACCACATCGCTGTGAGGATTCGGTAAGATTGTTGCTGCTGTTATCGTCATTGATTTCCAACTATTACAGTTTTTAACATGTCTAATTGTCCAAAGTGTGACAAGCCTGTTTATTTCGGTGAGCAAAATCATTGCTGAGTCTTGATTTAGTTGGCTAGTTACACTTTCTGCATCTGCAATCAGTGATATTGTATTCTTCTACGTAACAAAATGCACGAGCTATTTATTAGTTATTCCATCATGCTAAAAACTACATTCTTTTTTTTAATTCTCATATAGAGTGCTTCCCTTCGCGGTCTACTGCTTATATATTTATTCTTATAGTTTGGTCTTTGTAGAGTCGCAAATTAATTAATTTGCTATCAATGCATAGTTTTAAAAATATTTTCTTTTTCTCAATTATGTGCTATCTTATTTATAAACTTGAATTTACCGTTTTGATTTTTTAAATACGAATTCTACTTAAAAAGTGTATATATTTTACTTTTTTATTTTATTTTATGCATTAAAAAAATTACTACATATACATTATACAATATCTAAGAATGGACGTTAAAAAGTTAAAAAAATATTTATATACGAAAATTATATATATTGCGATCGGGTACCACTATTTTTCGAATAATTCGCTAGTTTATTTATAATATATTCTTCAATATATTATATAATTATAAATCTTTTTTATATTCATTATTGATATTACTCATACTTTTAATTAATCTGTTTTACATCTTGATAATATACCTTTCATTCTATATTTATCAATAAATTGATTTAATAAATTTAATCAGTAGCATTAGTTTGACGAAATAAACATTTATAATATTTTATAAGTACGTATTCCTCATCTGCATAGTAATGTATTATTATTATACTTAACGTGTGTTCTGTTTACTATTAACGAATGACACGTATAAATTTGAAGTTATTCATAAATATTTAATCTAGTCTTATAAAAAATTATCTTTGTAAAAAATAGTGTAATATATGTAATACTTATTTAAACAAATTCTTTGAATATAGTATTAAATTCAAAAATTAATATTGACTATTTTTTATAGTATCTTATTGTACTGATATATAAGTTTTTTTCAAACACTCTACTTTTATATGAAATATTTACATTATTTATATTATTATTATATATATATATATATATATAGTTATTAATATAGGAAACACTAGTGGTTTTCAAATGTGTAACTTTAATATAAATAATGTGTAAGTGAAAAATCTATTATTTTAAAGTATATGTATATAATTTTAAAAATATGAATGAATATAAAGTTAAAAAATATAATAGATACATTTTAAGTAAATTTTTTTTAAATATATCAAATGTAAACAAAAATAGTTTAAAATGTCATTATAACATTATGTAGCACTCAATAGTAATAAAAATATATATTTTTAGTCAAGATTTTATCTCACAATAATTGATGATGGCATTACATGATCTGTAAAAGCATACATTATATGATTGTATGAAACAGTGATTCAATTTTTGATATCTGATAAAGTCATGCATAGCTTAGAATTTTATTTTCATAGTTTTTATCCTTATTTATTATTTAGTAATTAATCCGTTGTGAAATCAATTACATAAGCTATAGTTTTACAAGAATTTAATATAAATATTTATATATTGCACAAAGTGACAAATATATTTGACATACTATTTATGAGCTCAAACATTTATGAAATACAATTTATTTCATTTCTTGTCTTTTCTAATTAATATAATTATTACACATTACAGTATATATGAGTGTATTAATATCCTGCAAACACACTTACATTGGTATGATTCTGTATAAAATATTATCATGTTTATCTAGAAAACCTAAAATTTATTTAAATAATTATTTATATTAGTGATATTTAAATTTTTATTAGAAAATTGTAGTGAATCTTACATTAATTTAAATTTGTTGCGGAAGATTAATAGTTACATGAAAATACATGAAAAATAATTAATATTATAGGAAATTTTAATCTAAAACAATTTGAGAAAAAATATGTTATATAAAGTAATTATGAAAAAATAAACAATTTTTTTTTTAATTATATTTATATGTCAATGTTTATAAAAAAAATATTTTTTTAGTTTATTTATCTAGAGCTTATTTTTTTGTTTTGACGGGGTGAAACTTTTTTAAATATTCTATGTTCAATTTTTGAACATGTTTTTCCCTTATTTACAAAGATTCAAATATGCAATTTAATGCTTAAATAAAACGCTTTTAGTGCAGGTGCGCGCGCGCATGTGTGTATGCATGTATGTATGATAGATTTTTGAACATTTCATTGTAATGAGAAAAACATATAAGTTTTCTTCTCCACGACCGCCATTAATGTCTCATTTAATTGTAGTCTAAGAAGTATAATTACTATGTATACGCGTGTAACTTGTTTGTTAATGTATTCTACTTTAAAGTTTACTAATAATAGAGTTATAATGACAACAACAAAAATAATAAAATAATCATTATTATATATTTTTATATATTATAATGAAAATTACATTTTGACATTTATTTTTAAATAGGTAATATAAAAACATAAATTTGTTACACTAATCAAAGAAAACTAACTGGTACACAACCTCACTCAATCCAGTATGTTCGTTAATGAAAATAAAATCAATTTATTTCTTAAATATTAACTCTGCATTATTAACTAGTTTATATTTTGATTTTTAAAAACAATTTCCATTCTCTATAGTCTATTTTAGATCAATTTTTACATTTATAAATTGGTAGCTATAAATGGAATTACCTAAATCCACAATTGATACGTAATTTATTATCATTTATGTCATATACATGATACATATCATTTATGTATCATTTATTTATGCGTAATAATGAACGCAAATTTTATTTCAATCGAATAGACATTCTAATTTAATGTATGAATATGTAAAAATTTTAAAAATAGATATTGTAATCTGATTACCTTTAATATTCCTTAAAGTTTATCTTTAAAGTACGTTCAAATTAGCTAAAATCTACAATTATGCGTACAAATAATCATCACTTAATAAGATATTGCAGACTGGTTTATATTCCTATTTATTTATGTATATATATCATGTTTATTTATACATTTAAGTTAAAATTATGACAATAAAATAAGTTGTAAAAATATTGATATGATAATGTTTAAAAATAATTGTAATATTTAGGTTCCATATAATATTTAATTTAATTTATTTTAAAAATTTATTAAAAGAATGTCAAAATATCAATTTAAACATAAAGAGAACGATACATTAAGAAAAATAAAAAATATAAATAAAAGTAAAAGAACGTATTATTTTTAGAAATCTAGATAATACACTAAGTTGATGCACTTATTTATTTATTACTATGAAAAACCCTAAAAATTAAACAGTAAAGATAATTTTTATGAATTTTATTATGTAGCGAATAAACTGAATTGAAATATATATTAAGATAATTAATAGAAAGATATATCAAAAACTACATCTATATTTTATTGATGTCTTCATCTAAATCTGGAAATTTCTCTTGTCTTATAATTTTAAGTAAGTCATGACCCTTTAATTGTCGAATTTATCTAGTGTTAAAATAGTCATATTAGTAATTTTTTAAATGAATGTATAGTTAGTGTAATTTTATAAAAAAAATAGTAAAAAGAATATAAAAAAGAAGCAAGAGAGAAAGAGGCAGTGAGAAAATTATAACAGGTGTAAATACATTGATACAATGTTTTTTTAAAGTTTAACAAGATTTTTTAAAAATATATAAGTGAGAAAATACTAACATCATGATACATATGTGTTATTTTCAAATAATACATATTCATATAATTGAAGTTATATATTCTGACCTCGAAAAAAACTTAAAAAAAAATGGAGTAAACATAAATAGGCAAAAACAGTAGAAAAGAAATCTATTAAATCAAGCGAAGTTGTGAGGAATTAAAAAGAGTCATGGGGAATGTCAATAAAAAGCGTACATCCAATAAGAAGAAAAATGCGGATAAACAGGTTTTAAGAGCGACGATTCCATGCTGAGTTACTTGTAAACGAGCTGCCAATCTAACACTAGTATATGAAGAATATTTGAGATTTTTTAACTTTAAAATTAATTTTTAACATTACTCGTACAAAAACGAAAAACTATAGAAATTATGAGCAAAATATCTAACATCTCCAGTAATATCAGAAAATCATTTTGTTGTAAATAGCAAGAGCAAAAATAAATGAAAAATAAATGAATGAATACTGTATTTTGAATAGAAATATTGTGCAAACAATAAAAACATCTATAGAATTTGTGGTTTACGGCTTAGTGTAAGAAAGCTGAAAGACAATTAAAAAGATATAAAAATTACGACTGAATAAACCAAAGTTTAAAAGATAAAAGTAAGAACGTTGTTTTTGTGAATAAAGTCTAGTAACGAGCAAATTGTATTCCTGCATAGGATGCGAATACAGACGTATTTTCTACACAAGGAGGAAAAACGATTTACTAAGAAATTTTTTCATATATATTTATGAAAAAAAGATTCAATATGTATGTCTACTTTTAATTTTGAACTTCATATATTTTATTTAAAGTAATGAATATAATTATTGCTTTAAAAAATACTTGATTTTTTTGGAATAATTGACTTTCCATATATTTAAATTAATATATTTTAATTATTTAATTGCCAGTATCAAAATTATTGAGATTTTAGCAGATATACTTTTTAGGAAAAATCTTGCATACATATTAATAAGAGTGCTTTTTAGTTTAGCATATAGATATCTAACCAGATTCATAAATCAATAGAAAGATAAAGAGGTTTTAATGAAAATATAATTTTTTTATTTTTATATAAGTTTTTTTAATTTTGATTATTTAATATGTATATGTTAAAATTTGAGGATAGAGTAAAATGAATATTTTAAACTTAATTAATACAAATTTGTGATCCAAATGAAAAACTTAAGAATGTGAAAGAAGAAAAGATTTAGTTAAATCATTACATGAAAAAGTAGAATGGTGAAATATGATAGATATGAAATCTGCGCAAGTAAATTTACTCATAAAAAGAAAATAATTCTGATATATCTATTTGCAGTTCTTGCACTTTTAAGCTGATCAGGTTAGTTAACCGAACAGTGCATATCATTACCTCTTATGACGTATTTACTATTATTGAAGAATATAATTCAAACTAGAGATGCAAGCCCTATTTAAATAAATTATAAAATGAATAAGAATATAAAATATATAAAAAACATTTTTCAATTATTGACTAATTTATTAATAAATATATCCCTGTAAAATATACAGTTCATTTCATTAAAAAATGATTATTCTTGTTTCTTTAATTGATTCACTATAGATTGATTGAATCTACCACTATTTACAACAAAATATCGTTGATTATACTAATTTTCGTAAGGTCAATTAAAATGTATGCACATATTGATTTACAGATTTTATATGGATATATATAATACATTAAGCAATGTTTTTGGAGTAAACTTATTGAAAAGAAATCTTCACAGTTACATTCATGTATATTATTAAATTTAGTTCGAATCAATCAAATTATATTAATATTATATATATATATATATATATATATATATATTTTTCAAAAACAAAAAATTGTTTATATTGAATTTATATAGTTAAATAAAAACAAATTAAAATATACATATTATAGCAATAAAAGAAAGAAAAACATTGAACCTTTCATTTGATAATTGTTTCCCATTTTAGTAAAAAATTCGTGAATGATGTATAGTATATTTAAATATATTATTATATTTAAATAAGTATGTTTAAATATTATCTACATATGATAAATCGTTAACAAAAATAAATATACTTCGAATTGATGTTATAAAAGATATAAAGAATAATATATGGTAATCAAAGCATACATGAGTAATAATTTCCATATAATATTCATAATTATCATAATATAAAATATAATATAAATTTATTAATTTTAACATTTAATAATATTAATATTGATTTATTTTCAGCCGAACGGAAAACATCTATTGGTAAAGACTGGCATGGATGCTGCTTGAGATGTGAAAAATGCAACAAGACTTTAAATCCTGGCAGTCACGCTGAGCATGAAGGGAAACCTTATTGTAACAAGCCATGTTACGCAGCGCTTTTTGGACCAGGAGGTAAACTTTATTGTTTATTTTATTATTATGTATAATATTGTTTATTCGACAACTATGTTAATATATGCTATATAATAAATTCTTAACTAATGAATTAGAACAAAAGTCCTATTCTTATTACTATAATAGTATAAATAAACGACAATTGTTAAATTATATTTTACTATTTAATATTCGAAAAAACACAAGAGTTTAATATATAACACCAATACTTTATAAATTATAACTATGATCTTCTTTTTGACTTTCTTGTATAACTGCATTATACCATATAAGATAGTATAAATATTATTTAATATACTTAATACTTTAATAACTATAATAATTTTTTTAAATATGTAAAACTTCAGATGTTTTCTTATAATTTAAAAGTATTTAATTGTAGTTATATACATGAATTTCAATCTTTAAGAATATATCATATATATGAATTCAATATTATATAAGTGTATAATATTGAAAAACATATGTAAATATCTGCAAAATGATGGTTTTTATAATTTAATAACGTACACGATTCTATGTTTGTTATATCTACTATCATTATTTTTATTAATTTAATAAATTTAACTTTAATCTAAGATACCAATAGAATTGTTTACTAATTTTTATATAAAATTCTTATTTAATTACAATATAAAAAAATAATTTACTTTTAATAAAATGAATATTTTGTTTTTATATAATTCATCTATAACACAAAATGTTATGACTAATTTCACTCTTTTTGGTTTTATTTCAAATTATTGTGATATTTGTTTATATTATTTCCTAAATTCGATATTAATCCTCGAATAAAATGAAATTTTTAAAAATATTTTCATTAAGAATAATTATAATATATCACTGTAATGATTAAATATTAAATTAAATTAATTAGACATTTTTCATTTTTAATGTTTCAGGATTTGGTCGTGGTGGTACTGAAAGTTATGTTTATACAAATAATGTGAAGACTAAGAAAGTGTAATACTAGATTGAAATAAAATAAGTAGAAAAATGGTTATTATAAAAAGTCCTATTATAAAAATATAATATTTTTATTTATTCTAATCATGTGGTCTAAGTGAAATGATTGAAAATATTATAATTTTATATCTCTATATGACATATCAGATAATAAATGATAGTAGATATCATATAATATAACATAATAATATAATGATTATTAATTTTATAGATATATTGTTTCATATCTTATTAAATTCTTAATTTTAAAAAATTATGTCTTATACTTATAACCTTTGCTTAAAAATTCCATTAAATAAAATAATTAATAATAATAATCAACGATATTTATTCAAATACATTAAATTAAAATTGTACGAAGCAATTAAAAATACTAAAATACATAAAACAATTTCTTTAATTTTGTTCTTTTTGAAATATTATGTTTAAGTAATTTAAAGTTATTATTTAAAAACTCTATATGATAATCAGTTATAAAATTACATCCCTTATTAGGCTGTTTTGATGATTCTTTGTATTTATAATAATAATATTGATTCTAATAAATTTATATTATATCCATTTTATTTAATGAAATCTTCAATTTCATAGAGAATGGTTCTTATTTAGATTTGTGTGAGGTATGTTTGAACGAATTTGTCAGACTAATTTACAAAAATTATACAAAAATTTCAGTTATAAAAAAATTATTTTAATATTATTTTTAGTAATTGGCAAATAAACAATTATATTTAAAAAAATTAATTTTACAGTTACTTGAAAAATAATTTATTTTGTTTTAAATCTATTGGAATAAAATTATTTATTAGTTTCTGTATATATATATATATATATATATATATATATATATATATATGTGTGTTTATAAACATATAATGTACAGTATAACGTATAATAAATATAATACAATAAATAATATAATCGAAAAATCAAGAAATGAAATGAACATATATCAAATAATAGACATGTAAGTTAAAATGTACATTTAGTTGACTGTATGTCACATATTTTAATATTATAATATTCTGTTATATAATTAGGTTTTTATGAATTGTAATATATTAATGTAGGGCATTTTCTCATAATGAACATGTTATTTATAGGATACTATACCTACATATAAATATATTTTAATAATACAATTTACATAATAATCTTTTTGAAATTTCTTTATTTTTTCTTTATTATAATTTAAGAAAATTTACATACGTACATTATGATCTTATTTTTAAAGTAACAAATTCGTTTTAGATTTTATAACAAATCTATGAAAATACATTTTTCTGAATCAATTAAATTTCTGTGCTCCTTCAACGTTATTTGTTATATAAATACATTATAAAATTAAGAGAGTGATACAAATATAAATAAATAAAGATTGTAATAAATGTTGTACATTCGTGGGGTACCATATATCGTAGCAAATATTCACGATCAGTAAATTAAATATTTAGCGAAGCATTAAAATTAGTTAACTAAATATTTTTAGCGAATTTCATTTTTTTGATGAATTTTCTTGATAATTTATTTTACAACAATATTTTCTGATTGAGTTAATATTTTAAAATAATAAAAATTTGATGAAATCAAACCTTCTATTTGTGTTCTATTTGTTATTATATTATGCACAATTAATTAGGATCATTACATCGAAATTGTATTTTTTGTTATATAGGTATTTACATTTAAACATTTTATTAAATGGTGAAATAATAAATATTTCTTTTATAGCAATAAATAAAATTGATTTTAAAGCTTTATTATTTAATTCGTATTAATTAGCTTTAGTGTTAATATTCATACAAATTATCCACATAAGATAATGATGTTCTCTATTATATTCACTAGCCATATTACTTCTGTAGCGCCACAATAGTATTAAAGTATTTTGTAGAGGGCGCATTAATACCACCAGAATAATCTGTAGTATTTTTATTGATGATTTTTAATCAGTTAAGGGTATAATTTAAAATATGTTATAGCTATATTATTAAATTCATAAAATTTATTATAGTATTTGTTATTTGTTTATGATTTACAAAAAAATTAAAAAGTCTGCTCCAAGCGTATGCGAAGTATTCATAACTGTATATTAAAATTTATTAATATAATTAACATTTATTTATATAAAAATATTAGATTAAGTTGTATTTCAAAGCAAACATATGAAGTAGTATTTTATCTGAAAGTTTAATCGTATTTTATATTTCCTATTTTTTTTTATAAAAATATTGTACATTATTTTGAAATATATATAAGTGATTATTCATAAATAATTTTATCTTCATATGTATTAACAATATTAGGCAATTGTAACTTATTAAAATTTTGATGAGATTATAATGAGTTGTTATAAATTACTTTAATGATGAATAGTTGTAATTCGTCTCTCGTCTCCATTCGAAGTCTGTGTATTCGAATTTTAAAAGATTTATAATAAAACCTGGCAAAACGTAGAATTTATTATTACAATATAAATTTTTTAAATATGTAAAAATTTGCTATATTTATAATTGCGAAACTTTTTAAATTATAAAATAATACATTCCGTTCAAACGTAAAAACTTCTTTATAGAAATCAAACCATATAAAATCCATGGACTTATATATGTACATAGAGATTGATATTATTTATAATTTTGGATTATTTATTGCCTTTTATCTTACAACATGTAATATATTAAATATAACTAACATTATTTGTTGTTAAAATTCTTCTAATAATTTCAAGCAAAAATTATAAAAGGTTATTAAAATATATACTAATTTCATGCACATATAAGATGAAAAATAAGTAAACAAATGAAAAATTATTTATATTCAAGTGTCTTTGCAGAATAAATATATATTTATTAAACAGAATAGATATAGTATTAGTTTATTTCTTTAAGAAAAACACTGTTTTTAATGATTCTGATTTTTGTTTTGATTCAATTATGCATTTCTCCAAACAGTATATTTATTTTTTATTGCAATTGAATAATAGTATAAATCTAATGGAGTCAATAGTGATGTCGAAATTCATGCTCATTTGTTTTTACTACTGAACAAACATAATATAATATGATGTATGATAATATGATATATATTTTTTCTTATGATTGCCGTTGACATGAACTGTATTAACTATCTTATAGATTGATTGCTGATGTAGTTTCGCACTGATTAAACTTCTGTAATAAAGATATGAATTTTGTTTTATAAAACAAATTATAATACTTGATATATGGCTTAATCTACAATTTATCTGGTGGATTTATAATTATTTCAAATGCAAAAATATATGTACACATATTTACATAAATATAAATATAAGTACGAGATAATGTTAAAATTTCTATTTAAATTTATGTTAAAATTATATTCAACAATTAATTATACCGGGATAAGACAATTTAAAGAGTGTGTAAGATATTGTACCTTATTATCATAACAAGTTTAAAAATTGTGAATCCAATGTGTGCTTCAACAAAGAAATTCGTGTGTAAACTTTGCATTTAGAGAAAACCTATAAAAATGATTGATTTTCTATTTTCATATTAAAACATTTCTTCGGTAAAAATATAAATTGTTGTAATAGTGTTTATTATACTATTTTTTAAATTATTTTTAGGTTATTAATTTTACAGAAAAAAATAGTTTTTTCATCTAAAGCTATTGTAAACTTCATATATTTGTGTGTATATATATATATATATATTCTCTTATTGAGTCTTCTCCTTGAACTCTTTTATATATGATTTAAGTTTCAGCTTTACGATGACTACAAGCGATTAGCAATTTATAAAATTAAAAATTTATAAATATCAAAAAGCTATAATCATTTTAGACTTTTCATTATTTTGTATGAATTTATAATATATATTTTAATATAGAGGTTAGTCTATAAGAAATACCGGATATGTACACCGGAAATAAGAATATGATATATGAAATAGACTTCAGGAATTAAAGGAAAAGTGGTAACAATGAAGTTTATGAACTTGGATATCCTTTATTTATCTTGAATATTTAA
Organism: Ceratosolen solmsi marchali; assembly: GCF_000503995.2. Taxonomy (NCBI): domain Eukaryota; kingdom Metazoa; phylum Arthropoda; class Insecta; order Hymenoptera; family Agaonidae; genus Ceratosolen; species Ceratosolen solmsi. Next base: position 1,763,948 of record NW_011948420.1, read on the forward strand.
TTATTTATTGTTTTATTTATTATTACAATTATAGGAGATATAGGGAATTTTGAATAAAATAAAGCAAATCTTATAAATCTCATATTTATTTCAAAAGGATTTACAGAATTTTGTTTGCAAATATCAACAGCCTGACTCAGATAGAGTGGCGCACGGAACAAGAATATCATACAGACAAAAAAATGTATTATGAAAATGTTAATCCTTTTACAAGAAATTAAACAAATTTTCAATTTTTGTGAGGTACGTTTCTCGTCGAACTAAATTTGTTTAAATTTTTGTAAATGCTGCAAGACTATTTTTACTGTTAAATATTTAACTTAGTTTCATTTTCACCAAAATTGAATATTTTAAATCGCATATAATTTTTATATATTAACTTAATCAGAAGCAATGAGCTCATAAGCTCTCTTAAGAAAGGTTCTTTGGCAAAACTTATTACACATACATTACTGTTATAATTAATAAATATTAAAGACATTAAATAATAATGTTAATAATAATAATATGATAGTATTCATGACAATTAATAATAGAAAAATTAATAATAAACTATAATAATAATAATTATAATTATTATTCTAATCGTCTTTGTGTAATGATTGCGTATAAGAAATAAAGTAACAATATAAAATATTATTTTAAATAATTAAAGTTTATAAAGTCACAGATACAATATTTGATGGAACAATATAATATGTATTTTATTTATAAAACAATTTTGACGTTTCTTAAAAAAATATCGCGTATGCTTACGTTTACATTTATAAACGTGTTAGAATTTTAATTTAGCAATTAAATTATAGGATCTTTTGGTAAATTAATAAAAAACATATTTACTTATCACCATTTAATATCAGATCTTTATTTTTTAATATCGTACAAATTTTACCATAATTCAGTTAAATAATGATTTATGGTAAAGCTTGCTAAAGTATAATTTTTTAGAATTAAATTAAGTTCATTTAAGCAATGTCTTCGAATTTATTTCTTGTGAAAGAGTAACGTTAAACGATCTTTGTAATCAAGAAAAATACGAAGACAATTTTTGATACACATCTTTTGAGAGTGATAAATTAATTATTAACGAATTTACTCGAATTTTTGAGCGCTATATCAAAGACCGAGCAAGTCTCGTATCTTATTATGCGAAATGTATACGAACAAAATATTTTTAAAATGTACAATTTCATTGTTTGGGGAAGTTAGTGGATTTCATTGGTATGTAGGTTTAGGCTTTTATAGCGTTTTTAGTTACTTTAACTTGATCGCTTTATCGGACAAAGAGATATATTGAATTACCGACTCATAAAATTAAGAGTTTCATTCATATGAATTTACTCCAGCAGTGCTGTATAATGAAATTTAAAAAGGACTCTATAAATTTATGTTTCGGTTGTCCCTTGATTATGACATTCTCTTTTTCTGTTATCAGCATATTTTCATTTCTATCGCATTGATTCTATTACTTAATAATAAATTATTTACAAATAATGAAATTCTTTACTTTGACACATAGTAGTGTAAAAATGCTCCATTTTATGTTCAATTTTTTCTGAGTAAATTGATGAAATCTAATTTCTATCTATCTGGTTATATATATATATATACATATATATATATATATATATATATATATATATATATGTGTGTGTGTGTGTGTGTACACATATAATTTTTTCTCATTTCTATTTCTCGCGTAATGTGGTCTTTGGTTTTTCTACAAAAAATATATATGCGATATCCTTAACAGTTATACTTGCATGTGCAATCATTTCACGGATTCTTTATATGTTTTCAGTCTCAGATATTGAATAATCGCAATATTATCGTTTTTTTTATATAATCCTAAGAATCTTGAGACACACACAGGATTGAATCCGGAAGCAACGCTGGACTTTTTATCAATCATATTAATTATACATATATATTATTTTAAGAAGTATATATACATGTGTAATCATGTCATACTGCTGCTGCTTTGACAGACTTCAGTTCTCCCACATTCTCACTTAATTGCTTTACTTTTCTATTATAGTTATGCATAAACGTATTTGTATAAAGATACGTGTGCTTTTAGAATACCATTTCCTGCTCTCAAGTAGATGCTTTATTTGTTTTTCAGTATATATACTGGCATAATTGATGAAATGTTTTATGAAAAATTACAATAATATGGCAACTTTGTGGCAAATTATTGTAGCTTTTTTGTTCTGAAAGTTGCTCCCTACCAAAAGAAACTGCAAATATGGAGCGTGAATTTATTTAATAATCTATAAAAATAAATCAGTCATTTCCTTGAGAGCCGGAAAAGTCTTCTTAGTGAAAAAAAACAAAAATCGTGCTAATTCATGCTGATAAATTAAACTATCTAAGGTAAGACTTGTGCACTTGGCGAGAGGAGCGCGGTCGGCTCGTTATGCGTATCAATCGTGATAGCAATGTGATACGCGGTAGCAACTGTGCGAGTCTAGAGATCAGTACATTATATTCCAGTGAACTCGACCTATGTTTCAGTTATTCTTCATTCTTCATGCTTTTCGATGCCACTATCACCTGTTTTTTTTTTAAATATTCACAGAATGTGGCATTTCGTGTAATTGGAAACGGACGGTATAACTCGCAACTTAATTATTCGGTTCATCAATGTCCAGGCCAAATAATTAAGCAAGATACATGTCGGTTGAAGTCTGCGAGTGATCGGGTTTGGTGCAAGCGCTGCCTGTTGGTGAGGCAGCACTCGCTCCGCTACTTGCCCTGGTCGCTGCTAATGGCGAGCGTGACGCCACGTCTGCCGTACTATCGATGTTCGAGTTTTGTTGTTGTTGTTGTTGTTGTTGTTGTTGCTGCTACTGTGGGAGTTGATGCTGGTGATGTTGTTGATGTTGGTGGTGTTGGTGATACTGTTGCAATCCATTACCACCGCTGTGTTGGGAAGACGCCAGCGTGTCCCCGTTGCAGTAGTAGTATGTCGAATCTATAGAAACATGAAATGAGAAAATTAATGTTTTTTCCTATTGCTATACTTTTAATAGGAATCCTATACTGGTTCAATTAATTTTTTTTAATGTGCGCACCTACAGAACTATTTTTACCATTGCTATTTATACTGTACTAATTTTTGTCATTTTTTTTCAAAAATTTGCGTTCAATTAAATATACTCAAATCATGATCGTACTATATATTTTAATTTCATAATTTTTTATTTATATACAATTTTTATTTAATACTTTAAAGTCATTGAACAATAGTTATTTTTTATTAATATTAAAATTAATTAATTTATTTATATTATACATTATTATTTTTAGATCAATTGTTTAACATTTTTAATGATATTACTTTGTGTTTGAATTCAAATTCTTACAAAAGCACGCACATCGTTATAGTTTTAATTAATTTATTAACATCTCTCCAAATTAAAAAAAGTATTTTAATTTTATACCCACGCATAATTCATAATTGAATTAAATATTGGATTATTCTTAAATTTCAGAAATAGATTACATGCCTTTTTTAAGATACATCAATTTTACATTTATAAGGACAATATTAATATTATTAATATTGTGTTTAATGTAATAATATAAATATTATAATCATTACATTACCATTTGAAAAATAAATATTTTTGTTTAAGTTTTGGAAACAAAATTAAAAGATTAAAACTTACATACAAGAGCGGCACATATTTTTCTTAAATAAAATAGGTATTAAGTAAATAAAACGGATGATAAATATTAAGTATTATAAATTAACGTTAAAAATATTTTGTTGTTTTCATGTTAAGATTAATAAATATATTTTTAATGGAAAATTAGAAGAAAAATTTTGTAAGGAATTGTATTTTTATATTCATTTTATTAAAACTAGCTTACTCGCATCAGATCTACCTGAAATTAAAAATATTAACTGTGCATCATGCTGCGTTGACCCTAATCTGTTCAGTACTCATACTCACTGTTTACTTACTGAGCAACCCGCCTGTCGCTGTGCCGTAGCTATAACCGCCATAAGGTGCACTAGAGTATTGCGAGTACGCTGCGCTGTATGCATAATCACCACCACCTGAAATCAGGAATTTATAGTTAAGTATTTGCAATAATGTTTATACTTAATTATTTGGAGCAATCGATTTTGTAAATATGTTACTTACCATTTCAATTTTATTTTTGAGTAAAAAAAAATAAGTAAAAATATGTTCAAGCTTCAATTAGTTTGATGTCTTTAAAAAATGTCGCAAAAGGGATTTGGCAGAAATGGAGTAATAATTTAATAATTTTGTTTAAGTTAAAAATATAGTTCAGTTGCGTACTTACCAGTAGTATAGTGCCCAAAACTAGGTAGCATTGTGGAGTAGGGCGGAATCGCAGAGGCTACCTGAGGCTGGGAGACGGGTGGCTGCAGAACTGTGAGACCGGGATCCCCACCTTGTGGTGTCTGGGGAGCCGCGGGGGCGGCGCTCGCCTCGTTCTGCATTGCCATCGGCGGACTCTGCTCGCCCCCACCGGCTCCCACACCCACGTACGATACCGCCACATTGCCGCTCTCTCCTACACGATCGGCCATGCACATAACACAACACAACATTCTAGTCAAGCCAGCTAATGCTAAACATTCAGCGAATTAACTATAAAGCTTCGGGAAGGGATTGGGTAAAATTTAAAATGTTTTTAGATATATCTTATTCTGACAGATCTTTTTATAAATATCTTGAGCAAATAGTAGTACTAGACCATGAATAATATTATTTCTTGAATATTTTCTGTAAATAATTAATCCAAATGTACTTACAAAGGAAAAATAGGTAATAAATTTTTAATAAAATCATTTTGTCTTTGATATTTTGTACTTTCAATACTTCTACTTGAAATACAAATAGAATTTCACTCTAAGCATTAATTATATAAATTAAACTTAAATCATATAAAATAATTGTTAGTTTGAATTATTAAAGTTTCTAATCAGTAATTATAATATTAATTAACCACTTATTTCATAAGCTAGTATAATTAAAAAAAAATTTTTAATTTAATTTTTTTTTATATTTCAATGAATATGAAATAGAATGTTTACATGTCTATCTATTAATATCTCTAAACATCTATTTTATATAACAATTGAAAATTTTATCGAATTTTATTGGATGGATTCATTTACACCTTTTAAGTTTGGATTGATGTATACGACATATTTTCTTTATATATACATATATAATTAATAAAAAGCATCTACTGTAGAATTCTTTTATTACTTTATTTTTAAAAATTGATTCATTGTGCTTTATTATCATTATTATTTATATATTATTTCAGTGCTTAAATAAATTTGTGTATTTCATAAAGAATTATAAAATCAATTTTTAAAAGATATTAATAAAAAGGTTATCAGGAGTACTGCGATAGAATCAATAATTCTAATAATAATTCAGTTGATACATTGTTTTTTTATTTTATTTAAATTTCAGTTCATTCAAATTATTATTATTTTCTTTTAGTTAACGTACTTTTAGACTATCGTCATTTTTTCAACGCAAGTTTAGAAGTAATTTCATAGTATATTAAAGCTAAGCTTAACTAAACTTGAATTACAGAATAACATTTTTGCTATGATCAAATTAATCTATTTTGTAGGAGTTCCAAACATGATGTTAAAAGTATTTTTTCACTTTTATTCATTTTATAATCTAGACTTGTGAAAAATTAAGTATAAATGTATATATAATTATATATCTAGTTTTATATAAGGATTATTTTAGGATTGAATTATTTTATTAATCTAACTCTGTAATCATAATATAATATAATATAGTATTCTATTTCTGTAAAATATTTTGTCATAAATTATTATATAATGTAATATTAATTCAATAATTATATCTTGCACACAACTTTAATAATATTAGTCAGAAAATATTTAAATATTATTTTGAAATATTGTATAAAGAGATAGGCATTAGAATTCAGTAAGAACATAAAAATAAATGTATAATGAAATAAGGGTACATTAACATAAAGATTTACATAGATTAGCATAAATTTACCACTCAAAACACACATTGTTAAGCATTCATAAGAAAAAGAGGTGGCGAACTCACCAGTGGTGTGGTAAGGAGATATATTAGCCCCATCCAATGTTTGGCTCAATTTTAGTTCTTGCATCGTCAGTGGGGCAAGCGGCGTTAAATTACCACCTGTCATTACATAAGCATCCCCAGATTTTTTAGTTAATTTTTTAATTATTATTAAATATTATTATAATTTGTATTAGATGTTAATTATAAAAATATTACCGTAATATTTTGAAAATAATTTTATATAAAAACGTTTAATTAAAAATACAAATATTTAAATATTTGTTTTATAGAGTAGGAAAAATTTGATAAATAATCTGAAGTAAAAATATTTTATAAAATTGGAAGTATTCATTTATCCTTTATAAGGTTTATTAGTGTGTAAATTAAATTATTAATTAAAAACTTAAGCATATAATATTATAATTAAAATATTTATTTATTTTATTATTAATAATTTATACATTTGTATAATTTCATCATTTTAAAAATTAAATTATGTAAACCTAATAATATAAATTAATATAAATATACACCTTGTTTTAAGAAAATAAAATAAGTAAAAAGTAATGTTTATTATATTAAGTTAAAATTAATTTCATTTAAAATAAACAAACATTGATATAAATTCTATTATTTATTTCTCATTCTGTTCACTTTTTCTTGTTAATATATTTTTCAATGTTCTTAAGTTACTTTTTATAAAAAATTTTAAGCCTTTTACTGGTCTTATTTTTATCATTCAAATAGTTTTTTCAATATCCTACAATCTTTTATTCATTATTTTTAGAAGTTTAATAAAAAACTGCATAGTATAAAGATAAATAATCTAATGTTAAATTAAATAAAAAAAAAAATTAATAACAAAATACTGGAAGTGATATAATTAAAATTAGAATAGAGAAAACAAAAGAAAAGACAGTAAAAAATCAAATAGAAATATTGTTAAAATCTTTTAAATTCATATACATTTTTTATATTGTATTAATATAGTTAGAACAATTTATAGAAATAAATAAAATGTATAAATTATCAATCACCAAGAAGCCACCGCCACCTCTTTTTTTCACTACATTTTTCTTTACTCGTATATTATTGAAGCCGTGCTTTATTCATTATAGTAATGCAAAGCAGAATGTAATAAGCTGTTGGTAATAATAATAAGAAATCATAACAATGAAATAGAAATTTAGAAATTCAAGATACGTAAGTGCATTAAATTTATAAACTTTAAACTTTAACATTTTTACGTCTTTTATCTATTAGGTAAAAAATCGAATTTATAAATACCATGTGATGATTTAATGTCAATAGTGAGTTTTGATTGTGTATATATATACAAGAAATATAAGAATGATGTAAGGGTAAGAGTACAATATTTACTAATATTATAAATTATAATGATAATTATATAAAGAGTATTAAACTAAAAAAAGTAAATATGACAAAGCAATAACAATGTAATGAAAAATATACACAAACCTATGCTGCCACCTATGGGGGGTGTGTACAGGTGTGATGTCTGTGCCTGCGTCATAGTACTGATGGTTCCTAGGGAGTCATAGAGGTCGGCTGAAGTTGCAATACTATTGGCAGGGAATCCACCATGTTCGTAATAGTTTGCTGCATTGCCACCATTACTCGAACTGCTGCCTGTACCATTGCCGCCTCCACCACCACCTCCCGCACCGCCACCGCCAACTCCACCGCTTAGCTCATTCAAGAGTTTGTGCTCGTCCTTGATGCTCCATTTACTCGACCACAGCTGTAAAATGAGAGCAAGAGGCGAACGTTTAGAAAAGTAAACAAATCTGTATCTTTCTAAAAATTGCGCGTATATCAAATCAAACGATTGGCTAATTGCTCAAATCAGATTCTATATTAATTTAAATTTTTTGATTTTCTTATGAGTCTTTCAATTTGAATTTATTTAAGTTTGAAAGTTTAGTACATACAAATTAATAATAAATTGCATTATTAAATTATTAAATAAATATAAATTTAATTATATACAAAGGTACATTTCCAATTATGTTCTTATGAAAATTTAAGTACGTAAAATGTACACCTACATTAGAGTAAAGCTGATCACCGTTGTAATTGTTTCTTTGTCTCTTGAGATCATCTTCAGAGTGATTGCCTAAGTCTCGATTATCATCTGCAAAAATGAACGTAGTAAAATTATAAAGTTATTTAATATTATAACTGTATAAAATAGTATAACTGTATTTATACTATTAAAATCAAAATTTAAATAATAATCAATATAAAAAACATTTGTGTTGACAAGCTCCATTGTGCGTTCTTGACATTTATAAGTGAAATTGAATTCTCTAGAGGAAAAACAATACAGAATGAAATAACTTGCCTATGCTACATCATAACTGCAAATTTGATATCCCATACCTTTTCGTATAATGCGACAAAGGTTCACATTTGTGTATAGACCACCAAGCTTTCTCGCAATTCTATATATTTATATTACTAGATATCAAAACATAAATTTAATACGGTAAAATAGATTCCGTGACTGTATGTATTAATATGTAAACTTAAAATGTACAAAGGAAATTTGTATAAAAAAAAAAATTATTTTTTATAATATAATATAGAATAATATAAGTAATTTGTCTAAATTAAGAAAAAAAGCGTAAGAAAAAAAGATGTCAAAACATTCAGAAAAAATTGTAAAATAAATAGCGAGTAGCATTGATAAATGGAAACTTAATTTTTATTTTATTAAATGTATATTAAATGTATCAGAGGTAGCTAAATAAACAAATAATTAAATAGATAAATAGATAGATAAATAAATAAATAGATATTTTCAGGGAGAGAGGGTGAAAGAGAGAGGGGGAGAGGAACGGAAAAGCGAAGTTGAAAAAGGAATAGAAGATAAAAAAATGTTTTGTATATGTTGAAGTCAGGTTATAGATAGTTAAAGAGAAGGGGATCAACAACTGTTTCATATGTAGAAATTGAGAGAAAGGGGCAAGAATGGAGAGGGAAAGGAGGAATATAGTATATGTTAGTTAGATATCTCGAATAATTAAATGACCATCCGAAGTAGATGGGGGTGCTAGCATAGGGCTCGTTAAACCTTCCTGTCAAGTTGTGATTGTCCGGACCGAACGTTCGACCGGGACCGGGAGTTTGTTACTGGACCGCTATAAAACCCGTTTTGGCCCGTACATCCCTTCTTTCTCATTCCTCTCATCCTTCTCCATCATTCGTTCTCTCTCTCTCTCTTTCTCTCTCTTCCTATTTCTCCCCCCTAACTCTCTCGGCTTGTGCATTTCTATGGACCACTGTGGCGAGCGTTCGAGCTTTATGATCAAATCGATTGGAATGAACATCCTTTTGAATACAAACGCATGAGAGAGTCAACTATCTTGTTATGTTACAATGTGGCTTTACTTTCAAACAAACATATACATGTATTGATATCATTGTAGAAATATCAATTTCAATGAAATTTGTGATGTCCACTGAAACTTGATTAGTTAAGAAGTGATAATATTTCAAAATAGATTTATATTGTTTTGAACCTTTTTGAAATAATGTGAATCATTTGATAAATAAAAGTATAGTGAAATTACCAAATAATATCAGATTATATTAAATATTTTGTGAGCATTTAGTAAGCAGTCAATATTGGTAGATTTTTCGAAGAATAAAGCATATAAAATAACGAAGCTTATGACAATCTATTCTCCGTGACTGATTTGACGCCAAAAGAATAGAAGAAAGGGCAAATATATATCGAAAGAGAGCTGCAAAGTCTGACATACACAAAGTGACACGAAAGTAAAGTACTAGAAGATATATATATATATATATATATATATATATATATATATATACATATATAGAGGCAGAGAAAGAAAGCGACAGAAAGGTTATGCAAGGTCAATGCTTTTCGCTTTGGGTTTTGAAAAGAGCAGTAAATCGAATAATTCGATTGATACTCGAGGTATAGACAGGCAAACGCATCTATAAGAGCCACTCATTTTTTCGTTCTCTGTCTTCCTCTTCATCTCTTTTTGACAATATATAGCGGGGTCGAGGCGTCGCCCGTTATTCGAAAGCAATTGAGTCAATGTTAAGCAATACAATACACGGGTAATAATGGAGAGCTCTATTTGGGGTGACTCTCCTCGAGAGACATAAAGCAAAAGCAAGATGTATGGGGTAGAATTGAGAGACTCGTATGCATTGAGGAGGGGTAGAAATAAGCTAGAGCGCAGATGTAGCATAGCAGCAAACTGCAGTGATTTCTTTCCCGTGGACTTACTTTTTTCACAACATTTTAAAGCTCTTCAAAGCCTATATTTTCAACTCTTAGATCTTCTTAATTAACTGTTTTCTAGTAATAATAATTTATATAGTATAGTAATAATGTTTTCTAATAACTATAAATAAGCTTCTTATTTATTTGCGATTTTTTAATAGTTATAAAAGAAAATATTGTAATTTAACTTACATCTTTAGTTTACCTAATAACACTGAATTTTATTTAAATTTTTGTTACACTTTTAAACATGCTAAAATTTTTTTTATTATTTTGTAATTACTACAGTGATTAATAAGGAATCAAATGGATTATTCTGAAAAATGTATAATCACTCATGTTTTACTCCATTGTACAAAGTAATAATCTTTTAAATCTTTTTTCAAAACATATTAAAGGTATATTTGAGTCAAACTGAGTTATGAATATTCTTAAATGGTTTGATTTATCAAGTTCCACTTATTATGTAGGAAATGTGAATATTGGAAAACTGTAGATGTGCTTTTATAAAGTTATTTATTAATTTGCTTATCAAAAGTTAATGATAACTAATTAAAATACTGAATGAATAAGTAACTTATAACAAAGTATCTATTCTAAATATATAATTTTTATATTTTATTACACGTTATATTTTAATTATGGTTAATTATGAATAGATTACATATATTTATCTATGAAATTAAAATTATGAAATTTAAAATAAAATTAAATATCGCTATGTGAAATCTAATTGACAGTGAAATCAGCGAAAAAATACAATTCATATAAAATAAAATAAGGACAGGCATACATTGCATATAAAGATGGAGTTTTCAAAAACGTCGACGTATTAAACACAAAATTAGAAGGATTAGTATTTCTGAGTGAATCTCGTTTCGCGTTTATGATCTCATTGGATGGCAAGAATATGTCTAATGTCAACTGTAAGACATAGAGGGAAAATTAGTTGAATGAAAGATAGCAATCTAAACATACGTATGCTGCATTTAGAAAAGTAATGGTGTTTGGGTTGCTTGCACTGGTGTAGTGTGGCCCTATGAAATTCATAATCTAATACATGCATGAGCGAGTGCTACAAATATCGAGTACTTTGGCCACTGCAAAACCGCCACTTTCATGATCATACACAACTAACATAGACAAATATATGCATGTACCTTCAGTGCCAAAGTTAGTGTCGTTTGTAATAAAATTATATCTAGTTATTAGATATATATGTATATCAGGGCACTTTGCTGTTTATAGTTACATATAAAATTTAAGTTAAATTGTGGATGGCTGTTGCCGCATTATCTTCTATTTTATAAATTTACATATAAATGTAGTTAGTGCAGTTATCTACTTGTATTTATTTTATGATTGGATTTCTCAATTTCCATTACAAGCAATTTCAACTTTGGTTTCGTTATTCTTCAAAACACTTTTTGTTTCTTTCGTAAGAATGGTTTTGTGGTATATTACTTTCCTATCATCCACAAAAAACTTAGATTTATGCAATACGTAGATAATATTTACAGTGAATGAATAAATTTTAATGAATATATTAATGGTGACGGACACCAAAAGTATCGTAATTTTTATTAAGATTACTCATTAATGAATATTCAGTATTACGTAGATAGGTATAGTTTTAGGTAGGTTAAAACAGTTTTTTTGACAATTAGTGTAAGAAAGGTCAAATTCATGCTCATGAGAGTTATTAAATCAGTGCACAGGAAAATAGCATAATGCTTTCTTGTCTATGTCGTAAGCATCGTGTAAATTCGAGAGTAACCACAGAATTGCAATAATATACCCATTCGGAAAAGTTGAGCGCTTAAACTTGAGGGTTGTATTAGTCAAAATGATCGGGTCATGCAACGTCGGCTCGTGTCCTATGTGCGGCGCGTGTCAGGAATATTTCAGTTGCTTTTGAATGAATAGCGTCACGTGTTGCGTGGTGCACTCGCGTTTTCCCAGGCGGCGTGTTCGTGACGGTGTCGATTCTATATCCCACACCACCTCTCTAGAGCGTATCGAATTTTTTGGGAACAGTGACCGTGTATAATATTTATGTTCTAATCCGTACTCACATACGTTTCTCATATAGTGCGTACACAAGTGTCTTTACTTACTACTGACTAAAATTTATACATTTTGTACGAAAATAATTTATTGTTAACAGTATTTAGCCACAACAAAATAAGGAATCGTTCCTATTAAAAGGTTATTTACAAAGGTTAATTTTCGGCATGATATAATTTATTAATAATTATACTAGTATTTTCATAATTTTCTTAAATATTATTCTATTTTTGTTTTCATAATTTTCTATCATCAACAAGAGAATTTAATTACTGAATTAAAAATAATTTAAGTATTTCATTAGATAACACAGTAAAGTAAGAATGAAGTATTATTAATATACAATAATAAATAATTATTTTAAATTTTAACATAGAATTTGTTTGAATAAGTTGTGTAGAAAATACACAATCCTTACTATATCTCATTTCCATAGACATATTTTTATAATTTAATTAAAGCTCAATATTTATCTGATATAAAAAACATGCTATAAGAAATTCGTAAGAAGAAATCTTAAGTTCTGTCATTGAATACTTGATTATATATTTATTATGTACAATGTCACATATAATAAATAGATTTATCCACCAGAACGGTAAATAAAAGAATGAGACAAAAGTATTGGATGTAATAGGAAAATATTCTAGAGATGGATATTGTCAATAAAAGTAATTAGAAAGTGGTAAGTTTTAATAAATTTAAAAGTTTAAAGTTAAATAAGTGCAATGACAATATGATTCAATTAGTTGATACTGACCTTCGTCTGTTCGCTTTCTCTTAATACTGTTGCCGTTAGGATCCTGGTGGTGAGCTGGAATGCCAAGGATACCGCTAATGCTGTACGCATTGGGGGCGGTGGCAGCTGGGTGACCTCCAGTTGTCGCCGGCGCATGCGCTATTACAGATACCGAACCACCTGTACCTGGTTGTTGTTGTTGTTGTGGTTGTTGTTGCTGCTGCGGTTGGCCCTGTTGTGCTTGTTGTTGTTGATGCGCATGTTTTGCCTTTTCTGCCGCCTTGTTCCTTACAATTCTACAAAATAAATGTTTATAAATCATACAAAGTTTATTACGATAAATTACTTTCCTTATCCTATGTATCACTTTTTGTCTTTACTTTTTTGTACTCTCTTGTTTTCCCCATTCCACATGTTTGAAGTTGTAAAAAATTGTATTTTTTATTTTTTTTCTATGCTTAATTATATTATTACAATAAATAAACTATATAATTACTATATAAACTAACATCTTTTATTTAAACGGCAATATAATATTAAAACGCTTTATTTCGATAACTAATAATCATTAAATTAAATATGATAAAAGAAAAATTAATTTCAAAATTTTGTATGTCTATATAAAAATGCAATATTTAAAAAAGAACAACAAAAATTATTGAATTTCGTTATAATTATATTATTGTATTAAAACTGTCCAATAATATATTATCCATTGTAACACAAATTTAGAAGAACTTAGGAAAAAGACGACAGTTATACTCAATAGTATATGTACATAAAAAATTGCATAAATCTGAATTAGTTACTGGATGTTGGTAGTGCATTGCTAATCTTGTGAATTCGTAAAGGTGAGGATATATAAAGATCTTTGGAACGAATTGATAAAGGAAAGAACTACTCAATATGCAACCAAATTGTTCTTACAATTGTCGTTTTTTGGAATATCGACACGCTTATTGTTGTGAAATATAATTGCGCGAATATTTTGCGGTTTAAATTTTCACCCGAGTTGTCGCTAAAGCAGCAGAAAAATGTAACTTTCGGTGTTTTGTGATAATCTGCGAGATTTATGTTTTGATTAACTATACGCTGTCAGAGTATACTCTCTTTTTACAAATTGAATTACTCCATAGCTTCATACAACTTTATCAATACGATTCATTTTCTAATTTATAATTTTTGATAAATACTTATTTGCTTCTTTTCATGTACGTCTGTTTTATAATACGGGAAAAAGATGTGTGGTAAAGTTTGGGCTAAAGGGTTAGAGGGTATTAAAACTTGAAAACGCCTCAGCATGCGTGTGGTCTCGCGGCTTACAAGGGTGCGAAGAGAGTGAGGGATCATGGTCTTGGGGTGGGCCAATATGTAATGGGTCTACATTAAAGCAAGCCGCCCGCGTTCATACATTGTGCGTTTCCGCCTTGTTCACGTGGGCGTTCGAGAGCGATGGCGATCAATCAGATGACACCTGTTGCTACACTTGCCTCCCTTCTCTCTACTCGCTTACCACCTTAGGCAATTCACAACAATTAGCAGTGATCCTTATCAAGCTGGTATCCTTGTCCGAGCGACAACATGATTCCCTTTGGCTTATCTCCTGTAACTGATCATTTGTCCCCTATTTTCATTTCAGTTCTTGACTAGCCGAGATATCTCCCCCCTTATTCGAAATTTTCCGAATATTGCTCTGTAATACAGAGTCAAACGATGGTATAGGAAAGTAGAATAAAAAAGGTTAATTTTATCGATTTCAGGGTTGCGTCATGTTGAATAGATTATTATTTCACCATAAAATGGGAGTAAAATGAAGAGGATTGAAGTAAGAATAAGGAAGAGCTAGGATAGTAAACAAATAAAAAGAAAAATATGCTTACATATCGTTATCGATTTATTATAAATACAGAAAAGAGCAGTCGAATCATCATGGTTTTATATGTATGTAATAAACTGTGTCGTAGATAATTGGTTGTAGGTAATTTGCGTTATTTAAATATTTTTTTATTAGATTTACATTACTTGGTACTTCATATCCTTGATTTTATTATCTGTTGATCATATTCACTCCTTCTTTAGCTTCTTCTTTGATTCTTTGTTTATAACATTAACTATTTGCTTTTTTGTACCGTCATGTATTAAAAATCTGAGCTTCTTCCCTCTACTTTTTTTGAAAAGCATATATCCAGTTAATTTAACTGTGTCATTGAAATCCACAGTAAAAAGTAAAAATGTAGAAATATATAAAAGTGAACCATTGCCGTATTGTTTTGAAATATTATTGAATTCATTGTAGAAACGTGACTTATATATCACTTGTTTAAAAAATATTTTTGTGTTTTCTATACTGCACAATACAATTTTTTATATTTCATGATCATGAAACAATTCATATTGTTCTATTAAAGCCGACTATTAAATAAAAGAATTGTATGTGTTAAAGTGAAAACCTTGAAAGTAGTGAAAACCACGATTTTAATATTCTCTTGGGATTTCTTCTCTCTTTGTTATTAACGATATTAATTGTGTGGCATCTAATCATTGTGTGTTCTTTGCTACATTATTTTACCACTTTATCCATATCTTCTTTCTCTCTCTTTCTCTCTCTCTCTCTCTCTCTCTCTCTCTCTCGCTCATTCTTTCTCTTCCTTACTAGTTTACTATTTTATAATCTATAAGATATTAGTTCTATAAAATTTATAAACTACGAGATTCAAACATGATGGCTACATTTTTTTACAAATTAAGTCACTTGTTAAATATATTAATTGCTTATACTTTTTTAAAAACTGAGATCAATTTTCCAGTTCAATTGAATCAACTTCGTAATTAGTTAATAAAATAATTTACAGCAGATGAATCTATATGAATCCATAATGTTGTTTTAGTTTAAAATTAAATATAATTTATTGAATAAGAGGACTCTTATTTTTCGATTACTAAATTTGCATATTTACATTTATGAGAACTCATATTCATATTTCAAGATAGAAGAATATTATTTACATAAAACTTATATAATTACGTAACTTGTGCGATTAAAGTGAAATGTTCGATATATAGAATTATAATATTTATAAAGTATGAACAATTGGTATAACGTTTTTATAAGTTATGTCAACTTTAATTTGAAATACCTAGATTATTGATAGGTTATTGCTTTAAATGATTCACTTATTTAATTAATGTGAATTAATTAAAAATAATAGTAATTATATACAAGCAATCATATACATCTTACGGCTTACGTGAACAACAAAATTGTATACGATATATATAAAATCGCGAAATACTAAGCCATAACTTTTACGCATGATTGACGCGGTAATAGGGTAAACGACCAATCGAAGGGCAGTTAAAATCATTACTGTTACTATTATAAAATATTGTTTCATTAAAAGCTCATTTTTTTTTTATAAATATGTATATGCTTAGAATTGTAAAATGTTTGAAATTAATTACATAAAGTTCTTGTATAAAAATATTTAAAGTTTAGTATAAAGTTTTTATTTCATACAAATAATGTGCATAGTTACTTGAAGTTTAAATAATAATTTTAGTGTGTTGTGAAAAACGTAATTCCTTGGTAAAGGATATGAAAGTATAAACAGGAAGTGGCAGAATAGCTAGTAAAGGTAAGTCAAAGATACTACAGCTCCATTTATTGAAACTCTTTTAGAATTATGGAACTAGCAAAGTAAGGCGTTGTGTGAGAAGAAACTATGCCTCCCTTGGCATTGGCACGATTGTTCCCCAACGGCCATTTCTAAACTAAACTATGCATCCAACCCCCCATAGTCGGTCTCGTAACTATTCTCTACTGTGTTTCTTGTACTTCCAAGGATCGTCATTTTAAAATAATTCCATGTTCATGTTTTATTTTACGAATATGACAATTCATTCGTAATTGTCTATTTAAGCGAACTTTATCTTTCATATTAGTATATGCATATATTATATATGGCAATCAAGGCAGATGCGTGTTCTTGTTTTGGTAATGGTTTCAGTAATGCTTTTTGCATCATCTCTTTTTTAATTAACATTATTTGCTTTGTTATTAGAGAGTGTTTTTTTATAAATAATATTAACTACTTAGTTTCGGATAATTAACAATTGAATTTTAATTGATGACAACTCATATTTCGCGTGTCATGATAATTTGCATAGTTGTGCGATAAAAGCGGTACGTATAGGGAGTAGGTATACACCGAGGTGGAGTCGTTTTCTACATTGTAGGAGGGGAAAAAGTGCGAGGGACGAAGTTGAGAAATGGTGACAGGAAGAAGCAAGGAGAGAAGAGAAGGATAAAGGGAGAAAGATAACTGTGGGCCGGATCTGGAACTGCAAACTTTAATGTTAGCATTACTTTTATGCTTGCGACTTTATGCCAAGTATCCTATGAAATGTATGAGCCACGAGTGCGAGCTGTGGTACATCACATCTCTATGTAGTTAAATTATTACGAATAAAACTTTATACTTAAATTACCTCCATGCTAAACTTAATCGCATTTTGTCAAGCTCAAGGTATAGGCAAGCTCATGATCCGCGGCTCCATGGCATCGAGCGCCGGAACGGCATCGACAACGATTTCTACATTCTTTTTAGCGATGGCACGCCAAACTAGTAAATATTTGATTATGTATTCTCACTAGCGAGTAAAGCATCACTAGCAAGTAAATTTTGCGACTTTACACTTACTCCACAAATTCCCATTTGCATATAATGTGTTCAACACTCACTAGCCATTATATCGAACGATTAGTTTTAGTTTCTTATATAGGGCTTTTTTATTTTCGTATTTTTTAATTTTTTACATTTGATCTTTTTTTTCTTTATTTATCTTATTTTTTATTTAGAAATTATATCTATAAATTTGTTATATCTATAAATTTATATGCTGTTTCAATAAATATAAAATTATTACTATTTAAATGTATCTGTAAATTTAACTGTACATTAAAATTTATATTAATATCATTCAAAGTATATTATTTCAAATTATTGTTATTTGTTTTTCATTATAGCATATTTATTTAAAAGTTTTTATGATTTTTAAAATACAATATATGGTTTTGAATATATAGTTCAAATGAATTTAACCACAGCTTCAAAAAAAGAAAACGAATAGTTTTAAGCAATGAACAACATTTTAAGCAATTTAACAAGTATATAAAAATCATAGCATTATAAAGCCTAGTATCGAATTACAACAAAATCAATGAAAAGTCGTTTAAGCATTGAGGTTGTTATTAAGAATCGCTTATACATTTATATTAATGTTTCTTGTTCCATCCCGACTGCACATTGCTCTTGGGGATATGAGGATTCGAAGGATTCAGTAGAGTTAGCGACTTTGCACGGCAGATGCTTCTCCCTCGCAAGTACATGCATAAGAGAAAAATATAGTTCACGTTATGAAGAATAGATTCGTTAAAAAGAGGGTGAGCGAGGGTTTGATGAAAAGGAGGTGGATGTATAATAAATAGATAGATAGATAAATAAATAGATTGATAAACACATAGATAAATATATGGGTAGATAAATTGAGAAAGAGAGAGAGGGGGGCATACATATACATACATACAGAAATATATACAGACTGAGATATCTGAGCCAAGCAAAGGCCAACAAGGTTTGAGTGTGGTGGCAAGTTGCAGCCCGGAATCTCGGATGGCGCGTTGCGGCGGTTCCGCTGTGACGAACTCACGCGCAGCGGATACAATGACGCTACTATAGAACTATTGTGTCCACAACAGAGACACGAGAACACAATGTACGTGGCAAAAGCTGCATTCTGATCTACGACCGCGCCTGTATTGAGACACTCATCTTCTATGATAGTAGCGCTGGCGTCGCCTCTGATTCTGGGCGTTGCCACTGTTCCCTGTTTACACCGCAACAAATATCCAAGAGAAATTGCTTTATCATGTGCTTATAGCAACAGTATTTTGCGATAACGACCAAGCCAATTTACTTACTATAATACATAACCCAAAAGATAAAACTTAGTAAATTAGTGAAAAAATTATTCAAGTATTATCGTTGTGTCCACTTTCTATTTTTTAATGCCTTTTTAAATTTCTTTTTTTATACATTTACAAAATAATGATATCTTTAAAATATCATACATAATGCAATTGAAAATCTACTCTTTGTAGATTTAAAATGCATAATTATTTGTTTTATTGTAATTAATCAATTATTTTATGCTACTATTTTGAATTCTTAATTATTTTTCAATTATGCTTATGCATAATAAAATCTAAAATGTACAAGAAGAAATTAAGTTATATAAATATTAAGATTATTTTAAAAAGTTTTTAAATAAATCTTAAGAATAAATTTATTTAACAATTAAACTTTCATATGAATGAAACTATATTATTTGTTGCTTATATATTAATTTAGTTATATACTTATATATTAATTACTTACTTATATTAATTACTTATATATTAATATAATAAAAAATTTACATTTGATAAAATATTTAAAAGATTTAGCTATACTTCACCAAGTTTTTATTATAGAATAAAATATTGTGAAACATATTCAAAATGAAAAAAATTTAGCAAATATAAAAAAGAGAAAACAAGAAACTATAAAAATGAATATTCTCCGGTACATCGATTTTCAATAATGCTTGTAATATCAAATATATGAAATTATTAAAAACAAGCGCATGTTTGCATTAACAGGATTCGAATGAAGCATTGATTATTAGAGGAAGGAAAGAAGAAAAATAGTAAAGACAAGGTTGAGAGTATACAAAAAGGTAGCATAATAAGAGTGTCATAACATATAATACATAGCAGTGATAAATCGAGAACAAAATAATCATAATGGAAATCTATTGAAAAAAAGCAATAGGTCCTCATGATCGTTAAACTGATTAAACTTTCACTCGTGAATAAGGGAAGTGAAATAGGAAAAATGAAAAAGGAAAAAGGAAAAAGAGTAAGAGGGAAAAAAAGGGTGAGAAAATAGCTTGAGAGCAAAGCAGTAAGAGGACAACTCGTTGGGGGCGAGCCTTCACAGTTATACACGCAAGGCAGGCAAGCGGTAGGGGGATCTCGGGCCGGGCGTCATCATTTTTTCCTCCTCCCGCTCACGTATGTGCGCTACGGTGGCCTATGGCGAGCTTCAACGGCGCTGTTTCTCTCTCTTCCTTTCTCCGAGCGTCCATCCTCGACGCGCACTTTGATGAAGCGGTTAGAGAGAGGGACGAGCGCATTATTACATCTAGTCGACGCGCTTTGTCTAGCGGCAGCTGCTCGTCGCTTTCGCTTGCCACCTCCGAGGCGGCACGAAAGAGTGGGGAAACGGATCTTTTCCCGTGGCTAACAGCGTTCGCGTGGCATCGCGATACGGACAATGGCGACTCGCGGTAAAGAGCTGGGGCCCCAGCGCTTCGAGTACTGCGGAACCGGAAACACAGGGCTTCCGCGGGCTGTCCCCGCATCCGTGAAAATTCACGGCGGATTGCCACTCTTAGGTTGCTTGCGCTCTTCAGGAAAGGAACAAAGGAGCGCTACATTATGTGCCCCTTACGGAGGAGTTTGCCGGCGACCATCCGCTTTCATCGTGGTTACGTCTGTCCTCTGACGTTTCCACGGCAACCAGGATTTCTTGCCTCGGCTTT
>NW_011948420.1:1784899-1991516 GCF_000503995.2 Ceratosolen solmsi marchali
AGGGAGGACGGAGGAGGGAGGCCAATGCAGCAACGATAGTAAGAGAGAGGATCATAATTGTAACTTCATTAGAGGCTAATTCTGAGTGGAGGGTATGATGAAACGTAGTAATAATTGTATTATCTAGACAAAGGATGGTTATGGATATTCTCCGCCAGGGCAAAGCAGCACAAATTCACCCTCGCGAATCCTCCAACTCTTTGGAGACTCGCTCACTTGCACCTCGTCAAAGTCAGAGTGTAAAAACATAGTAACATATATTCTGCAAATATGGCGACATCGAGCAGGACTTTCTTCACAGACAGGAGGCAACTCATTGGGCGCATATGGCCTCCTGAGACGCGATGGCAACCGCTTAAAACTTCAATATGGGCATGCGAAATTCTTCTCTTATTAATTTATGCCTCGGGGAGACTGTCAAGCGCCATTATTACGGAGAAAAGCGCCGTTTTCGCTTTGTTGCGTGAACTTACGACCGCGCGAATTTATACGAGTGCGACCCGTTTAAGTAGCCCCTAGAGACAAGTTCACCTTACGTAAAAGCATGCCCATAAATAATGTCTTTTTTTACTGACTAATGTTGAGAGTTTCTGTTGAGGAATACATACAAATACCTTTTCTCTCCCAAACATCTTACTGTCTATAATCATTGTATTACTTTTTATTTACAAACTTTCAATTGAGCATTAAACTTAATTTGTCTCGAGTTCATATATAAATGTAATATTTGTTTGAATTTATATTTTTATATTTTTAATGTATCATCATATATAATAAATATTTATATTACTAGGTTCGTTGAAATTGATTTAAAAATATTCCATTATTTAATTCATTGTTTAGATCTTTGTTGACTTAGAGTACATTAAAATTTTTAAATTCGAAAAATTAATTTCCTACTTTATTTACATTTTTTAAAGTTATGTTATTATTATACGTTACTTTTAAAAAGTAATGAATATTTTAGCACAAAGTAGGTATAGTAATATTAATATTTATATATTATATAATAAATATTTATTATATATTATTTTAAGGAAATAAGAATAAATATTATAAGCGAATATAAAATATGACTTAAATATGTAGACAGAAAAAGATTTTTGAAAGTATTTTATAATATTTGGCAAGAGAGATAACTACAAATATTTAATTTTTTTTAAGATGGTGTAGGAACATTGATGATAAAAAGTGTTAAAATTTATTCTTAATGTTGTTAATGTAAAAATTGAAGGTTCTTAAATTTAGTTTTTCGAATTTGGTTTTATTTGTCAATAAGAAATACTACATACATTTTATCATTATATTTGTTTCCGTATGGCTAAAGTAACATACGTTATACTTGTAGATGGTTAGTAGGGAGAGGAAAGCGTCAAATGATTATGCAGTATGAACGCGTGAATGCGTGAGTGTGAAAAAACGGCCAATATGCAGATATTTGAGTGTTCACAATGCGTAGATAAGCGTGGTCGGTGAGCAAATTTTATTTATGGTCATATAATTTAATAAGCAAAAGATGAAGAGGGAGATAGAACTCATGAAAAGAGAAAGAGTAAGACAGACCATAAGTGTGGCAACAGCATCAACAACAACGGAGAACGGCATGAAAGTAGCAATGGCTGAGGCCATATGGCTTAGTTTCTCTCGACTTTTCTTGGGGTGCGAAATGATATGGAAGTAATGGAGACTCGAGGCGTGCAGAGCGCGCCGCTACCCTCCTAAAGATTGACCCGTCTGATATACGCATTGAAGAAAAACGAACTCGTGATGACAGATTGATACGATTCCCGTGAGCGAAATTCCTAGCGACAGATTTTCTGCCAACTGTCGAACGCAATCGCCTTGCACGATCAAGGCTTATTATGACAAATTAAAGTTAATGTGTCGTTACGCGTTGATGCATTATAATTTGTTGTGCTCATTATCTTGAATAATTTGTAATATGCATAGTAACCAGTCCATATAATTTTTCATTGCGATACTTGTATGAATTATTAGTAACTTGAATCATATCTTGTTATTTTTATTATTTATTTTAAACATTATTGATTTTATTTAAAATTAGAATTAATTAAAGAGTAACTTCGTATAATTTATTTTCATGATTTATTTATTTCTATACAAAATATTGGTTTTTTGTGCAAAATTTTTGTTATAACCTTATATTAAATGAAATGTAATTTTTGAAAATCTATTTCAGATTGTGATTAAAATATTCGGTTAAGTATTTTATTTATGAATAAATCCATGCTGATGTAATAAATAAATATTAATAAATAAATAATGGTGATAAATTGAACCTATGGAAAAATTATAATTTTAGAAGAATTGAAAATACATATTTAATTCGAAATTAAAAAAAATTTTTTTATTCTTTTTTATCAGATTATCTTACATATAACTGAACAAATGTATTTGCGTAATGTGACGTGTAAAGTATGACTTTCAGTAAGTTAGAAGGTCTAAAAAAAATAGACCTCTACAATAAGAAAACAGCATTAGAAAGTACAAATTGTGCACAATTCGGTTGTGGTTGTACATGTAATTCGAGTATTTAGAGTGCTTTGAGCGTCTGCATATAAAAAATTGTAGATATTTTTGTATTGATTTGAAAGGGATTTGATTTTTTTAGGAGTTCTAGTTAAGAGTGTAATAGTAATAAAGTCAACTAAAGGAAGGAAGCTGGACGAAGTTTAAGCCCCTCAGTGGCGAAACCTGCTTCTTATCGATCTGGCCCGTTGCCGTGACGTGTGCGCTTGCGATAGAAAGAGACAGAGAGAGACAGAGAGAGAACAAGAGAGCGAGAGAGAGAGAGAATGAGCGACAGAGATGGAGGGGGGGGGAGAGAGAGAGTGGAGATAGGTTGATAGAATGAGGAAGTGAGAGAGGAAGGGAGGAAAGAAGGAACAAGAGGGGCCGAGTCTACAGGCGCGCGCGTAAGATAGCGAGTTGTTGGCTAGAGCGCCGCCTACTCGAGCGTGACTCCGCAGCCAAAGCCGAGCCTATCAATATTTCCTCCCGAAATCCCAGGTCGTCCCCTCTCTTCCTCCAGCATCGCGGAAAGGGGGGGGCGACGATTTCTTGCCGACAACGACGACGCCATCTTTTCCTGCCGGCCATCATGCTCGACTCATTTGAACTTTTAATTCGTCGTACAAGCAGCGGCCTACTAGTAGCCGAAGGTTAATTATCAAGAATGACGGCTGTTGACTGTGATGATAATATCAGGTGATCCGACGGACTGCCTACCAACCGTTTTTCCACAAGACATAAAATTTTCTTTCGGTTCTCTTCTCTTTCTTTGTGCTGATATATATATGTACATATTCAATGATAATATGAAAAATTATAAAATCCTTATAAATGATGAGCAAAGAAGAAATAAAGAACAAGAAGGAGACAGATATGTTATTTTATTTACCTGAATATTTACTAAACAAAGGCTAGATTTTATTGTACGAATCCTACAAATATATATATTTTATATTTGAAAAATCGCTATAAAGCATTAAATCAGAAATTCTAAATATTATACATCACTTACATTAAATTTGAGGTTATTTTTTTTTTATTAATTTCATAAACTTCTCTTAATATAATTACATTTTTCAATTTTATTAATGATTATTGATGTAACTCTTTTCCTACTTGTTTGCTTGCTAGATTTTTTTCATTTTATTTCGGTCAAATTTACACTTTATTTAAAAAAAAAAGTTAAATAGTAAATTTTTGTTACAGAGATGATAAAAATATAATCGCTACGGTTTCATGTGATAAGTATATAAATAATTTAGTATATCGGGACATGCTTCACTATATTATCATAAATACCATTAATGCACTATAAAGAAACGTAAATAATATTTTTCATGCAATTCACATACAATTGTAACTTAAAACCAAGCGTATTTTTAATCGACAGTAATATGAAAATATTAGAAAATTGTATAAAAATGATGCAATTTGGGTTTTTTTTTGCAAAAAATTTGGATTATAAGAAAGACATAATAAGTAATAATAATAAAATAAAAAATTTTATGTAGAGAGTTTCCTCACTAGTATTTGACTTTTTTACCCTACATATAATAGATATTTTTCATAAGCGCTTTGAACACTTTATTATTTCATTCTTTTATTCTATTCTGTATCTATAGGAGACTTTTTACGTAGATACTAGTAATCGTTATAGCCTAGTAGATCGTAAATTTTTAAATATATCAACCTTATTTTTCCGGCGGAAATTCAACCCACAAAAAAGAAAAAGTTTGGTACATTTATAATTACCGTCATGAGATGGTTAAATGAAAGTGTTTTTAAAAAATATTTATTATGTTTATAATAAAAAATAACAGATAATTTTTTCCTTAATTTGTTTATTTTATTTGTAGGATCTATAAATAAGTAATCATAAATCACTTTCAGGTTTTTCTGAAATTATTATAATACAAAGCAGTTATGCGATTAAAAAAAGAATTTATGGAATTCAAATGATTAGTAGTTGAATTATTATTTAATTTCTTTTATGAGCCCGATGTATTTGGTATATACGGATAGTAGAGGCTTAAAATTTATTTTTATTAAACTTCAAATACGATGCGATGAAATAAATAATTATAGTGATTAATAAGCTTAATTTTCGATATTTTATACTGTTTTTATGTAACATTTATTGTTATAGCACTTATTATCCTTTAAAATGTGTACAACTTTGTTCAATTTAGCAAGAATACATTTGTTCCTGTTTTATTATAAATTTATACCTATCTACTTTAAGATTTAAATTTAGTACTATTATTAATCTTTGGTTATTTATACATCGTTTATTGCTTAAACTTAAAGATATAATCCAAATAACCAAATCTTGAACAGCAACAATAATTATACCTAATACATAATTACGTACATAAACGTATAATATAATTAATATTATCCATATTTACTTACTTCATTAATAAAATTTCGATAAAACTATAGTAAAAGTAAATATTTTTTAAAAATATGCATATTTTTTAATTTGAATTAATGTACAAATCTATTTCAATAAGTTAATATTTTTGAAGATTATTTTAGATTTTTATAAAATATTTTTATTTTTAAAATTTTTAATTATTTCGTATATTAACATTTTATAACATTTATTTAAAATAAAGGCAATACAATAATGATTAAGGATTTTGTAATTAAAGTTGAACAAAGTAGGAGTTCTTTAATATTATAAATTATGTAAAAATTCAATTTAATTAAATTAAATTCTAAAATATAATATCTATATAAGGAATAAAAAATAAATATTTCTTTTTAATTAATTAAAATTAATATTTACTAAATTCATTTTTATTCTATTATTTTTGATATTCTAAAATTGTTATTGTTAAATTATTGTTAAATAAAAATAAATATATATATAATATCAATCATATTCTAATATTTTGTAAAAGTTCTAGTATAATACAATAATAGTAATTAGAATATTTCTTGAATATATATTTGACGAATTGTTTTATTCTACAATTAGAATAATAAGAACAAATAAAGAAGAAAAAGAAAAAGAAATTTCGACAGATAATATTATAATATGAAAGTAAATAAACATTAAATGATTATGTATTAAACTCAATTTAATTTTTACAATTATATTATACATCCGTTACTAATCACACTAAATAAGTCTTTATTGAGAGAATGTATTACCATTGATTAAAAATGTTTCCGTATACTATAAGCTTATTGTATACGGACATTTCTCAATTAATTTAATATTACATGGTAAATTTATTTCATTAAATTTGTAAAATAAATTTACTAATAATATATTGGAAAAAAATGATAAAAAAATATTAGAAATAATAGTTAATGGTTTGTCCTTTAAGTAGCACATAAATCGTATTGAAATGAAAGATTTCTATTGGAGAAGTACTTTTTTTTCCTCTTTGCGTGAATAAAACAAAGAGGTTTTACTTGGAAAGATATTTTGCTGAAAATTGCTCCTTCCTATAGTACCAATGAAAGTTGAAGTCTCGCAATTGCCAGTAGTCTTGTATACAGATACAGCGAGGTGGGCAAATATTCTTGTAAGTTTTTCCACATGATCTACTTTATTCAATTTCAGATTCAGATCAATATCTGCATTGGTATCTGAAATATTATCAGAACTAGTAATTTATTGGCTAGTTATCTATGATCTGAATAAAAACAGCAAAGAATTGTCGAAGGAGGAAAATACAGTTAGCGATGCAAGTGGAGTTACATGACAAATAAGGCAGTGACTTCAGTGTACTACTCTTCCCACTCTCATTCCTTCACTTTTTTGTTGTTTCATACACAGCATGTCATAATACCAAGGCAATCTTCATTGTGATTTTCTATTTATATTGTATTTTCACTCGTATAGTAAATTAACTATAATAAATAGCTAATAAGCAAGCAGTACCAGTCGCTTTCGTATTTTCTCTAAATCTTTTTATTAATTTTTTATTCACATTATTTTATTTATTTCTAAAGAATCTGCACTATTCATATATAAAAAATTACTAATAAAAATATTTTTATTTGTATGTTATTTATGTAAATCTCTAATAGCTTATATTACATTTTACGAATTACAACTTTTGGACAGTATTTTATATTTAAATATTTTTGTAATGAAATATTGATGTAACCGATTCTTAATATTTCATAAAAATTTTACATCTTTCATAGTTTGTTTGAATTATATTTAGTTATAAATATTCTAAATATTTTTTTCTTTTAAGGTATTAATTTTAATTATTAAATATAAAATTAATAATTCGAGTCATTAAATGATCATAAGATTATTAGTATGAAAATTAATATTAGTAAAAAAAATTGTGTACTGTTTCTTATATAATTTTGGAAAAACAAATTGGCAAAATGAAATATATATTATAAATATTAAAAGTATATTAGAATAAATTATTTAATTAACAAATTTTATAGGCAAATATAAAATTAGTGTATACTGTGTGAATAAAGTTATTGAGAAAAAAAATTAGAAAAAAAATTAGTACTTCATTTATTTTACATCCTCAAATATTTTACAAAATGTTAGATTTCAAAACATATTGTGCTCATTTCTTCCCCTGTTTGACAATGATTAAAAGTGTATAGATTATTCTTTCTGTGGCTGATTGAAATAAAAATTATAGAAAAGATTTAGGGAAATAATCTGTATCCAAGCAATGAGCCATCGTTCAGCGATTAGACGATGCACTTGACATAGTACTATAGGCACTTCTAGGGGCAGTTTTAGTGGCCGACCCTCTATCCCATTGACCTTTAGCAAGTTCCTTTGGGAATAGCCTCGATTAATTTAAGTGTTTTTATGTCTAGCATCGAAGGGGATTGTACGTACACGCATACGTGTGTATATTTTTCGTTAAGAGCCAGATAGATAAATCCCTGGAGACTTTGCATTACAACGTAGTGCGTAGTGCATCAGTTCGTTCTTTTCTTTCAACTTCATTCGGATGTTGCACGCCCACGAAGTCGGAGGGAGACTTTACTGAATTATATAGTGCATACACATATGTCATCAGATTTAATCAGCCGCTACTTAGGGTTTTATCTATATTCCTTATCTCTCTCTATATCTATGACGTATCTTCCGTCAGAGACTACAGTCTCTTCTATGAATTTGCCCGTTATTCTTCTCTTGCCTAACGCGATGAGATAACTGGATTGTTCTTAATAGGGATTGAATTTCCCATGCACGAGTAAAATTCACTAACTCGATCGCTGTGGGTTGTGGCCCAGGGGTTCTGTACTAATGTAAACTTACGCAAATACGTTAACAGCGGCTGAGATTAATGCGTGAGATACTTATGGCCACTCTACTAAGGGTTATTAAAAACTATTAGGAATATAAACTTTTTAAAGTTGAATGCATTAATAAATTATGTCTCTATGTAATCCCCATATTGATTTTTTACCTATATTAGTAAAATATTTTTATTTAGATAAATAATATTCAGGGTTTCCATCACAAATGATGTCTTTAAAACGACAAATTCGTACGAAAGGACATATAAATATATAAATAAATAAACATGAAAATCTTTTAAAAATATTTTTTCTTAGAATTCTAGTTATTATTTAAAACAAAAAACAAAAATACGTAGAAGAATTGTTTTTATACTTATTGATATACTAGCAAGTGAATAATTAGTAGTGTGAAATTTACTATAGCTACTGAAATATATTATTTTTATTTTAGTAAATATTAAGTTGTTCATTCGGTTCCACTTATTATTAAATTTCTAATAATTTTTTTTCTCTAGTTTCATGTACTTACATTAGTTTATAATAAAAATAAATTTTCTACGATTTATTTCTAGAAGTAAAATAGAAAATTATTGATAATGATAAAATTTTATTCAAAAATTATATCATTAGATTACCACATTAACTTTCAAATTCCTAATTATTTTACAATACTCTTGTTGTATAAGTACTAATTCTAATTTTTTGAGATTAGATGAGCTTATAATCAAAATGTCAGTTATGATATAATTATATACATTTTTAAATAATTAAGTAATTTACAAGCTCACCGATTGATAGAAGAGACGGATGGCACATTATCTTGCGAACAGATCCCTTCAGCAAGTAATCTATCACGTATTTCCCAAGCAAACATTGTAGGATTATCTCTTTTGTAGTTAGCAATTGCATCAACTACCGGTGGTGTAGCTACTTTAGGTTTTGAACCACCTATGACACCGGCCTTGAAACTACCAGTCTCATAATACCTGTAAATTAAATTAAAGTTGTATTTATTGCTTTACTTAATAAGAAATTTGTAACAAATCTACGTAAAAATGTATGTAACCTATGTAAGAAATTTGCTGGTATCTACAAGTATATTTAGAAATATTATTCATCATGAAAAAAACAATTATAAAATATATATTAAATTATATAACTAATATATTCAAAGTAACAAATTAAATAAATATTGTAAACGTCGAATGTAGAAGCTTGAAATGGTTCTTATAATTTTTTGATATTTTATGTTTATTTTAAAAATAGGACAAGAGCGACTAGAGCTGCTTCAAAGACGAAACGTATTTAAATTTTTTGAAAATGCAATAATAACAATTTTAAGATTCGTAGAAGTCATTTCACTCTATTTAGAAGGGTCACTTTTTTCTAAAGCGGTGATATCAGCAATTCGCGTAGAAAAGGCATTCGAAGGAGTCCTTTATGCTTAATCAACTATCGATCAAGTATTCGATCAATAACATAAAAATTATAATATCAGCTTATTTATCTATGATATATATATATACCAAGCCACGTACGTTTGTATATTAGTTTGGGAGTATCAAAATCTCAATACAATATTTATAAACAGTTATGTACAGTTGCTTTCGTTATATTTAATCTTCTTTATAAATATCAATCAAACTTATCATTGAACTAGTTGATTACATTGTTTAGTAATCATAATTATTCTATTTATATCTTTAATTTGATTGTCATTTAAGTAAAATTTATAGGAATTTATAACAAATTTTTTTTAATATCAGCTTTTTAATATACAAATATTTGTACACTAAAAATATTTATTAAAGAGTTATTAATTTAAGTAATAATTTTAAGTATTAAAGTTTAATATGATATAATATTAAACATAGATTTAATTCATTTATATAAAAAAGCAAAAACTATTTAAATACACATATATACTTAATTTAAATAAAATCGTGTTTTTTTATTTGAATTATTATTATTATTATAAACTTCATCTTTGTTATCCATTATATATATATTTTAATGAAATGTAATTAAAAAATTCTATGAATTTTTGTAATTTGAAATTTGAAATTTGGAAAATTGCAAAATTCGGCAAAACATTGTTAATATTTTAAATACTTAAAATTATTGTTACTTGTAAAATTTTTATTATATATATATATAGTAATATATAAATAGAGTATTTATATATTCACATGTCATCAAATATTTTGAAATTCATTATAAGAGAAGTTTAAAACTATAGCAAAAGTTTTTTAGCATTACTTTTATATTTAATATAATTATAGTGAGGATTAAACTGTAATTATTTAGTTGACCTTGCGAGAAAACGCTTGGAAGAAAATAAATTATGTGAGAAACAGACCCTTCGAAAATTTAACGATTATATCTTGCATAAAACCCCATTCGTAGCGCACATGTTGCAAGTGAATGCGTACTCGTTGTCATTTCCTACCGATCTGGTCCACCTCGCTCTTTTCAGCGTGAAATGACCATTACAACGTACGATTTTTCAAATCTTGAGACACTTTTTCATGGACTAATGCTTTAATGCCGATTTAAACAACTTCAATAATTGTCATTGCTTGTCATACTCATGTACTTAAGATTATTTAGTTTTTTATTCCTTTTCTCTTCACCCTTTTCTTTCTTTCATCTTTTTATTACATTTTAATTTCTTAGTATGGATAACGTAAATAAGTAACTTAATAGATTTTTGTATTTTTGTATTTATATAATTTAATTATTATTATAATATCGAATTTTCTAATAGCAAATGTAATCTTAAAAAATTCTTCAATATATATTTAAATATCATAAATTTATTACAATTTTATTAACAATAATCACAATTTTTCACAAATAACTTATAAGTAATAAATTATAGTTTTATAGCGAATGATTATGGATTTCTACATAGCTTTAAGAATATTGGAAAGTTATTCTATATATGAAAGTACACGGTGGGTATTGAAGGATTGTAATTGAATCTAAAAATTACTTAAATGCATATATGGATTATAGAAGCCATAATAAACAAAAATATTACATGTAATATAACATAATAATGTACTCAAAAATTTTGTTATTGAATCTAATTAACAAAATATAAATTATAAGTAATTCAGTGGTGTATGATATTTTTAAATTTTATAAAAGATGTTTAATGTTATCTATTGTCATTTAATATATTTGTAATACACATTAAAAAAATTATATATATATATATATATAAATCAAAATATTACAATATCTTAAAATTCATATTTTTATAGGACATAGTCCAATCTTTTAAAAGATATAGTAAAAATAAGTAGTAAGGCGTATGAAGTGAAAAATACAAAATGAGATATGAGAAGTGAGAAGTAAGTACTGACAACTGAGAAGTGAGAAGCGAAAAATGAGTAGAGAGAAACGAGAAGAGAGAAAAGCAAAGAAGAGCAAGAAAGAATAAGGGCGAAGCAATAAAGGAGAAGCAGTAAGTCTGATTCAAGTAAGGAGTCAGAACTAAAAAATGTGAAAGTATAGTCACAAAGATTTTCCACACATCTTGTTGGTTCATAAATATTATAATCTTGCAGCTAATTTTATAGATTGGAAAGGGTGCGACAGTTATTTTGGTGGCGAATATTCCTGGAAAAAGTTTCAAATCTTACCGCTTTGACTCACTTATATAAACGACGCGTGACTGCATAAAGTGCGAATTAACGGCACGCAAACGAAGTCCAAGGCACATCCCGAAAAATGTAGTAGCACATGCAAAACGGTTCGTAAAGTAACGACGCGAGGACATGTAACACATGTGCCAACAACACTTGAAATCGAGCTTTCCTTTACCTACGTTTAATGTCCTCATTGCACATAATATGATGTGATTTTATCCAAGTGTTGCGCAATTCCTTTTTCCTTCAACTGTTGCTCGAAAGCAGTTCTCTAAATGATTCCTTACCTTTCTCAAAAGTGATTTTCCACTTACTTATTACATCATTTAAGCTGTACTTTACAGATTTATAGCTATATTTTTTCATGTTATCCAATATCCACGTAATTTCGAAATATATTATTTAATTTCGAACGCTCCTTATTTTATTAACAATGCGATATTAACTACAATATATCGTCCATCGCAGTACATAATCAGGCAATAAGTATTTTGCGAACGAACTGTGCTTTAATGTCGTTGTGACGAGCTGAATGGATTACAAAGAATGAATAATTGAACCCATCAACACAGCTCTAGTTAAAAAGTCATATATGAAATGCTCTAAAGTTCTTGAACGACCAACATGGGGTATGGAGCAAAAAGCATAGAAATCGTATACCACTAGCTCTACCACCCAGGACCTTCCTTCCGGTCTATCCACCCTCACCCTTCGTGCTTTTTCTTATTTCTTTATTTTCCTAGTTTTTATTTTCTCTTTTGACTAGTTAACTATTTTTAATACATTTATATAATACTTTCCACTACATAAATATATATTTATTAATTCAGTTTACTGAATATATTATTTTATTGCACATATTTCTGATGTGTAGCGGCAATAATGAAATAAACTGAGAAAAGGGACTTAAAAGTAATTGAAAGAGAATGGTAGTATATTCTATTTATAAATACATATATTATTAAATATTAAAAATTATTTAACTTTGATGATTTAAAAAAAAAAAAGAAGTAGATAGTCGATTATATAATTGAAACATTTTTTTTAAACAATCATTATTTGTAAAATGAGAATTGCATAGCAAGAAATTTTTTTATAGGTCGTAAAAATAATATTATAGGCAGCGATGAGTCATTTGCTAAGCAAGGTTAGGGAAAGTATAATTTAAGAGACGAAACCATTGTCCATTGCAACGAAGCGTTCGTATGTTTAGTGATACCGTTCATTTCTCGACCTATACAGTTCGATAATTTTGTGAATTTATTCATTTTGTTTAGGCACATAATAATTATTCAGTGAGCTATATTTTTTATTATTGTAGAGATTTTTCTTAAGTATAAAAAATTAATATTAAAATAAATCATCTCTTCATTTTCAAATAGAAATATTAAATTTATTATAATAATATTGATGATCTACTATTGCATTCATAATATTATTATGATAAAAGAATAAAGGGAATTAAATCATTGGTTGAATGGATTAAAATTAAAATTAAATTACTTGAAACTAAATCATAATTAAGATTGAACAAGTGTATATTAAAAATGTATATTATCTCTACTTAATTAGTGAGATCGAAACATATTTGCAAAAACTTTTTTTTGTTTGTTCATAAGTTTTTTTTGTTCGCTACAAAAAACTCGTTAAATAGGTAAGAATTATGAATAAATATTTACTAAAATAGTATGGAATAAAATATATATTACAAAATAAAATAAACAACTAAAAAAAACGTATAAAGTAAAATTTATAATGAAGTTAATTCATAGAAAAATATTTTAAAACTTCAGAAAAATGTAATACCGCAAGTAAGCTTTAGACAAAATGGAATATCAATTGTGGTTCAAATGTGGCAGCGTGACTAAACTGTAAAGTAAAGCTGAGTGGTAGCGCGAAATTATAGAAATATCCGTATAGTGTAATATTATATTTACCTTGATAGTATTTTTGATACACAGCCATGAGATACCCTGAGTTGTCGAGAGATGTCGCATGGTCGAACACCGCTATGTGCAAGCTCAACGATTCTCTGTCTTACCACGTCTGGTAATGGCCTCCCGTTCACAAAGACACCGCCAAGTTGGTTTACTCCTCCATGGCCTGCAAATGTCAATTGAAAGATCTTCAGTATTAACCAATAAAGGTTTATATAAGTATAATACTATCATTAGTTTCGATAGTAGTAATATTGTATTGAATATTGTCAGTATTTTAATACTTTCAAGGGTAAGTCTATATACGATTGACTATTTTTTCATAAAAGATGAATTTGTACGATGATATCAAAATAATAACTTTTAATTAAAACGATCGTTCATTTTAGAAGATATTAATATGATCCTTTGATTTCTCAAAATATTTCTTTGTATAAAAACTATAATACAAAAGAAAATTAATTACATTTTCATTATGTTTTTGTTTTAGAATAAGTGATATTTTTAGATAATTATAAATTACAGGTTTTAATATATAAATTTCTAAATTTTTAATATCTAAGTAACATTATTAGTTTTAAAAGAATATTATGATGAAATATATAAAAATTATTTGATTCAATATCCAATTTTAATTTAGTTGGTAAGGATATTTCTAGTAGATACTGTATTAAGATTGAATAAAAAGCAAGTAATAATTGTACTACATTATTTAGTAAAAGAGGATTTAATTAAAAAAATTGTCAAAAGTTTGAACAGTAAAAAGATTTATAA
Organism: Ceratosolen solmsi marchali; assembly: GCF_000503995.2. Classification (NCBI taxonomy): domain Eukaryota; kingdom Metazoa; phylum Arthropoda; class Insecta; order Hymenoptera; family Agaonidae; genus Ceratosolen; species Ceratosolen solmsi. Next base: position 1,799,049 of record NW_011948420.1, read on the forward strand.
CTAAAGTGGAGTTTCAAAGTTTTCTGCCATTGGTGTGACATGTACATACAATTCGCGTATTACGACATATGTCTTTTTTCTCAGTTCACTGCACTTACCTCATCTGTATAACTCTACATACCCCCTGTCGACTAAGAATGACAATATTCAGTCTTTCCAGCTTCACACTCTCTATTCCACAGTTCAATCGAGTTATCTTTCTTCCATCCCTCTTTCCTCAATTTCGTTTCACCCTCGTGCTCTCTGATTCTGATCTTACACCCTTGCGCTACCCTAATTCATTGGCTGCACTGCAGCACGTAAATAAAGTCGTAAATATTACCGACAATCACCTATATGAGCTGCCTGTGCACGGGCTTGTCAAAAGATTATCTTTTGCCCATATAATCGAGCAAAGTGCTATAGAGGCTTATTTTAGGATTATTTTATAGGGAAATAAATTTTCGAATAGGTAATTATCATCATCAAATTATTATAATATTTGTATTATTATTAGACTGATATTGTAATATTATTATTAATATCTAGGCTCTATATCATTATTGAATAATATAAAATAAAATCTTTATAAGAAAATTTCCTAGATATCTAGTTTAATTCAGTTAGAAACTGTATAATATGTTAAACTTTAATAAGTATTTTGCATTCATTATTATACTATTTAAATAGTGCAACATAAGATTATTTTAGAAAAACATAAATATATAATAGCTAAAATCATTATCACATACAATCAACATTTAATTTATAAAATGTAGATATTTGATTTACAGTTGTTAAAAAACGTTTGTAATTCTTCTTATAAATGAGAGAAAAGTATATTTATATACCACGTCATTATATTATTTTGCTTTACAAGGTCAGAATTCTAATGTTTCAATAGATAAAGATCAATATATTGTTTACTTTGCACTATATTTATTCGCGTATTATACTTTATATTGATTTAAATAATCTTAATAAGATAAAAAATCAAAAAGAGAAGAGGAGAATTCAATAAATACAATAATTTTTGAGTTTAAAGTTATTATTTCGTATTTAATAATATCATAGAAAAAAATTAAGAAAAATCTTAATCATCATTAACTAAACTTAGCCAATTAACTTAACTATTTTTGTTGATAATTTGATAATGTTTATAAACTTTGTTAACAGAAATAATCGTTCTTCCATTTGTATGTAAGCTTAATGCCTTTATTATAGGTTTCACATATATTGTGAATGAAAAATTTAGGATTGAAACCAAGTGATGGAGAATATAAAGAGGCTCTGCCTATCTTGTTCTGCATTTAAGAGGCTTCTATGCTCACTAGCTTTGTTATGAATGTAGATTTAAGAGAGAAGGAGAAATAGTTAGACAGATATATATGTAGATAGACAGATAGATGGATAAATAGATAGATAGATAAATATATATAGGGGGAAAGAGAGAGAGAGAGAAAGTAATAAAAACAACCAAATACACCACTACTGCTATTTCTGTTGAGAACTATAATAATTTTAACTGTTTTCTTCTTTCTTGTATGTACTATACCTTGCAGGTACTGTGTTACTATGCTTTGCTATTTTAAATATAACTTTTTTTACTTTTACTTTTTCATTTTGACAGATTTTCTACCTTTATTAAAATTATTAATAAATTTTCTAACAACTAATCAAATTTCAGATCTGTATTGAAATTCAACACGTGCATTTTAGTTTTAAATTTTACAGTAAACAATAGTTAAAAAAATGTTATAACCTCATTTTATAAATAATCATTATATTTAATTGTTTTTGTTTTATTAACTATTTTTTATTATTCTATGTGTAATTACAGAATATTTTAATATGATTGTAACGATAATATAAATAGTTGCCATTTTATGTTTTTATATTATAATGTTGGTTAAAATATTAATATATTACTGAGCTTGTAACATTTATCAAATAATAACTCTTTTCTTCTGCAATAAGTATTTAGTCTTTATGATTCTAATCTACTCTGATTTTCGTAGGATTAGAAAAGATTGACATATAATTATAGAATTTATTGTAATTTGAATAATAATAGTTTTATATAAAATTTTTTTATAACTTAAGTCAATTCATTATAAATTATTTCAACGCTGAAAAGAAAAGGAATACATTTCTTTTAATGTATGGGACGAAATGACAAAAAGTAAGCAGCCATTATATTTTATGAATAACTTGATTTTGATTTTTTCTATATATGAAGATAATTTGAAAAGATGTTAGCCACGAAATGAAAAAGCAGAGAAACTTTCTTCGGATAATTTTTTGAACAAGTGTAACAGTAAAAAGAGCGAAGCGAATAAGATGACCTAGCTGAGCATTGAACTGTGGATCTCACTTCCGGCAAGCCAAATTCTCATCAATTTTCAAAATTACCTTTATTTCCGATGAACATTCGTCTATTAAAAATAATTCGTTAACAATTTAAGTTTTAATTATTACCATATGGTTTTAGTTACAATTTTGAATAATATTTTATCGTTAAATTGAAAATAAAAATATATTAAAATTTTTTTTTTAAAACTTGTTTTTAATAAATATTAACTAAAAAATTCACGTGTAAATATATTTTTATTAATTATTTCAATAATTAATTTATCATTGGAATTTATCTGTCTTATATAAATATTTATTTATATATGAAAATTACATGACTTTGTATTCCTTTGGTAATAGACATGTATAGGTGGAGCATCAAAAATAAAGTAATTTACGTGATTATAATTTTTACAATACATGAGCTATATTGTTTATATAAATGTAATTACTATAATTTTTAATGATGATTATGTACTCTAAAAAAACAGGTGCTTATCAGTACGGAACTGACAGAACAAAAGAAATAATTACGAAGAATATTGTTATGTCAATAATTAAAATAAGTTTATTTTATTTAATAGAGTAAATGAGATTTAAATAAAATTAAAAATAAAATTAAAACAATAAAAGTAAAGAAGTCTGAATGATTAAATTTGAATAATAAAAGTCACTCAATGTTTATAATGATAGTTAAGAATATTTAGATAGTTACAATGTAATTAATAAGTTAAAAAAATATTGTATACCGTTTGCACATTAGATTCATAAAAAGTTTTACTTTATTTTATTTAATTTAGTAATTTTATAAAAAATTTCATTGTACGATGCGGAAATATTAATAGTTTAATTATTTAGCTACAGAGTATTTCGAATGTTACTGAACTATTACTTGAATTATTAGTAAAGTATTATTGAATATATTATAAGTAAACGTCTTGAAAGATTTAGATTTAGATTCAGATAGAAAGAAAAATTATAATTTTTAATGAAAGTCCATTAAAAAATTGTCTGCTTCTTTGGAGAAAGTTATGATTTATAGTTGTTTCGGCAGTGGTTCATCTGATTCTGTATAACAGCAGTAGCCAACGTAGATGTGATACATAGGAGCTCGGTTTCGGACATTCGATATGTTTCTCCCGCAATTCTTTGTCTTTTATGTATATATTGCGTTACTTACTTCTGCATTGTATAGCGATGATTCTCTCGAGTCCTAGACAACGACTATAAAGAAGAAAAGGAGATGTGCAAAAAATGAAGAGAGAGCTACGGCTTGCAGGGATTTGATTACTCGTATCATGTCGAAATAAATATGACAATGCATGAGTAATAGAGAAAACATTTTTGGTCCGTATGTACATGTCAATTAAATATTGATATTTATCAAGTAGTTTATCAAATAAACAGATCGCTGTACCATTGACGCTACATTCGTTGCATTGTCTTTAAGGCAGTAGAGCGTTTTAATATGGTTACATTCATATAAGTGTTATTTTATTTATAATTGAAATTAAAGCAATATTCAATTCTATACTTATTTTCTTTTTTTGATACTTACATGTAGCTCTTTTTATCCAAGATTGCTATAAAAATTAAAACATATATATATATATATATATATATATTATAGAAATGTATATTAATATTATAAAAACCTTTTAAAATAACACATCTACGAAGGTAATTGTAATAATAGAACTTTGAAACTAAGTATTTTTAAGTTTTGTAACATTGTTGACAAAATATACATTTAGTATTTACTTAATATACTAAATTACACAAAGCTTAGTATAAATGTATTATCAAAATGTTTATCAACTCTTAATTTTATACAATTTGAATTAAATGTAAAAAAACTTTAAGTATTATAATAGTAATTAATTTTAAATAATAATTTCTTTTTAATAAAAGCTTAGCCAATTTATTGTTTGATTTACGGGGTTATAATTTTTTTCTTCAATTATATATTCGTGAATAAATTATTTTTAGACAAATAAAACTTCTACGTAAAGAAAATTATATCTAGCAGTATATAACTTAGAAGTATATTATAGAATAATGGAATGTAACCATAAAACCGTAGCAATATACGAAATAAATGTCACCTGAAAATTGAAAATGACGAGTAACCCTTTTGATAACTCAGTAGTTTTATCACATATATTTAATACTAACTATAAAGCGAAAAAATTATATTTTTGGTACTTACATTATCTGATAGAATTATACCACGTATGGTAAAATAGGCGATAAATTCAATTTTCGAAGTTTACAAATGTTGAAGTATTTACTTTATAGTAATTTAGATTCTATAGTACGAATAAAATTTATATTTAAAGATCTGATGAAAAGAGCAATGTTTTATCAGTGATCTAAGAAACTTTTGTTTTAATTATATTAATAACAAAGCTGCTGATGCGAAAAAAACTCTCATATCATGGTGAGTATGAATGTCAGATTTCCTGCTGCCGACGGATGAAGCTTCTCAGCACTCAGCCATGCACGCTACAAGTAGAGAATTTGCGGACGCTTAATGATGACCAACAGCCCTGCTATGCATCACTCCTACGCAGATTTGCGGTTAAGTGTTTTTCCCTCGAGGCGACGCTTGATACCGCTAGGAGTATTTTTTTCAAGTTGCTTACGTACAAGAGAATGAAATGACCTTAAATTTTTGCACCAGGTATGAGACTGTTTTTCTATTGTCGTTCAAACTATTTTGACCTTTTTATTCCTCATTTCTACACTCATTAGATTTATTTAAATTTCTTAAAATAATAATTACGATTTTGTAGATCAGAAAACTCTGAGCAGGGACAAAAAGGACTTTTAATTTCTACGATTCTTGCAATGGTGTACACACTGAAAGTATTAAAGAGCATAACTGAAATAGTTCATTATACAGTTAGTGTTAGTGTATCGATGTGATAGATCAATTGATCAATTGAGAACAAGAAAATTAGGAAGCCGTTGAAAACTATAGAGGATATATAGAGAGTGTAAAAGTAAGATTTGTCGAATTTAGTAATGTATCGTTTGTGAAAGCAGCGTATCCTATATATGGAATGTTTACATCCGAAAATAAATTAGGCGGTCAACGATGGCAGACTGGCGTAAGACAGGAGCGCGATACAACTAAGGCGCTACTACTTCTTACACGTGTAGTACTCCATCATGTTCTGGTTATAGCGATAGGCCGTGCTTAGGTCCATTGCTGGGCGAGCGTAGCCCAGCGGGCCACTCTTCGGCTACTGGTGGCTGTTCGTCCACCCATGGGCCACCGGCTGAGCCGGACGCAGCGCCGACCGCATGCTTGCACTGGTCTCGCACTCGCGCACTCGGCCTTGGTTTTCGCTCGACTAGATACACCGGGACCAAGAGGCTGGACGCGCACGAGTCGAGCTTTTTGACTGCCCACACGTGACTTTCGGCTGCGTTCCGCAGTGCTTCAACCGTTGCGCTCCTGGCCAATTCATCCCCACGCCGGTTGGCGCTCCGCCCATCCGCGTCGACAGCATCCCTCCAGCCCCATTGGCCGCGGGGGGCGGCGCGTGGCCGACCCGGGGTTGCTACGGTGACGCGCGCTGCGTGTGGACTAAGCTTGTTAGCGTTGAGTCCCGGACGCCCGGGAAAGACTGACCGCTAGTAGCAGCCGATTTGGAAATAGAGGCCGTTTCCGAGTCTCAGCAAGGGCGTCGGGAGACGGCTGTACGCGAAAGCAGTCCCAACGCAACTAATTGGTAGCCAAAGCTGGAGTCTGTCGTGTCAACAGGAGCGATGAGATCAGCGGATTGACCGGAAGGTGCGGTCAGCACCGGTGAGACCGAAGTTGGCGCGCCAATCTCACAAGGGCCGGTTTACATTCGAGTAGCCGGGCCGACTTTTTCTGTCGCAGTGAGCGCCCCTCGTTTGAATCGCAATACACCGCTCATACACATGGTCCGCGCTTCAGTCCAAGGCAGTCCGATACTAGATACATTGAATCTCAGAATTTTTGCTTTTACTTTTGCGCAAGCTTGATACTATATATCCGCGTGGATTTATCCAGTGCCGTATTCACCTTAGATCAATCATATTTAATCATTTTTCTCACGATCAGCCTTTGGCTTTTACATAGAATAATAAATAAATGAAAAGAGAAAACCATGTGAAAAGGTCTGATCGTTCTTTAAATATAATTATTATAGCTCATACAATTTGTAATTTCTTTTCTCTCCTAACATAAAACAGATATATTCCAATTTAACTAAATAATAAATGTGTCTCACTTTTTTTATGTATTGTAAATGTACACATACCATTACAAATTTAATTTCCACTTCAATATTTGATATAATTGCAATTCATTAAATATCTCTAATAAAAATGACTAATTTGAAAATAAAATTACGCAGTTCATAATTAATTCATCTTATTTAATTCAAATAATATATTTAAGGTATTTGAATAAAATATATTTCCTTATGTCCTTTAATATATTTTAATAAAAGCATCTTTTTCTTTCTTCTGTCTTCTATCATTAATATTGTCAATTTCATTTTATTGAATATTTTAGTATTACTATATTACATATACAAATGGTAATTTAGCCATCGTTTTTCATCCTAATTTCATACATTTCTAAGTAATAAAACAGTAATTATTATTTTAGTTACTAATAATCTAATGATGTTTTTATTTTTATTATTTGTGTGTACATTAGTCAGATAAAATAATAATTTGCTAATCAACCTGTTTTTTCTTTTTAATTTTTATATAGTTACAGAGCTAGAACATTAAATGTTATAATTTCAATATATTTCTTGAAGATAATAATTTTTCTTAATTATTAAATTTATATTTTATAATTATCTATAAAATATTTCATTACAATATTAAATATCAAATATTAAATAGACTGATACCAAAATATTAAATAAAATTTAATACAATGTTTGTCATCTTATTTGATATAATTATTTGAAATTATTAATTAAAATTTTATAAATTAGTAAAACTGGTATTTTGCTAAGTCAATCTAAATTCCTATATTAAAGAAAATTATCAGGCTATGAGTCAACATTTTTTAAAATAATTGGTATTTAAGTATGATTTAAATTGTTAAATATAAATGGATTATTTATAAACAATATATTTTAATATTTTAAATATCTAGTTTAAAAGTATGATTTTGAAATTATTTAGCAATAATTGCTAAATAATATGCTAAGAAATTGTAGTTATTGTTGATAAGTAAAAATGATAATAATTTTTAAATAGTTTAAAACTAAGTATTTATAAATTTAAATAGCAATAAATGCAAATTTTAATATGAAAGTAAAATTTGTTCACGTATTTCTAAATTACTTTTAATTTAATATAATTAGTTAAATATTCGGTGTATTATCTATACAGTTTATGAGGTAATTAATTATTGATAATTATGTTATTTTATTTTATTATAAGAAAGTTGGAAATTATTTTCTATTTTGTTGAGAGCATGGAAAAGAGTAAAATATCATTATTACAAATTGAAGAGGGGCGTAATTTTTAAATAAGCTCTCAAGAGATTATATTATGGCATATGATTTAGGAGAATGAATGTGTGGATTAAGCAGTGTTGACAGATAATATTTCTCATAATGATTTTCGATTGAACTGATTTAAGATAGTTCTCACTGGAATAGTTGATGTTGATCTAATAATTACAGAATAGATGTGAATATATTGAACTAGCTTAAAAGTTGTCAATGCTGTAAGAAATAAAGTAAATGATGAGAACGTACAACATGAAAAGAATTTTTAAGATTGGAAAAATTACTAAAAGCTGAAAAGAGCGTTTATATAATAAGATAGTAAATATCCTGAGGTAAATGTAGATTAAAACAGTACTATTTGCTGGAAGTAGGGGTGGGTACTGAAAGCAGAACTAGAAAGTTTCTAGGTATTATAATTCACGCGAAATAACAGAAGGGGCAGTCCGTGCCTCTATGAGGCGGGTGGGGGTTGCTTAGCGTATGCGTAAATCCGGCTGAGTGCGCGCGCGTCTACGGGGATCGAACCAACGGGGCTACACGCAGATGAGCTGACGCTCTCCGCCCCATGGTCATCTAGGATTCACGTGAATGTCAAAGCATCGATCACAAGTCGCCTGGCTAATCAGTTGACCTGTTGTATTCCTGATCGCTTGGTAGATGTGGCGTTCATTACATTAATCATAGTAATAGTAGGAACGAAAATTTACTCAGTATAGTCAGATGTTTCTGAAATTTAAAGGGCTACTTTTATTTTTTTGCCATCGATAATAGATCATTATATATCTTTTTCCAATAATAAATCAAAAGTTTTTCTTGGAGACGACCACTAACTTTTCATCAAAACGATTAAGCTATCCAATGTTTCAACCAATTTCGTTAAGATTTCAGCTATTCTAGTATACAAAAATGCAACAGGAAATACAACAATATTTACAATATTGAGAATGTAATATTTACAAAAAGAAATATAATTTTCGCAATGCCCAGAATTAGTTTACTAATTCTTATTCATTTACCTTTACTTATATTCTATTTCAGTATTACCAGTAACTGCACTTAGTACCTTAATTGTCATTAATTACATTACTATTTACAATAATAATATGTATTAATAATAATTTTACTTTTAATTCTACAATGTGAATAAAAAAATATATGGCCTAATAATTGCCTACAATCAATTTTTATATCTTGAGCTTTCACATCCTTATGATATTTTCATTTAAATAAATTTAATTTCTGTAACAAATCATAATATGGCTCTGAATACATGTTTAAATGTAATATATTAATATATATTACATTATATTATATTATATTATAATATGTAATATATTAATAAGAAAACAATGTAAGTTAAAACTTTGAATGTTTTAATAGAAGTCACTTAATTATGTTTTGTAGATAACAAAACTTTAGACAAATTATTATAAAAATATGATACTTATTAATTTGCTCATTTATTATAAGGTAACAGAATATGCATTTCAATTAAAAAAAAGTTCTTGTTTCAAATAAAATATGTTTAATAAAAATATTTTTAGAAATATTTAAAGTAATGTATAATTTTTAAAGTTTTTTATTCATTTTTTAAATAATTTAAAAACTCAGTTTTTATTTTTCGTAATATATGCTAAAAAGTTTATAGATAATTTTAAATGTAAAGTATTCCAAACATAAAAATTTGTATATATAACTTTCTTTTAACATATTTTATCTTTTTGTTAAAATATATCGTTTTAAATAATTTAAAATGCCGTAAGATTATTTAGCATTTTCAAATATATTTTTATTAATTTTTATTATTATAAATAAAAATTATAATATAATTAAACTTCATAATAATATTATTGTAATTTTAAAATATATGAATATACTTTTCTATCAAATTATAATTAATTTTATTTTATTTGATGTTTATTGATAAAAAATATTATAAAAATTATAGAAACAACAATAAAATTTAATATTTAGTATTAAATAAAAATTGTTTAATTTTGAGATAATTTAAAAAAATATTTTCACATAAGCAAAGTACGCTAAGCATAAAAGATTTGAGAAACATTAAAGTTTATTTAAAGTTTTCATTTTTTATATTCATATAGAAAACAAAAGAAGGAAAAGAGAATGAAAGAAAAAGAATAAGAGGACATAGTAAACAGAGTCAAAAATAAAAAGTATGAGAATGAAACTGAGATAGCAAGTAAAAGAGAAAATGAAAGAGAGAAAGGAGAAGAAAAGAAGCAAATAGACAGAAAGAGACAGAGGGGGGGAAGCAGGAAAGACACACTGCGGCTTGGCGTAATGTAAGCACATGAGGCAGATAAGTTACGAGATTTGATGTACATAGTGCATTTACTTATACTCTTTTCTATACGATGCATACAATAGCGTGGCAGGAGTTAAAAATACTAAAGCACCTACTTGCGGAAGTAAGAAAGAGAGAAAAGATGCAAACATTGTAGCTGGAAAGAAAAACGACAACTTTTTTACGTAATGAAAGCATCAATTCGAGTCCTTGCCACCACTCACGCTTACACTACAGCTCTCTCAACTCCCTCTGAGCTCTTTTCCTTAATCTCTATTTCTTATCTCTTTTTATCTCTCTCTCTCTCTCTCTCTCTTTCTCTTCCACTTTTTGTTTCTTTATATATACTGCGAGCACTTTTGTAGTCATCATAAAATGCTCTTCTTTCATGTTCCGACGATTGCTACTTTTTCCTAGGGAGGGTATAAAATAACGAAATGAGGTTTATCCCGTAGAAGGGAGAGTCGAAGAAAATGTGACCAAGTGACTTTTCTTTAGGGCATCTTTTATGCGTGTGTGAAAGAGAGAGAAAGAGAGAGTATGTGTGTGTGAGAGCATGTGCGCGTATGCGTGCGTGTCTGTGTGAAAGAGAATGAGAAAAGTAGGGGAGAGAAAGAGAGATGAGATTGCAGAGCTTTCAGAGTAGAAAGATGTATAAACAGAAGGGAGAAAGACGGAGGTGAAAGCGTGGAAATTCCGGTAGAGGGTAAGACTTTGTTGGCGCTGTACAAACCAGAATACAGAGAATGAAGCTCTTTAAAACAGCACTAAAGTATCGTTAATCTTGAGAAAACGGCCCTTACTTTTGCACGCGACAAACTTGTTAGACACATCCACTTGATACAAAAATAAATTCCATCGTTTCGCAATATATATATGGTCTTGCGGAAATTAATGCACCAATATTATGTATCTTTGTCTTTCTTTCTCTCTTTTGTTTTTATTTGAGAAATTTTATGTTGCTGAAAACCTAACCGACTGTTTATTTTATTATTACGAAGGCTAACTTTTTCATAATTTCTAATGAATTTGATTTGCCTACATATAAAATAATTTTTAATATTTTTGAGATCATAAATTGTAAAATGATAAACTTTCAAATCGTAGTACATTTAATTCACCAAGTATAAGAATTAAAATTAAATTTATATTTAATGAAAATAATATGGGCTTTATTATTAAATACACCATTATTAATATTAAATATAACGTTTTTTGTTATTAAATAAATATGTAAATAAATAATTTGTATATTTCTTTCTATTGCATATTAATAATACGCTATTTTCGTTTTATAATACTTGAAAATCAAAGAAATAATAAATTGATTATAATTATCTTCTCCCTAATCAAAACTAAATTTTTCTTCGTGAAACAATAGTCTTCTTATTCTAAAAAAATGTTCTTTAATGTATGGATTTTCAATTATTATGTATGATCATTTATGTATTATTGTAATTATATAAATGTATTACATTAAGAAAAAAGTGCACATTTTATCAAAAAGGAAAAAATAAAAATGAGACTTGAAGGTAGTTGTACGAATAGTCTACGATTCTTTATGGTAACTTTGAGTTGCGATCAGACATTGGAATCTCTGTGGAATATCAGAGCGCCCGTGGAGCGGTATTGTATGATGTGGTGTATATGGGCACCATTGCTGCCATGGCAAGTCCTTGACTTCCCGCGGGACGCGCTAAATGTCAGACACTTGAGACTCGCAACGATCCCTCGGGAGACCACGACGTAGAATATGTGGCAATATGATTGTGTTTTATCCATCACGAGCTTCTTTGTAGGTGATTATACTCGGGGTGTGCATATTATGATTAGAGAGGCGATAATTACATTGCCGAATGAATGATAAATTTTCGCGCTTATATGAACCTATTATCACAAAACACATATGCTTTTGTCATGTGGCCAGCAAATAAGAAAATGACTTTCGCTCATTCATATTCTATATTATTATTTCAATTTTATTTGATTTTGAATTACAAAGAATATTAATTTATTATTTAATTTTCAGTTTGAATCGTTTGCGGTATTTTTCTATATTTAGAGGGATTTAAAAATTGTTTAAATAGAAAAAGTTAAAATAAATTATTTATTTAAAAGTAAACCTTTTAATAATTTATATATCTTGATATAAGAGTAGACATATAAATATATTATTTACGAAAATATTTATTGTTTAAAAAATATTGTAGAAATGCAAGATTGCTGTATTTTATGTAAGATACTTATATTTGAAACAATATTTGAAGTGCCGTCATTGAAATTACAAACGTCAAACTAACATTTGATTAAAATATATATTTGAAATTTTTTAATCTATTAAGATGTCAAATACGTACATATAATGTAAATGTTCAACATATTATATTTTGAGATTTCTTTAATTTTGTACACAAACAAAATTTGTAAACAAATAAATTGGCAATTTGCAGCTATATTCAAAAAGTGCGAATACAATTACTATGCAATCTAATCTTGTTTAAAATACTCATGATAGAAAATAAATATAAAATATTAAAAGTATAGAAATAACGCTTTGCCGTAATAAGTTTCATGCAGGAACAGCGCCTTTATGAAACTTGAGCGCAATAATGAGTGCCGGTAAAACCCTTTTCCGGTGAACACTTTACATTAAACACTTCCTTTTTTGCGTCTGCGCGTCGAGTTTTTTCCTTGATATGAAAAAAAAGAACAGTAGAAGGGGCTGAGGGGGGGGGGAGAGAGAAGAGAACAAGAGAGATGGTGGATAGCCAGACAGACAGAGATGGAAAGACGAGAAAAGGAAAAAGTGTGGCGCGCTTGAGAGAGGAAATGAATATATTTAGTCGGTGAGTGCGCACGTATACTGTAGATGGAAATAAATCTAATTCGTAAAGCCGGATATGCGTAATGGATGGAAGGCTGGCCACCCTCAACAATGCAAGCGTCCAGCAGAAGTCTTCCTGTGTAGGCTCAGCATGGCTTCGTATGAGACGTACTTTAGACCGGTCAACAGTACAGCGACCTCCTCGAGATTGGTGAATTTGTCTATATTGGTATTCAAACTTCTTTTGTCTCTGGACCGGGAAAGGGTTAGACCTAGAAGGGATCCGCACTTGAGTGCGTCGTCGGGCTCGCAGCCACGTGTGGACACGTGCGCAAGATCAGCTTTGGGGATATGCGGACACAGAACGAAAAATTTATGCACCTTTTCGGTGTGCGTTGCTACGTAGACTCAAAGCGAACAAAATCGGTCGGCTGCTCGTCTTTTTTCCTTTCACTGTTTCTTTTGCCGCTTCAGCCGGACCATCCTGCGTGGCTTATTGCTTGATACGTAGGGGAGATCCTGAATAACGGAAGTACTTTAAATATGCTGAATTGTTAACGATTCGCTTGGATGAGAATGTCCCGCTCTACTGCGCGAGTTTTGGAGTTCCGACTTCCTCCTTACTGAGCGTCCGTAATATGAAAAAAAATACTGGATTGGTAATGTTGCCATACTTTAAATATCAACATTATTTCTTCTAATGTTCAGCTGTATCACAAATATAACAGTTTGTAAAGAAATTGTACTTTTATAATAAATATAGCAGTTTATGTAGAAATGAATCCGATACTTATGTTATTTTATGTTATTTTATGCGTAAATCTTTTACATTCTTCAAATGCATTAAAAATTAGATTAAAAAACATATTCTTTTCATTACGTGTTGGATTAACTACTGGTAACATGTTTTAATTAATCAAAACCGATTTATATTTAAATATTTATCCTATTAGTAAAGGATTTATAGATTTATTATATAAATCTTATTATTTTTATTTGTAATAGGTGGATGAATAGTATCATTATGTATATATAAATATAAATTTAATTGAAATAAATAAAAAAATTAACAATAACAATTAAAATAATAAATCTTTCATTTGATTTATAGGATGTATAAAATATACTTAATGTCATTTGGAGCATTACTATTTTTTATTTTAAAAAATTATAATTTGAAAGAAACAATATATAATAATGTTTAAAGCAAAACTCTTATAATGTATAATATGTATGATTATTGAAATATGCTTTATATACAATTTAATAATTAATAAAAAACTAATAAGATATAAAAGTATTAAAATGTATAATTTGAATAGTGTCTTCGAATATAATTTATTTTAAATTGTTTAGTAATTAGTATAAAAAAAATTTCAAAAATTGAGATTGCAAAAGTTATCCTCAATACATACAGTGACACGCGATTATATGCTGAGAAAATGTAAAATTAAACATAAAATTTTAATCTTTTACAAATTTATGTAAAAATAAGAGTGCATTAGAAAAATATGAAATTGTAGAAAATCTTACTAAAAGAAAGTAAAAAAGTTATATATTTAAATTTAATGATTTTTTAGTAGGAAAAGTATAAAAAACAGGCCTTTGTTGAATTGAGAACACAAAGGAAATCAGTATATTAACGTATCAAATCATATTAAAGAGCATCGGCATATGTGTCAGAATGGAATATATAAATAGAGAAAAAAGAAAGAAAGTAAGAAATAAGATGTTCCCATCAGGCACGTGCGAATGATTTCAGTGAATGTCAGAGGTATGATGTCAAGCAAAAGTCATTCTTTTTTTTCTACTTTTGAAGTGGGGATCCAAGTAGGGTTCGAGGGGTAACATATTTCACGCTCGCTGGTCCCATCTCTTAGAGACAATTTAACCACTGCTGATACATCATCACGTGACATTGCATAATAACTTTTGGTGTGTAGCTATCAAATAAAATCTAGTTTTTTTCAGAAGCTTATTATTTATTCATCTCACCTCTACTGTAAGCCCTCCTCTTCATCCTTCGAAAGCTTCAGTTATATACCCATTACACTGTATTTTATGCGATTAGTTCCACAAAGAATACCTCTTTAATTTCAAAATTCGATTTTTTGTTCAAGACGATATTCTTTTTTTACTTTTATTACGCACTGTAGCTATAGAATTTACACATTGATTTCGTAATTCTGACTCTAGCGACTATAAGCACAAATCTTAAGAAGCATAAAGATCGATGGCGGTGAAAGATTGATGAGGCATCCGTTAAATTTGGTTGAAAGGCCCTCACAAGTTCGTTAAGCTACGAAGAAGCTTTGCTGTAAATGTAAGGCAAAACGACTTCTCAGCAGCTTGCGAACACAAGTTCGGTCTTCCGCGAAGGACCGCCTGCTTCTATCGCCGACGGATAAGCAGTGGTGAGCCATCGTGTGGAGGCGAGGAGAGTAATAATAAAACAGCGGTGAAAAATAAGCGAAAATGCGCGTGAGACAGGAAGGACGAAAAGAAGGCAACGACAATATATGAAAAGAAAAAGAAGAGAAGAAGAGAACTATTTGTCAGATGATAAATAAGCACCTCGCATCGTGGGTGGTTTTGGGTAGTCGCGGGAAATGGTGAGCAGCATTGCGTGTCGCCGCCACCTTATACTCTCATTCTATCGCCCTTCGTTTTTAAAGCCTCTTGCAAAATAAGTGCGCGGAAAAACAGAAACCACTGAGGTTCGTTTTCCTGGCGATACTAACTTTTTCGTACAGTCTTTAACGAAACAAGTCATGCTCTTGGTTGAGTGCATCGATCTTTGCTATCCTCTGACTACCCGTTGTACGAGCACGGATTCTTACTACTGTTGGGCAATCCCATTGATGAGGTTAAGCCAGTCAACCCTTGGCCGTGTAGCTGCACTCATCTGTGTATGAGGGTGCATAATGTCTATTAGGGGCGATTGTGCTCGTACTCCGTGACGGATCAATCTACCACTCCCTTGAATGGCTTACGTAGCCTAGTCGCCACGATCGCCTCGGCACCGGTACTCTAGCGGCATCTGAGTCGCCTCGAAAGAGGATCGGTCTTCTGGACGAAGCTTATGAGAAGTAAACGTTCAAAGTCTCGGTGTGAAGACTAAGCTAGAAGTATGGTTGCTATTAAATGTGCGGTATTGCACGACGTAATATAATTAAGTACCTTTATTAATAACTGATGTACTATTTTCAAATACAAATATTTTGTAAGAACTTACTGAAGAAAATATTGAGTGATTAGGCATTTTCAATTTAAATAATTATTTTTTTGGACAAAATATCCATTATTTTAATATTTAGTACAATTTAATCTTTTTTCAAGTTAACTTACAAAAATACTTGAAATACAAAATTTAATGAAGTTTTTCTTGATATTAAATAATAATACGAAAGAAAATTCTATAGTTGTGTATTTAAAAAAAATATAAAACTGTACTATGTATATATTAAGAATAAAATAAGAATTATATATGAAATATTGCAAATAGATGATCATTGTAATCTGTGTAAGATAAAATTAATATAGTACACTCGATTCGTTACTATTTTCTTTATTGCACGCTATAAAATTATATAATTAACCCTGATTTTAGTACTAATCTCGAACATATATTATAATTGATATTATATATTATAATGTATATATGTAAAAAATACATTTTTTATAATTTTATTATATTTCTAATTAGAATAATTAAAATTATAATAAAAAATAAAAATTTAATAGAATTAAATGACATACACATTTTCAAATCCATGATTACGAATCTATTCTATAGATTATCTATTAAAATTTATTTTATAGATTGCACATTAGTTGTGCATTTATACATCAACATAAATGAGAAATAAAGCAAATGAAACAAATGAAATTTCAATAATAGATATATGTATTAGTAATAAATAAGCTTCTTATAATTCAAAGTAAGTGTTAAATAACTAATAATTCATGATATACAATAGATACTTAATTAAAAAATGGTTTAATAAGGCGTAATATTTATATAAAATTTTATCATAATGTTATTAATATTAAATATTTGAAGATGTAGTTGGCAAAAAGTTATTCTTAAAGAAGATTAATTCATATATGAATGATTAATCGATATTTTTAATTAAGATTTTGTAAGAAATGAATATTTCACTGTAAATAAAGTGTATTATATTATATAAATTAGAAAAACATTATTGCAACAAATATAGATAATATGTAGTATTATAATAATGATTTTATATTTGTGAAAAGTTATGATTTAGTAAAAAAAGCCCTATTGTTTCCAGGATGTTATAATACCGGAAAAAGAAGCAGCGAAAAATAAGAGAAGGGAAATGACTGGACGAAAAAAGGATGGCATGGCATGGGACGGGTAGGGAATGGAACTGGAAAAAGAGAGGGTTCACAATCGTGGGTGTGCGTCCATGTGTGTATTCCGGGGCGTACTACAAGGCACTGTACGCGTGAGTCCAGCTATCGGACCATCGTAAGTTTGACATCCTTATCCACTGGGTCGAAAGAAGAGTGCATAGAGTGACGGCAGACGAGATAGACGATCAGTTTAATAACGTTGTGTTGTCTACACTGCTACCGGAAAACCACAGATGGCAGCATGAGGTTACCGCTTACTTAAACGCGGGAAATATAGATTATTGATAAGACTGCTGGTTCGCGAGTTTGACTGCATAACTATTACCGCCATTACTACTAACGCTTACATACTGTAATAAGTATTTGATTTTATAATTTATTGGCACCCTAAAATATGTGACTAAGTTTTCTGTGGTGCCTCCTTTTTCTTTCTCTTTTCTTTTCTATTTATTATGTTCTTCATTATTTATTGTGTATTAATATAATTCTAGTTAAATTAGTTTTTATGAAGTAATTCATTTGATATGAATATGTGTAGATTTTTATGGTTTTTCGATCTTAAAATTAATTTTCTATTTGGTCTCATATAATAATTAACGAATTACACTTTATATAGCCATGTACTTTGAAATAAGACTACTTTATTTCGTAATATTACAGGAATGTTAAGTTGCTTCATACAACACTGAAAATTGTACAGCAGATTGTAGCAATGATATTTTCTAATACAGACAGTCAATCAAGTAATAGTAAACAACATTAATTCAAGCTTTTATATCCGCTCAATGTACCATTCCCGTAGTAATATTATATTGAATTGCAGTAATATAACAATTAGAATGCCTGATATTCATACTTGTATTTGATTAATGAATTTTAAAGAAGAGATAGCATCGTAACACTGTTTTAATTATAATTTAAATGTATTAAATATATTCGAAAAACATTAGTTGTGTATCATTTCAATTTTACATTAAAGATAATATTTTATACAAAATGCTGAAAATTATGATCTTTTATTAAATTAGTTTAAAATAATATAAGGGTTTTAATAGTATATTTAGTTTCAAAGATTTAGTTCAGCATATTATTATAGTCTCATTAGAATCATCGCAATTAATTTCATAAAAGTAAATATTTTATTTGGTAGTCATTTAATAAAGAATCTTAATAATATACAGAATTTGGTAAAATCATACATATTATTTAAGTGCATTGATATATTACTACATACTTTATAATTGTCACATTCATTTACAATGTTCATTTCCTAAACTAGTATAAAACATGCTAGTTATTTTATTATATTATTTGATTATTAATTATTAATATTATTTATTTATTATTATTATTTATTATTATTATTCTATCGTGCAGTTATAGTGAGAATGAAACGAGGGAAAATCTATCATAATTTGATAAAACTTAACTGACAAATCAAAAAGTAATAAAAGTTATTACGATTCAATTTATAAAAAAAGGCGAAAATAAAACATCACTAGATCCGAGATTAGAGTTAAATTTCGTATAAAAATTGACTTCTGTGTAAGCTTGTGAAATTGAGCTATAAAAGCTAAATCTTCTCGTTTTTCCACAATAATTTGCTACTATAGAACAACTATATTTGAGAGATATAATTTATTGGATTCGATCAAAAAGATTTAGATTGTCTAACGACACGAGCATGCATTTGTTGTAAGGATTATGTGCGCAAAAGGAGGCATATCCGGCGAAGCAGTAGCGGACGCGGCGCAGCGGCTAAAAGAAACACCGTCTGAGTACATGGAGCTGCATAGGACTTCGAAACCGCAACACAGCTTGCACTGACCGCAAAAAGCCTTTAGTTTGATTCTTTACTCATCGGCACTTACGCAAGTGTCCGAAGACTTGAGATACCAAGTTTTGCTTCGGTAATTGCTCTTGCGTCGTGCCGCTTCGATCGTAAATATGCGTGAGTATCGATCGAACCCGACGCTTCCGATTCCTTTCGCATCCTTTTCCATTGCTTTTGCGGTCTTGTCCATCTCCTTTGCCGTCTGCACCTATAGTTTGAGTTGTCGGTTTTGCAGATCAAATAGCCACACAGAAACGAGTCTGTACAATTACATTTATATTATATTCTGAATTCACTGTGTTCGTTATAATCGTTATAATGGTTACGCCCGAACAAGCACGACAGGCACAAAAAAGACTCGAGAGAACTCCAAGAACGTTGTCGCATAATAATCTAAAATAGTTGCTCACCTGTGATATCAAGAGGTAAAACGTCGTGGACAAATACCAAAAGGTACAGAATTGTGGACAATTATTCTTCACGTACACGTTCCAGATTATTCTGACATTGAGAACACCTCTTTGCATATAATCCACTTATACTGTCGGTCTGGATTAAAGGAACTCGAACGAACCATGCTCACTTTATACGAAGCTCGAAAGACTGCAATCAAGTAATGGAGAATAAGCGCTCTCTCCCTTATATATCCTAGTGCCCTTACTTTTCCTTCGACGTATTTACGACTCTATCGCTATTAACGACGGCTATAGAATACGCAATCTTTTATTGACGAATATCTGTGTGCACCGACCGATTTTATCTTTCCTTTTGAATTTGAAAGTGAAAAAGAAATGCGACTAGCTCGTATCTTGAGACAAAGAGCTGCAAAAGCTCGTGATGCGTGAAAAGTTCTTACCCTCTATAAATTCATCGTTATGTATTACAAAGAGAAATATTTCTACAGGTGATCGATCTTCCATCGAATTCTTCCTCGAAGAAATACAACTTTTGAAATACAACTTTGATAACAAAACTCAATAAGTCGTCTTTCATTGACTCTTGTATTTTTCAGTGCTGGTAGCAAGTACTCAATTAGCTTATCTTCTTTTATGGTGGTTCACCAATAAAACAATAGTTTTACATCTGGTTCTTTTATATTATAAAGATTTTTAATATAAACTTATAATTTTAATTTTAATGGTTTTCTTATTTTATCTTGCATTATTATTTGTTAATTATAGAATTTCGAGTAAATATTAATATATAAATGTATAGTATATAAATATTAAAATAATTCTTAAAAAATCGTAATGTAATAATACAAATGCAAATTTTTATTTACTAAATGTTGTCGCATTGCTATGTTATTACCTGATTATAAAATTATACTGTTATGTGTCATATATC
This sequence comes from Ceratosolen solmsi marchali, assembly GCF_000503995.2. NCBI lineage: Eukaryota > Metazoa > Arthropoda > Insecta > Hymenoptera > Agaonidae > Ceratosolen > Ceratosolen solmsi. The sequence continues at coordinate 1,819,592 of NW_011948420.1, forward strand.
CATTATGTGAATATCTTATGATAGGATTGATAGACTTCTATTTCACTGATTGATTTTACATTTAATATTTTGTTGATAACATATATTATATACTTATTATATATTAATCAATTTAATTTGTTAAATAATGTATAAGATTCTTAATTAATTTTCTTAATTTAATAACCACATTTACCAATAGCATATACCAATATATTTTATAAAATATTATCAATAATATACTTCAATTTGTATTAGAAAGCATATTATTTTTGTATAGATTTTATAAACTATAATTTGACAAATTTTCATATTCTAAAACTTTTTTATTTATTACTTATTATTGGCGGTTTTAAAATAAATGATATAGCTTAAAATCAATACAATATTGTATATTTGAGGATAAGAAGTAGAAGATAATAATTAAGAAAAAAATAAAAAGGATTCGAAAAATCGATTAAAATGAAGATGGTTTCAAGAAAACAATGAGAAAAGCTGAAATTATTCAAAGATGAAATTTCAGAAAAATATGAAAGATAAATTTAATTGCTAAAGGAAGTGGATCTTAAAATGAAATAAGAGCTGCTGCTTGTCGAAAGCAGCAGGAAGAGTCAGTTCAAGAAATCAAAGGTGGGCCTCTGTTTATAATATTTTTCACTCGCATTCCGATTTAAATTGACATAACGAACAGAACTACATTTGTACATGCATATGCTGGTAATCTTAAGTTGTGTTAAATTAAAAACCAGCATACTATGATTTTTTCTATTCAATATATTTATATATTTCAATATATTTTGAGTATCCAAAACTTTTTTCAACTTTATATCTTTTCTGTAGATATGTAGATATTTAAATCAAATTAAAATATTTCAATATTTTGCTTTTATATGGTAGATTAAGTCCAAGTAACTTTATAGTATGTCCATACATGATGATTGAATGTACAATTAATATTTATTGTTAATATATTATTAAATATTAATATAAATTCATTGTAATATAAGGTTTTATACGACTTTACATAACACTAATATTATTTATTTTTATATTTTTTAACATATTTTTATATTTATAACGTTTGATCATTATTTAATGCTTACTTCAAAAAACATTAAAACATGAAAATATGTATTTAAAGCATTTTATTAAAAAATATTTATGCGTAATATATTTTTTTGTTTAATTTTCGAGATATATTTAAATGCAATGAAAAAGTATTCATTTGAATTAAACTACAATCTAAGCTATAAATGTTATTATTAAATTCAATCCTTTTTTTAACTTGTAATCTTTTTCTCATAGTGTATTAATAAATTTTATATTCATATTTTATTTAGTTATTCATAGACAAGAATAAGTCAGTTAATGAATTTTATGAATCTGCCAGTTATCTAAAACTATTTAATAACTTTTTAAGTTTATCTTTATTTATATTCATATTTTTCGTTTCAGTATATACATATCTGCATGCATATATATAATTTTATCAACATAGTTTTTATATTAAGAAAGTAAAGTACAATATTCATTAAAGAATATTAGATAAAAAATTTTTAGTTTTCATTTTCAAGAAATATATTTATTTTATAATGTATGTATTTAATTGAAATCAAAATGAAAGCATAATTTGAAAATTTCTAATAAAATAACGTAATGTAAAAAATACAAATCATATAAAAGTTGAAAATATATGTTGCTCGATTATAAGATATCAATTGGAATTCATAACTCAGCAAAGAATATACTAACTGATCACTATATTACTATATTATTATTGATATATGAGTTTTTTAATTAATTTAATTTTATTAGTACTTTTCTTTACTATTAAAAGTATGCTTAGCTTTTTAGCCACCCATATATTTAAAGTGGTTATTTTGAATAATGAAATTTTATCAAAAAACCTTTAATTTGAATATTTGAATATGCAGAACTTTGATTTTGTTTGTATTGTAATTTTCTGAGCTTCACTAACCAATAAATTCATTATAAAAATTAATTTTTTCCATACATTGTATGAATAATTAAATTTAATATAATTTTGTGAAAAAAATTTTTTTATAATTTGTCTGTTAAAAGAGTGGAGAACAGCTTATTTGAATGTGCCCAAAAAAATCGTAAATTGACAAAAAATATATTTAGATATGTTTACTAAATATTTATGATATGTTTACTAAATATTTATGATATGTTTTATAGCTGTAAAAGTACAGAGATCAAGGAAAAGAATAAAAAGTTGATAAAATAGAAACAGATTGAGAAAGAGAGCGAGTTAATAGTTGAATTAGAAAGTGTAGCAATGAGAAAAAGAAGGTGAAAGAAGAGAGCGAAAAAGAGAAAATAAGCGGGAGCGTGTGTTTGTCAGATTTGTTTTTTTTTGTCAATGTCCGCATGATCCCTATAATTTTCTGTCTAGAAATCATTTTATAATATTAATGTAAGACAAAAATCCATTGTCTTTAGTAGAACGGGCTCTCTCTTTATTCTGCAATAAATCATATTACTGCAATTTTACAATTTTTTTTACTTTTTTTTATAAATTAGTGTAGCATTAACGCTGTTACAAATTATTTTTTACATAACTTCACAATTAAAAATAATGCTAATATTACTTTTAAGAATATTATATGTAATAAGACTGAAGAAATGTTAAAGTATTTACTTATTTTTTTATGATATAGTATTGCTTTATTTGTAAATTGAGCTTATACTTATTTTCATTCTCGAACTATAAATCATTAATTTAAATATTATATCTGTATAATTATTATTTAGTATCTTCTTTTTAATCGATAAATTAAATAATAATTAATTAAGTTTATTTATCAATTTTAAATAGAATTTGTACAACTACATTTTTAATTGATCTTGGATAGAATTAATTTGTTTATCTTATATATATATATATATACATAATGGATATCAGAAGTTGAAATTATGTTTTCAAACTATTTAGTGATTTAAATTAATCGATGTATATTTGTTTAAAAAATATGTAAATATATATAAAATAAAATAATTTAAGTATATTATAGTGAATTATATATTACAAAGATATGAATTATAAACGTAGATATTGAATGTTATAATTACTCCTTTTGAAAAAATTATTTTTTTTTATAATTCAAGATATATTTACATTAAAATAATATTTAATTTATAATACTTAAATTTATTAATTTATTTGAAAAAAAATCTGAACAATATTGATGATAATTATATGAAATAATATTTAAATTAATTAAAAGTTTATGAAAAGACTACTAAATTATTTTTAATTTTAATTTATTATTTTCATGTTGATTATTTAATAACTTGAATAATTTGTTTTTAATTAATTTTGAAAAATGAGATATTTTTTTTAATTTAATAATAAGATTTTAATATTATCAATAAAATGCATGTAATATATATTAAAATATTGAAATAAAATATTTGATTGATCATTATTGATTTAGACAATTTTTAATAAAAAAAATTAAAAAAAGTTTATTAATTTAAATTTAAATTATGTTTAAAGTTTTTATTGAACTGAAATATTTAAAACGAAATAAGAATTATCAGAAATTTATTGAACGACATAATTTTTATGATCAATCAAATGTATTCTGCTAGATGTAAATGAAAGTTTAATATAATATGAAATTTTTTTGTTTTTCTCGATTTTCGAATTATTAAAATTTTTTGTATTATTCACTTTCGGTAGACAAAAGATGTTTAAACGAGTCGATACTTATATTTTGCACTTTGGAAATTGGTTCTCATAAAAATACTGGTAAGTATGGGAAGGTAAATATATGTAAAATAAAAGAGCTACTGCATAGGGTCATAAAGCAAGAGCAGCATTGTTTTGAAAATCTTAAAATTATAATAGGGAGCGTTCGAAAATGACGAACGTTAGCTTAGCGGTGGGAAAGTATGTTAGAAACTTTAGGAAATATAAGTTGCTAGTGGAAAGTAGTTCATTCAGATTAGTGCTTAGCAAAGGTCTAGTTACGAGGTAACGTCATTACCAAGTGGGTAGCTTTTTCGTAAAGGGAGATCTATTAAAGGCTGTGAGGTGTAGCTGGTCCAAGTTTTTTCCTGAACAGATGAAAATGTAAATATACATATAATACACTTATACAAATTATTGTATTAATTATTTTTTCATTGGCCATTCTTTCTATGAGTTCATGATTAGTAACTTAGTATAAATATTCTTGAATTATTAATTTAAACTTTTCTCTCATTTCTTAATATTTAGATGATTACAACATGTTAATTTCCCTTTCATCTATTTAGTTTCTTTTTTACATATAATTAAATACATTATTTTCTCTATTTCTCTTACTTTATTGTTTATAAATATCATAGAGCACAGTATCTTTATACCGAGAGTATAAAAACTTGTTGAGTATTCTAAAAAAGTATGTGAATATGAATAATATCTACTGTACATTGTAAATCAACAGATGGAAAAAACTAGAAAAAACATTTCATTTCCAATACGTATTTATAAAAATACGATTAACGGATAAGTGGCAATCACGTATAATCTGTTACACGTAATTCATTTATAACATCTATGATAAACAAAAACTATCACATTAATAATCAGATTATGCACAGGAATACGTATTTCTGTATCTATTTTTATATGGCGTCTTTTAGTTTTTATTTAGAATATTTTTGTTATACAAGTGTCAATTTCAGTAGTTCTTTCCTGTTGTTTGATTTCATATTGTTATATACAGCTTGATTAATAATTTATTTAAAATGAGGAAGGTTCTTATTACATATGTTTATTTTGTTTATTATAACACTGTAAGCTTTTAAGTTTTTGGAGAAAGAGAATGAGTGTATGTATGATGATAAAAAATGAACATATAAAAAAGGCAACATATAAAAAAGAAAAATTAAAACAGCGACAATGTATATATGTACATAGTACTTTGGGATAAAGTCTAAGATTTTAAAAGAGCGAAGGTTAAAGGGTCACCAATCATCAGATCCGTCACGATAGACTTGGCCAAAGGCGAGACTGAAACCGAGTTTTCAACCTCAATTTTATACAGAAGGAATTGCACATCTTTTCAATGTTCAAAGGCGGATTTCTTTTCTTTATTTATCTCTTAAGGACACTGTTCCTTTTGTTTTCTGTTTAAGGTAAGCCCTCGAAGAGATAAGAGAACTCGAAAAATATTTTTTTCAACTAATTTTTAAAATTAATTACAAACTTTAGATTCTAAACATTATTATAATAAGTGGTTCAATATTAATTTTTTTAATTTAAATTTTATTTAAATTTTATTAAAATTATCAGAGTAAAGCTTATTACATATATTATCGTTTTTATATGGTCTATTTGTTTATTTATTTTTTTATTTTTTTAAATTCTATTTATTTTATTTTATGTGCCTTGAACCGTAAATACAGTTTCCTTTCTAAATAAGAATTATCGGTGTGTTGTCGATTTTGAACTTTATAAAAGATACTATCGAATATACAAAATAATTAGAAAAGAGTATAATTAACAAATATATCATTTATAAACTATCAAGTATTCTATGTTTAAAAAAATATTTAATAATAAAGATGTCTCTAAATAGTTTGCCTAGTAACAAATTAACTTTATTTTGAATTTTTAAATTAAGTTTATTAGTGCATAAATTTTATTCAAAAACCATTATAAAAATTCTTATATATTTGAAAATACATAATTTTGATGTATTTTTTTTTGTTATACAATTAGTATGTTAAAATTAATTATAACTTAGTCGAAATTTTTCAAATGTTCTTTTTATCTTATAAAGTAATTTGAGATACAATGTTTTTTAAATTTCAAAGTTCTGACTAGATTCTCTTTACTATTATTTCGTCAGTTTTTGTATATTTTTAGTTCTCTAAATTTTATTTTTTATTACTTAACATGTAATCTATTCCCATTTTTCTCTTGATATGAGCTATTTGCTTTGAGGAACATATAAAATACTTGATAAAATAAAGAATCCTATCTTATTTGATATTTCAATATATTTTAATAATTTTTAGTTATATCATTTTATATAGAATTTTTATATTAAAGAAATAAAAATCTTTTTATAATATTAAATCAATTTTTTAAAAAACACTGAAAAGGTATTTTTCATAACCATGATTTATATTACGTTTTGAATAATACTTGATATTTAAATGATTAAAATTTAAGTAAATAAAATAAAATAATATCGTGTTCATATTTTAAATTGTGCTAGATAAAAATATTTCATTTGATATTATTTTCAACTATTGTGGAAAATAATTAATTTTAATATAAATAATGTTATTATTTATTTAAATAAAATTAATTTATTCAATGATAATTGAAAATCTCTTAAAAATAAATTTGTTTGAATTTATTTATTAAATTATAATTTAATTAAAAGAAATGATAAAGTAAAGATTTATCATACGAATATAATATATATATAATTAAATTATAAAATAGAAATAAATATTAAAGTTTTTATGTATTTACAATTTTCTGAATATTCTAATATATTATATTATCTTTTAAAGTTAGTATTTGTAAAAATGAAATAAATTATAATGAAATAAAGAATTTAAAGACGTTTTTTAAATATAATTAAACAAAATTTTAAATGTATTAATATGTCAATGGCGTTTTAAAATTTTGAAGAAATCATGTATTGTATTAAAAAATCATAATGAACGTTTATTTTTACTTGACAATAACTTGATTATTATAATTATTTTAATTTATTTTCATTATATGATATTCAATGTTCATAAAAATGTATAACAAAAATATCTTAATGATATTAATAGTTTATGAATTTATATAATTGACTACATTTGAAATGTAGCATAATTTTTTAAAGTAATAAAGTTATATTAAATAAAATTGTTTTAGTTGAAACTCTATACTAACGATACTCTTATATAAACGATCTTACCAAACAAAAATGTTAATATTAAAAAGTGTACTTGTGTGTGTAAAAAAACAAATCTTAACTTTCGTTTCAGTAGACAATATAAATACTAAATAAAACAAAATAGGTGAAAAATAAAAGAGAAAGGCGAAAGTGAAGTTGTTCATTGGATTTTCGTCGCCCTTACCGTAGTATAATGTTTAATAGCATTTAGTGCGAAGAGGGAACGTAGTGAGGGAAGCGGACAACTGTTTGTTCCCTAGTAAATAACGGGGGAAGAAATGAAGAGCCGTTGAGCTACAGGTGCATCTCTATGCAGTGGGTCGTTACACCTGTTCGTCCAACCAACGTTCCACGGGTGCCAGACACAATGCTATATACCGCCGAATGGTCTGACCTCTCACTTCCTGTAATTTAGCGTTCTTGAAAATCAATGTGGAGCGCCGCTATCGTGAGGTTCCCATCAAAAGCAAGGGACCCCGACTCTTGTAACCTTAGGTTCTCACTCTTTAGGCATTCAACACATTTTATTTCTTTTTGTTTATTTTACTTTTAACTCCAATCTAATTATTAAAACGCCTATCACAGTTCTATATCATTTTCACTTTATATTTCGAAACTTCGGAGTTACGTTAAATATTTAAAAATTTTGATAACCATACTCTAACTGTTTTTGTATAAGTACAAGAGTATGTCTACGAAATCTCAGCTAATATAAGCTTTTTTTTAAATTTATACAATACATATATTTGCTTCACTACTAAAAATACATTTAGGTAAATTGAAAAAATTTTGTTAAAAGAGTGATCCATTTTATCTCTATTATATTATGATTAAACTTTTTTACTTCATTCTATTATCTACTTCGTATAAGCTAAAAATAATTATTGAATAAATTTGATAACATTTATAGTTATTTGGATATTAATAAACTAGTTTTTTCAAGTTTTGATTAAGAAGTCGAATACTAGTGAACACATGTTTTTTACCTCATTTAATAAGCCAAGTATTATTTTGCCTAGATAAGAATTATGAAATAAAGATACAGTCGTGTTGTTGATTGCAACGTCTTCCTTGCTTCTTTTGCATCCTAGTTTTCCGCCTGGGAAAATTTGCGAAATCGAAGCCGCATAATAATGAGTTGGAATAAGATTATGATTGTAAGTAGATATGAACATAAACGTCTTTTCACATTTATGCTTACGATAAGGTATGTGAAATGAGCACCATCGTGAGAATTTTTGAAGATTTGACTTCATCATAAAACAAACTTATTTGTTATTTTGTTTGATGTTTTCACTATCAATATTCTATAATTTGACTAAAGCAGATATCTTTATATGCTCTGTATAAGATATTTTTTGCAAATTATTATGTAAGGAATAAATTTAAAAAGTTCTATATATTTCAATGTATTGTTGTTAATAATAAAAAAGATTTTAATCAAAATTGACTCGAAGTTTTAACTTTTTGTAAATACTTTTGTTTTACTTAACATAGAAATCTTTATATATCGTTAATTACTAAAAAGACGTAATCAAAAAGAGAACACAAATATTATAAATTTTTTTTATGTAAACACTATTCAGATTTTTTACTAAAAATATATACGTATATCTATTTAATGATGGATTAACGATTACCATTATATTATTTATTACACTGAATATTCTTGCATTATTTATTAAATTAAATTTATATCCTTGAGTGCATAAAGTAACTGTGAAAATATACAAGGTTATTTATGAATGTTTTATTAACTTACTGTAGTTTTATTTAGAATTGAACATTTTTTAAAATAGAATATAAAATATTATTTAAATTCATATCAGATGTGTTGATTATAGTAGAATTAATTATATTTATTATTTTATACTTTACAACCTGCTATATTTATTAGTATTTACTGTTCAGTCTAAGTATTAAAATATGTCAGTAATTAAATTGTTTATTAAGAAGAGAGAAAAATATCGAATATGTTAAAAATCCAAGCGAAAAGTAAAATATTGTTTTTTAAAATTTTCTTTAAATTTATAATTTTATTTGTTCCAAATAATTCTAATTTTAAATCATGTCTGATGTACCTCTAAAACGATGCATGAGATAATAATTTATCTTGAATACTCTGGAATAGGTACAAATTAATTAATATTTATTCTACGATTATTTTCAATGCAAGTGCTTATGTTCCTATAAAAGTTAACTGTAAGTACATTAACTGATATGCATAGTGATGTACTCGACAATATAAGGAAAGACCAATTTTTTTCGGTTTCCTTTAATTGTATGGAAATTTTCGCTTGAAAGTGTAAGTGAAGATGGTGGTAATCTGCAATGTACGTTTCGTGTTCTGGATTAGTATACTTATTTCGTAACGTCGTCATAGAGCACCGCTTTGTTGGCATACACGCGCATGCATACATGCTATGGATCGCTCGGCAAAGTAAACCACTTTCAAGGAGTTCACTTGTGAGAGACAATGGAGGCCACAGGAGCAAAAACAAGGACGGTCCCACGTTGTCGTTCCTCAGATACTCACTGAACAGACGAGTAACCGAGTTAGACAGGGAGAGAAAGCGAAATTCCGAGAGATAGATAGATAGAGAGAGAGAATAAAGACATAATATGTATATACTCCCCCTTTCGGTTTAACACTTCTTCGTTTATCAAAGCACACGTAATCTCACCTTTCTCTCTCGTTTTATTATATTATTTATTATACTAATTACACTAACTACTTACTACTGCTACTACAAACTCCACTCGGAAATGTTAGAAGATTTATAAATAAAATTTTTTTAAAAATAAGTAATATTTGAGTTTTACATACTATATATTCATTTATCTAAAGCAAATAATTGAATAAAATAAATTAATAAGTACTTTTCAAATAAAGAAAGATATTTTAATTGATAAACAATTATTGAAATATTTTGAAATAAAATACGTATTGTTTATTTTAAAAATATTATTTTGTACTATTTAATGTAAAAACTATCTCGCATATATCGAGGGAACAGATTAGAAAATATATATTATATGTTTAAGTACTATTGTGGTAATATTACTTAAACCAATACCGCAAAAAGTAAGACAGTAAATTATGTTCATTAAAAAAGAGGTGAAAGCGAAACTGGTATGGCGTGTCATGAAGACCCCACATAGCGTAACATAGGTGTATTACGTGGAAGTCAATGATAAAACAAATTATAATTTTTAAATAAGATAAAAAACTGTATACCTAAAATGACGAAAATATGAACGTCTCCCGAGTATAAGTAAAGATAAATTTAAGATAAATACAATGTTTATTTATTGAATGGGAAAGTTCTATTAAAACCAATAATGTTAATATAGGACAACAAGGAAAATTAAAATAAAAATTTTTTACCCGTTTTTGTCTCGTTGATGTCGTTATCGATATTATTAAATAGGGATGTAATCATTCCTATCAATAACAATTAATCTTCGATCGCTTCTTGAGCTATAATTTATATTATATTTGTAAGTAAGAGGCAACTGTCATCGAACAGATTCTCTGAGATTATTCGTCGTTAACAAGACTCGTAACGGAGAACTAATGAGATGCTATATAGTATAATTCTTGTCGTATTGTGCCTCTCGTGTAATATACACCTCAAACATGCCAAGCGATCTTAACGAATTATAAAAACTGGGAGGTTCTCGCATTGCTCATAATTGTCAGGACAATTTTGTGTTTGACATTAAATGTTGTATCGCTCATTTATGGAATGTGGGACTCAAATATCCGTTTTAATGAAGAGCTACGTACATTACGTTTTAAACTTTTTATAGATGAAATTACAGGAATTGATTAAATTAATTAATTTTATTAATTAAAGAATTCGAGTTTCAGTTATTTAATTTTCGAATAAATGTTTCTTGTAAATACTTTTTAAAAACGGCAGCTACACTATAATAGAAAGGCGATTATGGATTCGCCTTTCTGTAATAATGTGAGGAGATGAGCATATTATGAGTATGATTTTAATACAAAGGGATGAAAAGTAGAAATGAGTAAGAGTTGGTACCAGTAATATTGCCAACTGCTCGTCTTGACTTATGAAGTTGAGAAAAGCAGAGTAACAACTGAGGGACAGAGAGAAGAAATAAGGGACACAGAGCACTGAGAAAAGGCTCAACGCTTCGTGGCGGTAAATTTTCACTATGTACTTACGGAAATTGCTGCCTTTACTGACCAGCCTAGTAGCTATGATTCGCGGTACTAGAACGGAAACACAAAAGGAGAGATGGTAAGCGCAACGATTACGCGGGAGTCAATTCCAAGAAGCGCCCCACTGCGACGGATGGGCTGTCCTAAGACGTTCTACGGTATCCGGCCAGTGATCTCATTCTTATGTACATGCCGACATTCTCTGATTGTCTCGGATATTCCATAGTTACTCGAAAACAAACTTCGTGGAAATCTTTTTGAGTATTCTCCTTACCTTGCAATATAATTTCGATTTTCGCGACATCTCTTTAGTATCTGAAACTTATTTTATCAATTTCTTAATTTTCTTTGTTTATTATCTATTCCTTTTTAATATTAGAAGGTAATTTTTTTATTTGCTCAGTTTCTTTTTATGGAACTATGTCATCTTTTAAGTATACAAAAATATTCATAACAACACAAAAATATGAATTAAAATTGTGTAAATACTGAAAAAGCTATTGTATGAGTAAGAGAGAAATTGAATTAACAAACTTGCTAAGAAATAATTGTACTGTTTACAATGAAAAAATGTTTGGATGGAAATTAATAGAGAATCTATTTACGTGAGTGAAGTGTATGACTTTGTATCATTTCCAAATATACACAAATGTTAAGTTTGATTTGTATTGTATATTTATGCATACAAAAGTTAGATAATAATGATGGACATTCAATAATTACGGAGAAATAATTTTTTATATATTTAGATATTTAAGTTTCATACATTAAGTAAGTCAGAAGTCATATACGGTCAATTTATCGATTATAATTTTACTTATGATCTGCTAATTTGTTAGCCAATAGAATATTAACAACTTTTCCTCTCATTCTTTTTCATTAATATATTGATTAATGTATTAGTGTATATGTTATATGTAATAGTATATAGTATATATATATATATATATATATATATATATAGAGAGAGAGAGAGAGAGAGAGAGAGATTATATGATGAATATAAAATGATACCAAGTGCTAAGTACATTTATATACTTTGTAGTAATATATAATTTTGCATAATAATACATACACTTCAAACATATATAAGCCTAAGTGGCAGAATTATTAATAAACTTTATATCATTATTTAATAAGATGAAATTCGTAAGTATTTTATTTATATTTATAATCAATTACAAATTTATGAATAAAATGTTCAAATAGAGAAAAATTGAAATAAATAAACTATGTATTAGAATAAGCATTATAAATGATTTGAATAATTTCTGTATAAGCAGCGTACGGCGGTTCATCATAAATATAAATTAATTATGTTGCATGAATCGAATTAAATTGAAAAAAGTAATATTTTTCCCCGTAATATTTTATAGAGAGTGTATTATAATAATCAATATAACATTAAGGTGTACAAGAATAGTTTTTATATAGTTACATAAATAATAGTTCCATATGGAAATCAAATGAATAAGGTGTTTTTGAATAGCAACTATTGTTAATGCAGATGCATATTTATTACAGAATCATTATTATTCTAAATATTTAAGTATATCAATAAGGTAAAGTAAATAAATTGAACGGAGCGAATGAAATTATATAAGACAAAAGTAGTGGAGTGGATATTAAAAAATTGACTATAATATAAAAGTTCAAAAAGATACTGAATTTATAGTTTATTGCAGTTGCTTTTAATATCGAAAATGAGGGACAAGAGTACACGAAGTGAGGAGGTGCACCGCTGTTGAAAATAAGACAGTAACCTCGTTGAGGAAACTAGCTCGAAACTAGCACAGAAGCGAAACACGGCATGAGGACGCCTGTGTGTCTTTTGGATCCATGGAGAAAGAAGGAGATAGAAATGTATGTGCAAGGCCGGACAGGCGTGGAGAGGAAATTGAAATTACATGTCGTGGAAAAGAGAGAAAAGAGGTCATCTGCATAAAGGGTACTCAAATAAGAATACTTGAGCTTGGCACGTTTGTGTGTGTGTGTAAAAGGACGGGAGCACGCGGCTCCGCGATGAACAACGCCCATTTCGAAAGGTCCGGCTGGTGTCGCCCGCGCTATGCCCGTCTCTCTTTAGCGAGTGTTGCACCAGAACCGTTACATTCGCGCCTGCTACTTTGATCGCTTTTAGATTTACATTTCAACCCAATCGCTAACTTACTATTTGTTGATTCTGGCTCGTATTCGTCTTTCTTGATCGCTTTCGCCCCTTTATTAAGTATATTTACATTTGATTTATTAAACCACTGATTATAAGTTACATTTATATTTATATTTGGATTTTTTATGTCTTCTACTTTATCTATACTTAAAATATGCACAGTTTATCATAGAACTTAGTATTATTGCATTTTCCACAAATTATTTTTGACCTATATAACTTAGAATAAGAAATCCGATGTTTCTATAAATTATAATTCGAAAGGATAGCAATAATATTGACTGGGCTATTACATAATTAAGCCTATAATGATATTAATTTTATGACTGAAATGAAGTGTAGGTTTTATTAAAATTTAATTTTTATTTAATAAAAACATTCTTTAAAAATAATATTGTTAAAGTTTCATATTTAGCATTATAATGTTTATTTATATTTCTATTTCATAAAAAATGATCTATTAATTGCTATACATAGTATTTATTTTTTAAATACTAAATAATTTTATTTAGGTATGAGTACTTAATATAAAAACTTTCTGAGTCTTCGATGTAATAAATACTTCAATTTATCAATCTTAAATACAAATATAAATTCAAAGTATAAATAAAAGATTAAAAATTTTCTTATTTTTATGATTTTTTTTAATAATATCTTTTTATAATGATTAGAACGAGATGGATATGAATATGTTTTCTATGAAATTGTAAAGCTTTCAAATTTATTTTTCAAAGATAAATTAAAAATAATATAAATATTTAATACAATCTCAATATTTGTAGAGCATGGGCAATGTTATTATTGACCTTCTGAAACTTTTACTATAAACTTAAATATTAATTATTTTTTGTAAACAATAATAATTTATACTTAAATTTTGTCACAGAAAGACATCTTAAACAAATTAGTGGTCATTTGGATGAATTAAAAATGAGAACAAATATTCTAGATCAAAAGTGTGCTCCTTATAATAAAAGGATCGATTATCAAAGTCTACGAGATTGCTTACTGCTATATTAGAGAAGAATTGAGTGTTTTCATTTTACACTAGTCACACGACGATAGACATGACTCTTTCTGATCTGTTTTAAAAGTTTCGTTTGTCCCTCCAGTATTTTCATGCATTACAAACATAAGTTTGGTTAATTTTTTTTTACGATTTCATTTGTTTTCATTTCGAAAAATACTATTAGTAACAATCATGCCATGCTTTATTTACATATTTCCGTAGTATACAAAGTTTTAGCCGAAAATTTGACTGAGAGAAAGTGTGAAATAGTTGTGGAAACTATGAATGCTGACCGTCAGTTACATTCTCTCTCATTTTTTCTCGTGTACTGTATATCTGAAGTGTATTTGCTATAATTTGCTTAAATCGTTTACAAATTCAATTAGGTTTAATGCCTTTGTATAATTTCATTCAAAATAATTAAACCTATCAGTTGGCTGAGAATATCATTTCATAAATATGTTTTATTGAAAAATATATATAAAATACTAAAATATTAAAGGATAAAATTTAAAATAATTCGTTCAATTCAGATATTTTTTGTTTAGCTAAAATTTACTTATTTAAAACACATAGTGACTTAAATCTAGTAATTTGAAACTCTATTATCTTAAAGGTATCTCAAAGACAATATATTTTTCTTAAATACTCTTGTTATCTTTTTGATATTTTTACTTTAACTTTTGAAAAAAGAAGACATTAGAATAGTATAATTTATGAGCCTGAATGTTTTCGCAGATTAATAGTTTGTAAAAGTAACGCACATAAAAAGAAGAAAGGTACATAACAGACAATTTTATCGAAAAAATTCTGAATTCATTATACATATGTAAAATTATATTACTACATCAGAATTAGATAAAGTTACTACTATGGAGTTACTACAGTTTAATCTTCATATTTTCCTGCATAAAACGCAGTCACTCAGTCCAATTATATACTATACGACTAGCTAATGAGTAGCATTTGTTGATTTCTAAAATACTTAATTTTTAATAAAGAATTGAAAATTTAATACATATATTTATTTTTATTATAATTATTATATCTTTAAGATTTTTAGAAACTCTAGATTAGATTAGATTCTATAATAAAATGATCCTTTTGATATGCAATTGGAAAATAGAATCTCTAAGTAGAATCTGTAATTTAATATTTTATATTTTTCTTAATACTGTTTATTTATATATTGAAATATTTAAATATATATATATTGTTTGTGCATATTAATTATCCTATTTATTCGTTAATCTATACAATATTTTTAGAATCATGTATAATAATGATGTTGAAAAAAGTAAATAATATTCAATGAAATTGATGATGAAAAATTGAATGATGAAAAATATTCTTAAAGACAATAGCTACAACTAAAATTAAATTAATATATCGATATTTATTAAAAACGATTGAGTAATAAATAAAATAAATTATTATTTAAAAATCTGTTGATGTAAGATTATGAAGTAATGTGAAGTATGACATTTGATGACAAATACTATTTCCTAAATAGTACTTATACCCATAAAACACGACCATAAATAAGCCCGAAAGAAATTTTTTCATTGTACACCCGACATTCGATATGTTTTTTGCTTAGTTGACTTTAGACGGAAGAGGCACATATCTTTCTCGACAAGGTAAACAATATAAAACTGCCGATTGTATCGTGAATTAAGAATCCTCCCAGTATTACTGTGGTCGCTCCTGTCCCTGATTCTACCGCCGCTACTGTTCTCGAGCCGGATCGGTGATCTTATCTCGGAATTTCAAATTCATAGATAGAGTGACTTGGTAGCCGGTAAGAGAAGGAGGAGATTGGAAGGAGGTATACTGGATTCTAGAGCAAGCAAAGATACTGTACAGCAGCGGCAGTAGCAGCAGCAGCAGCAGCAGAGAGAGAGAGAGAGAGTGAGAGCGATAGACAGAGAGAGAATTTGCGATCTGCCAAAGGCGCGGCTGACCACGCACACTCCGGGGGTCTGCTTTGAGCAAACGACGGCATAAGAGCATCAAGTAGGAGAAAGAGGGTCCGGAAGATACTTTAAGAAAAGGAGAAGAGAAATAGAAAAGTAAAGGAGATGAAAAATAGTGCAGTAAATAAAAGAAGAAACTTGAATGTATAATAGAAGCAAGTAGCGTTTGCATGAGAATAATAAGAATATTCAATAGGAACGTTGTAATAAAATTATGCCAAGTTCAACTGTGCATATTGCATCGAGTGCCTTCTCCTTTGTTAACTTTCTATTTTTATTTTTGTATTTACTATCTTTTGTTATTTTATTCTTTCTCTTTTCATTCGGTTCACAACATACGAGGGCGTATGCATACTTTTATTTTATATCTATGCATCCATTTTTTCTTCTTAAATTTCGGTAATATTAAGGCAACAAAAAATTTAATTCTTTTGCAAGTCTGTTAAATATTATGGAATTATTTTTTAATCACACAATTAAGAAATATATAAAATAAAGCTGAAAAAAATTAAATAGATTAATTAAATGGTAGTTTAACTAATGTTTGAGTTAATGATGTTAAGTATGATAAGATTTAGAAATACGAAAGAAGAATAACAAAAGAGAAAAGAGAAAGAGTTGGAAGTGGAAATACAACTCTGTGATCATTTTTGGCGAAATTTCATTCTTTTTGTAATACATTCACGCAGAATAACAGAAGCTGGGGTTCAAGTGAGAGCAATACTTGATATGTAGTGTGTTGGTGGTAATTAATTCAGGAAACTCTAATTAAATTTGGTTGCAAAATCGTTGGAGTGTGTTCGTTATTGCGTGCGTTACGGTTTCGTGGTTGCGCTTATAAGATCTCAGAAGCGTGCGCCGCGGCTCGCCGGTTCTTGGTGGCAAAGCGCACGCGCAAACTGACGAAGAAGCACACGACGAGGCTCTCGTGAAAAAAAGAAAGCGTCGAGATCCCCCTGGTAGCTCCCTTACGCGCACGCGCACCTCTTGTACTCATGGTGTGGCACAGCACTGACCTACGTTATAACGGCCTGCAACGCCTGCATCACGTTACACGCTTTAGAAACCATCGAGATAAACATGCACCTTATTACTTTTTTCCGCGTACTACCTCGCGTGCTTTTAATTAATGAATTGTACTTTGTGCTTATAAATAAATAGGAAGTAACAATCTAGCCTAACTACCTTTTTTGTTTATAGTGTGCTTTAATTGAACAAGACAAGCCGACTATTCTTGATATTTCGACCACGAGATAATTACTTATTCTTCATAAGCAAATTTTAAAACAATCTTTATAATAGGTCATATTTTCTATCGTAAAATTACTCAAAAGTACACATAACAGCATTGAAATAGTGTATCGAAGGTATTACGAACGTAGAGGCACAAGGAAGTAAAATATTCCAGATCGTCTTTGGCTCAGTTACGAAGAAATTATCCAAGGAATCGTTGGCGAGATATATAGGCTAAGAAAAAGAGGTGCAGCCCAGACAGTTGTGTTCGATCAGCACGCGAGAGAGATTACTTAGGTAAAGAGAAGAAATCAACCAGGTGCATGCCTCAGTCGAGCGAGCGGACGTTGCTCCCGGAGGAGGAACAGAGAAAGATAGAAAGAGAAAGAGCAAGTCGCCGAACTCACAGCTCTATTAGAGGCGCGAGGTCCGCTAAAGCAGTCGAGTTGGCCATCGCCAACGGTCTTGATAATTACATTTTCTTTACTTCTGCCGAACTTTTAATACAAAGCCCCTACCTACTGACAATGCTTTGAGCGACGCACCCTCGGCAGTGCGTACCACCTGTTACGCACTTAGTTGGCGACTAAAAGGGCCGTTACGTTTAACGTATATGAACTTCTTGTTGTTCAAACTATTTGATTTTCAGATATTCAGAAATAGTTTATGTAAATCTCTTCAAAAAGTCATAAAAATATATGATTCAATAAATTTACCAAAATATTTAGTAAAAGTCATTAATATAGTAATTATAATATAGTCTTGTAATATAGTCCTACTTTGTTATTTGCAATAAATAATCAGTTCCTGTTTGAACGAATATTGAACATAAATATTTCTTATAAATTCAGCATTTATACAATATTGCAAAAACAGAATGAAATAAAATGTTGTAAAATTGTGAATTGTAATATTGACGAATTTTTGTGGCTTTATTAAAAAATTGAACGGTATAAATGATGGTAGTAAATGGCGCGTGTCAGGAAGAAATGTCTCAGCAGCTGCTAAGTCGTTTTGCAAAAGACTTAGTTTCATTTTGTCTACATTTCCATCTTATAATCCCACCCGTAGGTTCTCTCTTTTTTTCTCCTTTTATCTCTCTTTATTGCTTTTTTTTACTTTGTCCTTTATATATTTTTTTGTTATCTATAGTTTTTAATTAGGTCAATCGAGCGTTGGGAGGCTCTGCTGACTTTCCTCGTCCCTTGAGGCAAGGGCGACTAGAATATGAACGGTCGTTCTTATATCAACTTTACTCTAACTCTTTATTAATATAATAATTATTTAAAATATACTGTTTCCTCTTTAAACTTCTAACATTATAATAAATATTTATTTCCAAATATTTGTAAATAAATATATGTGTATTCATATAAATAAAATATGTAAGTCATTTAAATAAATTAATATTAATAAATAATAATATTCGTAATTATAAATAGTAGTAAAATTTCTAATGTCGATAATTCAACATTTAAATTTGAAATATTATTATATGAAAGTAGTACGATTCTCTAAAGGATAAAATTTATTTTATTTGACTATATTATAATAAATTAGTTATACACATTCGTATTCAATTATTAATGACAATACATAATTTTATAAATAAGTAAAGAATAATTAATTTTAAGGATAAAAAAGAAACTTGTTAATAAAAAAACTTGTTGTTTAAAAAGTACGTGACTTCATTCATCCGAAATTAGTACTCGAAACCTTTAGACTTGCACTAGAATGCTCTCCCAAATACATTATGAATGCCTACGTGATTTTATTGTTGCATAGAATTCATATCATAATTATAAAATTTGACACTTCACATATGTCACAATATATAATTTATATTTAATTTTAAAATGTAATATAAAATTTGTAATATCTTTTCAAATAAGAATACTTAGTAATCATTTTTAAGAATTAATTAATTTTTAAAATAAAAATTTTGTGAATAATGTATACAAATTTAGCTCTTTAATTATGTTTGTCTGTAACTTTGAATATAAAATGTATATAATGTTTAAATTGATAAAAATAAAAATATTATACACAAGCAGACTAGGCAGAATATTAACAAAGTACAATATTATAGAAAAAGCATGTAAGTAGATATAAGGAGTTTATATGGATGATTTATCACTTTAAAAACAGTTTCGCAGAATAATATGAAGAAGTGAAATGGAAGGTCTAAAAAGGAAAGTGTTAAAAATAACTTATAAAATCGAATGACATAAGAACGACTCATTAGTGTTAAATGTGAATATAAATGTAATTCTGTGATCAGTGTGATCATTGATTGAGCGGAAAGATCAGTCAACGCTAGTTCTTTCTTGATGTTTCCAACGTTCTATGTACTAAGTGAATGGCTTGCACCGATTCTGTTTATAAATAGATAAAGTACGTTCCACTCTTTTAACTAATATATTATCTTATAATATATATAATATGAAAACTAAGGATAATGCAATGAACAAATAGAGTTAGCATTCAAAAGAAATCAATAATATAAAAGGTTTATATATTTTTAATTATTATTATTTACCTTTTTTAGTTTTTATTTTAATAATATATATTTTTATTTACATATTATATCGTTAATTCATAAACAATATTTATTTTCGTGTTAACCTGATTAAAATAATATTAATTTACAATAGAACAATATATACATTTTATTAAATTGTACTAATTATACTATTTAATTATACTAATTGATTTTTATAATTAATTTTTTTATCGACATTTATTTTTTGTTTAGTCAACGAATGTATGAAAACTTAATTCTGTTATAAATTAGAGATATGTTTTTAATCATATAATTAACAATTATATATTCACTAGTAATCAAATACATAAAAATGACATTATATTTGTATAAGGATTTATATTCTATGACCTCAGAGATCATTTAATAAAATTCATATAAATTTTAGTAACATTTCTGCACCAATATTGAAATTCTATTCTTTAATATAATTAAATATCAATCTTAATATAAATTGGTAAAAATCGCAATTAATTTTTTTCTAAATATTTCGATAGGTATAATAGTATAAAGTATATATTATAATGTATGAATATTAATTATAATGTACAAGATATAAATATATATTAAAATGACATATATAAAATTTTTTTGCATTATTTATCATATATGGATACAATTTTATAAAACTTAATAAATTTATATAATATTTTTTAATAAACCTTCTAATAAAAAGTATTTTTAATAAATCACGTACACTGTATTCTATAATAGTATGAGTCAATTTAGGTTAAAATTGGAGCATAAAAACATTGAATTTTTGTGTTTACTATAATAGATGAAAAATTATAATTATTATAATTAAGTTTAAAAGAAAAAGTAAAAAAATACAGGAACCTTAAATTTTAATAAATATTGTTTTAAATAAATATATTAATGAAAATTATTATCATTTTTAATATTTTAATATTATATTATATATTATTATAGATATATATATATATATTATATATATATTTTAGGTTTATATATATTATAATATGTAACATTAACATAATAATTATTAATAATAAATATATAAATTAAATATATACTAAATAATTTATAGCAGAATTTTAAAAAGTTCGTTGCATTAAATCTTTAAGTTGAAAATTTTTTCTCATTAGACTCTTGCATTTTGATTTTTTATCTATACAATAAATGTATCATGTAACTAAAAGATAATGATTTCTACATAATATATTGTGATATAATACATAATCTTATAATATACTTTTTCTATAGTATCTGAGAATCCTCCATTTTTATTCATATTAGATTCAAATAAAAGCAGCAACTTAAGGTGGTACAATGTACTTGCGGTGAACAATACGAAACTTTTGTAGTAACTGTATTTAAAAAATTGTGTTAGTTATGTTATGGACCGATAAAAAATGTTTCCTTTTTGTTTGTAAAGCAATGAAAGTATTATAAACTAGAAAAGTAAAATAAAATAAACATAATAGAGGTAGTTTATGTCTTTGCGTTAGTTCCCACGAACCAAAGGACTCTAGACTATAATTGACGATTAATAATTATCCCATGAACTGTGTTAATACTATGGCTACAGACAGAGCAAGTTATACTAAATCAATATAAATGACGTAGTTGAAGAGAAAAAGAAAGAGGAAGAGAGAGAGAGAGAGAGAGAGAGCTCGAAAGTGGAAAGAGTAAAACAATGAAGAGCGGAATGAAAAAGCATGATGATACCTAGCGGGTCATATTATTTTATAGCATAGATTTAAGCAGTTTACGTTTTTGTTTTCCTTGCGTACTGCTTCAGCGTACGTTTGCGACTATATCAAGTATTTTATCACATAGTTTATAATGAAAAAGCGTGAGATCCTTGCAGTTTGCACTTTTTTTCTATAACATTGCGAAGACCCGCATCATATTATGCATGATTGCTTTTAAACCGTATCGTTACATTTATAGATTGGAACTACTTGATGGGATGATAACTTTTTAATAATTCAAGATCGATCATGGAAAATCTGAGATCCGTGAAGATGACTAATCTTATAATGGATATTTATTTATTTTACGTTTTAATGGATTTAATACTTTGTGGAAATAGTTAAGTTGTTTATTTACATGGTTACGATAACTATTAGAAATCATAGATTATACTTCTAAATAAATAAAAAGATAATTATAGTTAGAACCAGCTAAATATCGTAGTATTATAACTTTTCATACTATGATGATTATTGTTATTATTATTCTTATTATTACTAGTATTATAGTTATTTTATTATTGTTACGTTGTTGGTATTAAATTTTTTATACTTATTTTGCCTGCATATAATTATATTTAAGTTAAAATAATAAATTTTAATAATAATATGTTGATTTTCTGTAATTATTTTTAGGTTTTTTTACAGAATATTATTTTTTCTATTATTATTTGTACCTTAGAGTTAAAGGCTCTTGCCAAGTGGATGAGTTTTACGAGCAACCGTGAGACGAGTAAGAATGGTTCTCTGGGCATACAAGTGGTGTAGTTCTGTACAGAAATGGACTTGGAAGTCTTCGTCTGTTTTCTGTAACAGTTACAACCAATCAGATAGAAAATCCCTTCGGAGGGCTAATCGCTCTGCTCACTTACAAGTAATTTGCCTATTTACTTTGCTATTTGCAATAAATAAAATGCAGCTAATGAAATATTATTTTAAATAAAGCTCTCTACTTCATACTATACAAGAGAAATTAATCTCAAATACATTATGTAACAATTCAATATCATACATGTCTATTGTGTATTCATAACAAGATAATAATAAATTAACAATACTTCAAGAAGTATATTAATAAAACGTATGTTATACCTTTTTTACTATTATTGATGTACACATGCTACTTCTTGTGCTACCGATATTATGTATGACTAAGAAAGTTATAATCAGCAAAAATTATTTTGATGATACACTATAAATGTAAGGATTATTTTCCATATACTTTACTAACCTGAATAATTATATTAATGTTTATAGTTTAAAATTTTAGAAAAAAAGATATGTAAAATACTAACTCTATAACATAATCACTTTTCGAACTATTTTGTGAAAAACGGTGAAACAAAAATTAGATAAATAAGATATATTATATTTCGATCAATTATATAAGTTAAATTTAGTTACACAAATTACAAAATAATGACTTGAAAATAAATCTAATTTTGGGAATTTATTTTGTAAAATCAATAAAAATTATCCATTTATTTATAAATTTATTATACATATATTTGCGATTATATAATATTGTTTCTATAAATTTTAACTGAAAACAGTGGTACTTAATGTAAGAGATGCTTTTAGACTATTTTGTATTTCTTATTGATAAATGAACGTACAACAAAAAATTAAGACAGGTTAATTACATATATAATGAAATATAGAAGAATATGCCATCGTTTTAATGGAACATTCTGAAGACAAAAGGGTGTTGATATATATGAAAGGATGTTATAATACTATAAAATATTTTAAATATTACAGTATTCAAAATAAAATAATAAAGGAAAAAATATTTTAAATACTCAAATACGATATGTAGTGATGTTGACAAAGTACTTTTGACAAAATTGCATTTCAATTTATTATCTTCATACAAAAAATATTATGATACATATATGTATGTTGAAAAAAAATGAATTTTAGCTATTTGATTAGCTAATGAATTTTAATTATTTTATAAAAAATGAATCTACCATATATTGAATATATAGGATATTATTTATTTCAGACATCTTTATACTAAAAATTTTTTGCTTGTGAGACATTTTTTTTAAATTTAAAGTCATGAAATAATCATAGTGAGAAGTATAAAAGGAATTCACGGATTTAAAATAGTCTATTTTAGTATTTTATATTATTCATATTAATGTTAAAGTATATTGAAATTAATAATAAAAACATACTTTTCAATTCCATACAGAATTATTGTAGTAGTCTATTAAAAAATGAAAAACCTTACTTTATATTAAAATTGTGATAAATATTGGCCATTTTTTATTTCCAAAAAAAAAATTATTTCCATTTTTTAATACAATTAAAAGATATACAGTGATAATAAATTATAAATTTTTTATAAAAGATAGCGATGAAATATAATAATAGAACTTAAATATTTAGTTAAAATATATTTAATTTTATTTAAATAAATTTAAATACAAAAAACAATTTTGTAATGTTTAAACAGCATATTTAAGTTCTGTTATTATATTTTATCGCTCTCTTTTATAAAAAATTTATAATTTATTGTCACTGTATATCTTTTAATTGCATTAAAAAATGGAAATAATATTTTTATTATATAGAATAATACACTTTTTATAAATGAATTTCGTTATTGATGATATCACTTATTGTTTCTAGGTATATAAAGTTTTATATGTTCTATATGTATATATACACTTGTACAAAAAGTCGTATAGTAATAATAGAAAATAAATGAAGATAAAATTTCATAGATAACTGAGTGTAAGAAGATAGGAGAAACAAAAGACACTATCACTTCTTCAGAAATATCGTAAACGGTAACTGGAATATTGGATATAAAAAAGGAAATAAAACAATGATCATCACATAATTAATTTTATGAACCGAGGAGCCATGACAATAACAGGCAATGATAAAAATGGAAGTAGTTCGTTAATTGGCGATGCAGGATTTTCGTGTTTACTTGACACTTATATTTTTCTCATCTCGTACATACTTCTTACTTAAGTATAAATATGTCGAATAATCCGTGTTGTAATTGAATAATAGATATAAATGATTATATAAATAGATATAGAATAGATATAAATATGATTTTTCAAATCTTATTTTTTTCTGTATTATTTTATAATATAAAAATTACAAAATAATATTGATACCAACAATTTATGATACAAATATCATGATTGAAGATTAAAAATAATAAAATGTTATTAAATCATAATTAAATGTATACAAGAAAGGTAATGAATATAAGGTAACGAATATTCTATTAGATTTATTTGTTACATGCTGAATAGCTTACAGGGCAAGTCAAATAAGTTAACTAATTAGTAGATAGATATTATACAGAATTCTTATGAATTTGTTTTAACCTGTCTCAATTAGGTTTTGGTAAAAGTATCGTGAATCTGAAATACATTTTGAGATCCTTGGGCTCTTCCCGATAAGAATAAGGCTTAATATATAATAATGACGTACGCACAACAGCATTGTTGGGGGCTGTTGTCGGCTTCGACGAAGCCGAGAATGTAAAGTGTTCGCGTGGGCTCAACGAGCCATAGTACGAATGCATGCGCCTGCTTCCTTTCCTCTCGTTTGCTCGCGCAAGTCTTTTACGCGTCGATTGTTCACCGCTCTCGCGTGCGTGCTTCCTATCCTTATTTCAGAGTGTCTATACAGTGTGACGGAATACGATTAGCTGAGTAGTAGAGCGGCCGAGCAGCGGAATCCTCAGTGATAGGATGACTGCGGCACACGCGCTTTTACTGGCCGCTTGACGATATCATTATTTCAAGCAGCGCTCGTAACGATCGTCGATTTCGCGCGTTCTGTGTACGCGAGCAACACCGCTCATTGGTACATCACATTGGCCGTCTCCAATTTCAGGATTTGCTTGCTTTAAATAATTACCAATGTGAAAGTTGCTTAGCTACCTTCTTTCTATTACCCTTGCAAATATTAAAAAATTTTTCTCAATTTTTTTTAACATATTAAACTCGAAACTCTCAATCTCAGAGTGGTGTATATCAGAATAAAAATATGTCTTTTCATATGTAAATATCAAGTTTTCAACAGATAGTATTAAATAGAATGATATTAGACTACTAATATATTATCTTAATTAAAATTACTTATTCATCTATCTCTGTATGTAGATAAATAAAGATATTGCTTCTAAAATTAATGATAATGATAGATAAATATATTCAAAATATATCTGTATAAAAAATATACATATTTACTATTTTATTATAACTTATATATATATAATATATAATAAGAGTAATTTTTCAAATTTAATAGGTTTCATTAATTTTGTTGTACAAATTAATTTAAAAATAACATGATAATAGTTATTTTATGTCAATCACTTATCTTATTTTATACTTGAACAATGTAACTATTCATGTATCTATATTGTAATTTATTTTAAATTAAATTTGTTGTATCTTCTTAAATTTTCGTAAACGTAAGTAGTTTTAATATATTTACAGTTTATAATTTTTCTAACTTTCTGTTTTATATTATTGTTATAAAAATCTTTTCACTTTTAAAAAACAAATAATCGATATTAAGCCTCACATTTTTCTATTTTATAAAAGCTATTGAATAAGTGTACATTATAATGGACAGTTTATAAATATACTTTTAATTTGATATTTCCAAACATTGAATTTGGCATCATTGATTAATTTATTAAATTTCTTCCTTATATGGATATTTTATTTTTTTAAAGAATTATTTAATTCTAAAATAACTATAATATTCTATCTAATCTCAGAAGAAATATATTGAAAGAGATAGACTTTTTTTTATAAAATGTACCTATTATTTCTTCTCTACAATAGAAGATAATAGGATATGCTTTCTAAGTGTATATTGTATGCAAGTTTGCTTATTTTTTCAAATTAAAATAAAGAAGAATAGTTCCAAATCGTATGACGTGCTCTAATTACCGAATTTATTTTACTCACTGTCTTGGATTTTATGATTTTTTAAAATACTTTTTTATGAGTATTTGTTGAAGAACTCCAAACATTTATTTAACTTATAGCCATACTATATTTATTAAGTTTTTATTTTACTTTATTTAAATTGATTGTATTAAATTTCATTAAAAATAATTAACGATCATCTATATATTTGATTTGAACTTTTACAATTTAAGTACGAGTAAGCATTTGTGACATTGGTACCATCCATGAAGGTAGGAAAGAAACAGGGAAAATAAATTGTATATTAAAAAAGCATACATATTAAAAAATTATATCTGATTTGGAAATGATTATAATAAGTATGTGTATTATAAATATAAAGTTGTTAATTTAATACTCCATTAATATGTTTTAGTATATCATTTACTTTTATATTGAATTAACGATTATGAATTACAATTATCTGCAGCTAAAGTGTTTCTGTAAATTCACAAAGTGGTCAAATTCTATAATATAATTTTTCACTACAAATGTATGTTTTTGAAAATCTATATTCGTTCACAAAATCTTTTTTTTATAAACCGTATTCTTGCCTACTCCTTCATAATTATTAGAAAATTGAAAAATGCATGAATATTAAAACTCAATGTATATTACTATATGTATATATTAGTACCATTTAGTAGTAGTAAAGTTCTGTTAATAGAATTATAATATAAATATTATATAATTTATTTATCAATTATTTATTTATTTTATAATTATATCAACAAAAATTTAAATAATTTTATACCATTAATTTCATATCGACGTTCTTTTTTTATTTATGTTTCTTTTTGTAATTTGTTAAGGTAAGCTATTAACTGACCTATTATTCGGATATTTAATAAATCTCTTTAGAATAATTATTAAATTTCATGTTATTTAGTATTGTCTGCAAGACTTAGGTAATTCTAATGCTAATAAAATTATTTATGGCTAATTAGAATGTATTAGATAACGATTATTTTAAAAACATAAACAGAAACTGTATTCATAAAAACTGATATTTTCAATAAAGTAAATACTGTTAAATTAATCGAAGAATATTAATCAATAGGGAAGTTAACTTTATCATTATACTAAAAAAATTCTATTGAGTCCGTTACATTCTATGTATGTGCAGAAAGTAAGTATGCAAAAAACACCAAAATATCATATCGATAGAGAATATGCTTTGTTTCAAAAGATTTTAATAATATAAATTAGAAAAAAATCTTATATAGAAAATTATTAAATTAATTTGATTATTTTATAAAAATAAATTATTACCATTTTTTTTCTATTTTGGCACATAAATATTAAATAATAGTAACATGAAAATTCACTTATTTATTAAAGAAGTTGATAAAAAGTAATTATATCGAGTATGCAACGAATGCATTATTTATTTTTGATCAGTAGTTATTTTATAATAAGATAACAGTGCTGTTGGCGTATAAATAATTGAGTCATATCAAGGCATTTAAAGTTATAACAGTTGATTTTCATGCATTTGCAAAGTCTCCGGTTCTCTAATCTAACATCATCACGCTTAAATTGATTTTGCTTATTATTTTGGATTAGTATTTGTTGATTATAATCGAAAAGATTTATATATTTATGTAGGTGAGAATTTCATTTGTATATGCGTGTTAAAAATATTATTACATATTATTATTATATTATTAATAACATAGTATAATAACTAATTAATAATACGTATTACCTTTAGCATAGATTACGGTAATTTGAAGTAAGAAAAAGGCAGTGAAAAAGGTCATAAGGGTTTATATGAATGATTTTTACTTATTTTTTATAAATTGATAAAAACATAAGTTCATTATTTCTTAATATCTATTAATAATAATGTGATATTTTAAATCTATTTAAAATAACTTTGTGAATTTTTCGAAAGTATCTGTAAATTTATAAGTAACAAATATGTTGCTATTTTTCATGAATTTATGTCTTTGGTAATAATTTTTATATGCTATTATTAGTCGCTAAAATAATTATGGATTTTCTGGTATATTAAAGTATCTTGGAGGTGTTTATATTTCGTTTATATGATTAAAAGCAAAAAATACTAACTATGCTTATATATAATAACTATGCTTTAATTTTTTTGTAATCAATAATCATTGTGTTTTTTTCTATGTATTTAACTGCAATTTTTTTATTTAAAATTGTGACTTTAAGTATACGTTATTTTAGATGTTTATAAAATTAATACATAACATATAAAAAATTAGTATTTTATTTATTTAATAAATTCATTTGAAATATATTTTAAACGATAACTATTGCTATTTTTATTAATCAGCTAAATATTTAGCTACATTAAATACCAATTATATATTTTAATTACATATAAAAAATATAAATTATTATTTTATGTGATAATTATATATTATGTTATTATATATTATATAATTATATATATGTATACGAGGTTTTTTCTGTAATTATGTTTAAATCATGCGGAATCTTATGATATTTATAAGCGATGAATTTCGATAAAAATTTAGATTTAAAAGAAATATGTTTAAAGTCTTAATAACAAGTATTTTAATTTTTAAAAGTAAAAATGGATATAATCATTTTTCTACTCTTAATTTGTCACACGACAATGAAATAGATATCTTTCTGTAGAAATATTTTCAATCGCTTTATCTTTTCAAGAAAAGACAAATAGGGATCATGACTCTTTTATTCAATTTGTTTAACTTTTAATTCATTTATCTGTATACAGTAATTTAAAAGTTGAATACCTATTGTAATTACAAAAGAAGAAATTAAATGTAACTAAAATTATTGGTTGTGGTTTGCCACTTAATGGATTTGTTGGTTTTATATACTAATTAAATATTTCTTATTATTTTTCACCAAAATACAAATTTTATCCTTAATTATTTTATTAGTAGATTTCAATATTCATTTTTTACTTTATTATATATAATATTAATATTAGTTAAATTCTCTACTGCTGACAAATTAATTTTAATATCGTTTGAAACAAGGTTATAAAATGATTGTTTGGTTATGAATAACATTATTAATACTTAATAATAAATTAAAATTTATAATTACCATTTGAAAGTTCGGTAACATATTAAAGAAATTTAGTAATTAACTATTTATCAATAAATTGTATTTATTTACATAATTTTACATTTTTTGACCGGTAGGCTGAAAGTTTCTAAATGCATTGTTATTTCAAATAATCTAATAATTATTGGATCAATTTATGATTTTTGTAATTTTTTTAGATTGCTAAATTGATTTATTTTAAAATCTTTTATTTTAGATGATGATATGTAACTGAATCACTTTTTGAGAAAACATGTAATAAATTTGAATTTAAAAATTGTATATAATTAAAAATAAAATATAATATAGAATTTATAGCAAATAATGTTAATAATATTTATAATACTGTAATTATAATAAATGTGATGATATTTAATATATTTAATTATAATACCACTATTCATATAATATATTGTTTACAAATTCCTCAAAAAATTATTCTTATTTTAATTAATAACTCAATCTTCATGAAAAATTTCTAGATGTCTATGATGCTTGGTAATTTTATTAAGACCATTGGTTGATAGAAACCAGATAGCATTTATTTTTCAAGTAATAGTTATGAATAATTTTTTAAAGATATTCTTGTTGATAATATCGTTTTTTATTGAAAAAACTATAAATTCATTCAATTTAATTTCAAAAACAAAACAATCAAAGGTACAGAGATTTTTCACATCTTCTACTTAATCAATTATTTTACAAGTTTCCACATTATGAAAATTATATAATACAACAGTGAAAAGTGAATAAATTTTAAACTCAAGCAGATAGTTTTAAAATAATTTCCTTAATGATCTTTTTGCCATAGTATAATAATAATCTTTATTTTATCGTCAAATCAGGAAAATTAGTCAAAAATTTTATGGCGATTACTAATTATTAATATTAACTATATATTAAATGTTTTTATATTATTATTAAAAAAAATATCATTGTTTTTGATAAATCGAACTAATATTACTTAATATTAGTTAAGGCATTTCATATTACAATTTTTTAATTGAGTTTTAGTTATTTAACAATTATATAAAATCTATCTTTAATATTATATAATATAATACAAAATACCACGAAATAAATAATATAGCACTATACAAATATTTATACAAATTGTTTGAATAAAGACGGAATCAATTTGTTAAAAATCTAAATTTCAAAGGAAATAATTATTTTATTTTATTTAAAATAACAATTTCGATTCTAGTAGTATATATATCTAGTAAAATATATTAATAACATTATATTTTTAAAGTATAAATTATCAGTAGTTAATTAGTAATTAAATCAATAAACAGATATTGATTAATTAATTAATTTATTAAAAAATGCATAGTTAATTTCTTTGACATTTATTTTAGATATTTACTTTTTTAAATCGAAATAACTGCTAATTATATACAATAATGATACTAATAGAATTAAAAATACAATCGTTTATTTTTGTATTTCTAAAATTTGATGTAATATATTATTATATATTACATTGTATTATATATTATATAAATGATATTATCTCATTATTTTATATACACAACAATTTGTATTAATTATTCTAAGATAATTCATTATTTTTATACTATATTTTGGGATGATTATTTTATCAATAATTTTTTTAAGTAAATATGAAATAATATTAATTAAGTAAATCCATGTAATTGTATAAAAATGGTAAATGATAAATTTTTTAAAAATCGGTCTACAATAAATTTTAAATATATACTTGGAATAGTGTTTACTTACCATCTTGATTTATTCCGTGACTTCCGTCATCTGTAAACGAAATAGAAAGAATTTATTATATTTAAATACCAACATAATATTATATTATTTATAATGCAATTTATATATATGTCTAAGAATATGTTAAGATAAAAGTTTGATTTCTTATTTTATACTTTATTAATCTATTATTGTATTTATTATTGTATTTATTTTCTGCCTACAATGGATTTTTTATTAAATAATTTTTTATTTTTACTTCATACAGATAATAGAAATTTGTTTAAAAATTATTATTTTTTTTTATTACTTTTTTTCATTATTATTTTATGACAAGACTTTTATCAAATTTAACATATTTTTCTAAATGGTAGTGTTTGTAAAAAGAATACAGAATAAAGATTATTCAACTTTTCTTAATATACTTATCATTTTAATATTATTTTTAAATTACAGGTTACTTATAATTAACCTTTATATTTTATATACTTGATATTCAACAAAACAGGTGGTTTAACTGATATTAATATTCTAATAGTGATCGTACTTTTTTTACTTAAAAATAAATAATTGTAATATTTATGGAAGAACCAAATCAAATTTTATATTTTTGTTTTCATTATTATTTATTTCATTATTTACAGTTATAGAAATAAAAATAGAGAGAGCGGGATAGAAAAAGTTTTTTTATATCACTATATAATAATATATAAATTTGATATCAAATTATTTTGTTGCAATATAAATTATAAAAGTAATTACTCTGTGTAAAATATCACAATTATTAATTTTAGTCATTACCATATTTAATTTATACCATTAATAATATTATTAATCTATAAATCCTAAATATAAATTCTGTACTCGGTTATCAAAAAAAAAAAAAATATATATATATATATATATATTTCAAGACATATCTGATATTTTAATGTATAGTTTACATACTTATACAATCAATAAAACTATAATATAACGAATAAGTCAGTTGGTACCTGAACAAAAATAAGAAACATTGAAAGTTTATAATGAATGAAACAAAAAATTTAAATTTATAAAAAAATTATCTAGAATAAATACAAATTTATATTTTTAAATATAATTAAATAAAAAAATGTATAAATGTATCGTAATGATACAAAACTAAATATTATAGTTTCTCTGTAGTAGTATTTCTTTAATTTCTTAAAATAGAACATTCAAGTTACAGTAATTTAAATTTATTATAAATTTATATTAATGGTTTTATTAATTTTTATTATCATAAATTATAATTTTAAATAAATAATTGTTAAATATCATAGTTAAATTTATACAATATATATGTTTCAATATGTACAGAAAAATTAATATTGACACACTTGTTAATTGTTTCGTGACTACTCATAAAGAACGAGGAAGTGCATATCAGATCATAAGGAAGAATGAAATCCTATGCATAGTCAAATGACGTTGTACACAGTAAAATTATATAGCATTAGAAATCAAAGTTTATTAGCTCCGTAATGTATATGCAAGTGTATTTTAGTATATACGCATATTTTATGTATTATATCATTTAGATTTTAATTAATATATGGAATTCGTGTAGTCGATATATAAAAGCCACAAAGATTTATTGTAAATTTTAGTTTTCCTTGTAGTTATGCGAAGGTAATTCAAGGGCACGTCTCTTTTAATAAGCTCATCTTCTTCAATTTTACTCGTCTTTCTGATTTAGCAGTACTGATTTATATCTATTAATTTTTATCGACTATATATATGTAATTTATATGTATTATATCTAGATTTATAATATCAACAAAAAATTCTTAATGTATCTGAGAATTTATAGTGCTTATTTTACTTTTATATCGATTTACTGTTATCTCTGTAGATGTGTTGTTTATAGCACAACTGAGTAGTCAACTCTCACTCAACTTGTAAAAGTTAGTTCGAGAAGGCCGTCAAGTATGTTATAATTTATTTAAATATCTGATTTAAAATCAAATTTTAATCGAACTAATTTTTAATAACCTAGAAATATGATAAAATGTCTATTTTCTATTATTTTGATGCATATATTAGTTATTAGAATTATATAAAATATTATCGTATTTATATTGTATTCTTGCAAATATAAATTGATATTAAAAAAGTTTTACTTATTTAAACTTTTTTTAAAAGAAAAACACATCTCAAATTTAATTTGATATTTAATTATATGTATTATTAATGAACTAGACTATCTAACTTTCCTATTTGTTTGAAAGTATGCACGGTTTATAGAGAAAGCTAGAACTGTATTAAAGATATTAGTTGG
Source organism: Ceratosolen solmsi marchali (assembly GCF_000503995.2). Taxonomy (NCBI): domain Eukaryota; kingdom Metazoa; phylum Arthropoda; class Insecta; order Hymenoptera; family Agaonidae; genus Ceratosolen; species Ceratosolen solmsi. Next base: position 1,853,385 of record NW_011948420.1, read on the forward strand.
AATCTAAAAGTTTGTATTCGTAAAATACATTGCACTTCAATTTCATATAAATGCATATATTTTTCATAAACCTGTTGATATTTACATATAACTTATAAAAATGTAATGAATTCAATTATTTTATAGATCTTCAGTATTCTATTGCAAAACTAAATATGACAATGGTACGTTACTTTTGTATATCTTCATTTTTTAAAAATATATATCCTTATAGATATAGTATATCCATCTGTATAGTGTAATTTTGTAACGCAGAATGATGTTTTAATGTTTATACATATAATAGATGACAAAATTTCAGTTTTTGAAGAATACATAGCAAAAAATATACACGCCAATTAGAATTAGCAAACAGACTGTGAATATCTACATATATTTACTTATATATATCTATGTATATATAGGTGTTTTGTATTATATAAATAGATATATTCTATACATATTCATATTTATCGATTGATTGCTAATTCCAATTAAATTAAATATATTCATGCTTTATAAATAATTTGTTAATCGAAGTGATATTAACTCACAATTATAACTTGAAATCTGTTTTTTAACATATACGGATGAAATAAATTATATAAAAAATGAAGTCTCCTTATCTATTAAAGATATCATTTTTAATTATGGATATTATATTGATTTTATTCGTTGTTGACGAATAAAATTAAAGACATGAAATACCAATAATTGCATTCAACTATTACATATTTCTTTTAATAAAATTGTAGTTTAATATGTATAAAAATAGTTAAAAATATATATCTATATAAACAACTTTTAATTTACTTATGAAATAAAAGGAACTATTGTTATAAAATCTTTTCTTCATTAAATAATTTTTGATTTATTTATATTTTTTGATGACTTCAATTAATTTTCCGTTATTTTGAATACTAAAAAAACAAGCGATAGAGAACGAAATAAAAAATTTTAATAATATTACACAAATCTACAAAAATAAGTACATTATAATATTTTTAAAAAACTGTATTAATTTATTTGACTTTTATTTCCATGTAAACATACATCTTGTTAAATTTACATAAAAATTTAACTTAAACAAAAATTTGTTAATATCAGAATAGAAATAATTTAAATATTTATTGATATGATTTTTTTCTAATATATTGTAAAGTTTCTTTTGTATATGAAATCAATTATGTATTTACTGAACGTTAATATTTAATATTAAATTTTTTTATATTAAATATTCAATTCAGTAATTTATGAAGCAGTATTATTTCATGTAAAATAACTTTATTATATTTCTAATAATTAATATTATTTTTAGTAGTTAGTATTATAAACTTATAAGGATACTTTAATATATACATGATCGAATTTTAAATTTAATAAATCAAATTTTATATTTTAAGGGTTATATTAAGTTATATATTATTATTTTATTAATCCTACTATTAATAAGTATTTATTAATACGTACAGTCAGAAAATTTTAAACAAATTTAGAAGGGATGAAAGAAAATATTTCGTTCAAAGGCAAATAAATGAAATTTCGCTTTAATGAAGAAACGTACGGTTTTTCTTGGATTCCTCGTGCATACCTCCAGGTGTTGTAGCGTTATGATTGTGATGATGAAGATGAACGAGACCATCCTGCCCATGTGGGTGCAAGGGTGTTAGTGCGACAGAATCACTAGAGCTAACGGAAACGCCAATACCCATGTGAAGGCCGCCGACGCTGCCATGCTGCCCTGAGTGTGCCGGAAGCTCCATGCTGATCATAGCCCTGCAGTCAGTTGTCTTTTGCGTACTTACACCTGCAGTATTTTATACCTTCGGCACCTGCAACTGTCAGAAGGAAAAAATGTTCAGTTCATTTGATCTTCGGACAACTAGGCTTGGTGACGCACAAAAAACCGAAGAGAAAGAATAGGTCGGAAAAGAGAGTCGCCCACGCTAAGGTGGTCCGCGAGCGATTCGCTGTGCTGCACTTTTTTCGACGGCTCGCTCGCCGCTCCGAAGTACTTCATTTCTTCATTCTCTTCCGCCGAATAGGATTCCAGTGGTGCAGCTTTTTTGCTTATTATCAGCATGAGCCAAAGAATTTGTTAGCAAAATCTTGTAGCATTATTTTTTACTTGAATTATATGCTTCCTAAAATATCTAAATGTAATCGCAAGGTCTTTTTGAGAATATAGTTATATATTGTTAGTGCACATCTATCCGCAACTACAATATCGTATAATCTAGTACTCAATTTTAACATAATCAGTGTGTTAAAAATATTCGACAATTAAGAATAGGAAACGCTTACATTTGTACTAATGTAGGTCGATGTAACCGTTGAAAAGGGTTTATTATATAAAAGATAACAAAATGATGAACATGGTACTGTATTAGTGATGTGTATTATACAAGCGAAAGAAAATATGTAAGAGAGTTCATATATGTGTGTGTGTGTGTATGTTCGCGCGCGCGCGTGTGTATGTGTGTGTGCGTGCACGCGCGAAAGAGAGAGAGAGCCAACTATTACAAAGGAATTATATGTATCCTGGGAATGAGCGAGATATTTTTATGCGTTATTGTTTAAAACTATGAAAACAGTGTTTGTGAGAGTTGAACGCTGAGTAATTTAGTAACTATTCCCTTAAGTCTGTCAGACCTTCTGCTACTGCTTACCTCATTTTCTTGCTATTTTATGCAAAATTTCTCCTAACTTATGCTAATCTTTATTGTAAACTCATTTAAATATATATTCTATATTATATATTATAGACTTGTTATATTTGACTGTTTCATATTTTGTTATATTTATTGTCACAATAAAAATATATACAATAGAAACAAAAGAGATTTAATTGATGTAAGAAATTAGTTTACATAAATAAAGAATAATAAAAAAAACTTTTAGTGGATAAAGAAGTACAGATTCTTTAATATGTTATTATATTCATATTTTCAATTTCAATATTTTAGGTCTATTTGATTGGCTATACTTTTATCGAAATAAGGAATCATTTATTCATAATTTTCCTATAATTGGATTATTTTGCATTTGAAAATATGTAATAATTTAATTGAATTCCAGTATTCTTATTTGTAAAAGTAAATTGATGTAATTTTTCTTTTAAAAACAGAATAAAGTATTTTTCATTGTAGATATTTCATTGTAAACATAGATATATATTAAAATATTAATATTAGAATCGTTTGAAATGTCTTTTTAAAATAAATTTACATCTTTGTTGCATCGATTAAAACATAAATACTTTAATTATATGAAAAAATTAATTAAAAATTATTATTTATATTTAAAATATTTTCAAATATTTTATGTAGCTAAGTTTGTTATTTCTAAAACCTAATTAATATATAATTATAATACATTTTGAAAAACTAAAATAAATCTCAGTAAAAATTTATTTACACATTATTTTAAATTGTTTTGATAAAAATAAATGTAAATATTTTTAAAACAAATTTTTGTACATAATTTTGATTACGGCAAATATTTTACAATTAAAAATTTATAAGATTTTTCAGTTTACATTAATGCTAGTAAAATACTGTAAAATATTAATAAAACTTATTAAGACAACTTTTATTAAATTATTAAATTACAAAATTGTACTTTCAATTGCTTTTTTTTTCTTTTTTATTTCCTATATTTATCTACTTTATCGTTGTTTACATAACATATTAGAAATACTTTGTTTATTTTATTTTTAATTTTTTATTTATTATATTTTATTTATAATTTTTTATTTTAATTTGTTTATTGTATCTTAAAGGTTATTTTTATTTTTCTATATTATATTTATATTTTCAAATATTATGTATCGTTTGTTTAAATATGCTTCAAGTATTTTTTATTTATCCTCTCCAATCCTTAAATAATATACATAATTGGTATACATCAATGACTGTATCTTTGTCATTGGCATTAAAAATCCATTTTTATATGTTTTTTAGAATTCTTTTTATTACATCCGTTAAGCCTGTATTGAACAATTTTTTAATTATGAGATATCTTTAACTTTTATTTTGTAAAATCTAACAACCTCTTAGATCAAATTTTTATTTTATATTATTTGATTCTCATAAGTTTCTACTACAGTACTTTTGTGTATTATTGTATTTTAAATTAAATTTGTACTTTTTCAAATAGTTATTTTCATTTAATCAAATACTTTATTTAAAATCAAAATATTCAGATATTTTACTTACTATATATACTACTTTTTGAATTTAAATTAACATTCTCTAAACTTTTCCTTCGATATTTATCAGTTTTTCATCAAATATTATTTATTAACTTTTATACTTCGTTTTACGTCATTCCTAATTATCCTCATCTGTGTTATTCAACGACAATTTTTATTTTATGTGAATAATATGATATATTGTTTATTTTTCTCTTTTTCTCATTTTCATTTTATAATTATATTACTTTAGATTGCTATTTTTGAATCGTGATTTTTGTATAAAAATTTTTTTCTATTATTTTTGGAAGGGTCTAATTATTAATATACTTTTAATGGTTCCGCTATTTTTTTATCATTCTTCAATTCTTTTCTACTTTATTTATTTTATATTTCTAGTAATCACCTTTCATTAATCATTCGTTTTATGTGTTTTTCTATTTATGTACATTTATTATTACGTATTTCATTAATTTATTTGTAAGAAATATTTTTTAATTCAAGCTTTGGTTCAAACCAATGTAGTTATTTATTATCAAATTATCAAATTTTGTACACTTCTATATTTTTATTAAATATTGTTATTTTATTTCCTACATATATTTTGTTAATAAAATAAAAATTAATTAAAAATATTACATAAAAATAGTTCTCAAAAATATAAACATATTACTTTTTACAACTATAATATTTTTACAACTACAGTAGTATTAACTTACCCCAATCACTTGTGTGTTAAGAAAACTAGTAAGAAAAGAAATCGTGAAACCTCAAATAATATTCTGGAGATAAAGATTAGGTGAAACAAGTGTATGAATTTGTTAGAGCTTTTCTTGTTTATAACACCCGTATGATGTAAACTTGCAAAACTCAACAACGCGTGACAATGCGTATTTCTACCTACGGTAACTATGAACAAGAACTACTCAAGCGCGAAACAGCTTAGGCTTGTATATTGTCCTCCAAGATCTCACGCAAAAATCTTTGATACATTATGCAACTTCTCGGTTCATAAACTGGCGCTCGCGAAAGGAATTTACGTCTGTCAGTGGGAATTTCATCCCTCTACAAAATTGCAGCAACCAATGGACAGTAAATAAATGCGTGTATTTCAACGCTTTCCAGTTACTAAATAACTTCCACGATATGTTTATTAATTCTAAAAAATTACTAAGAATTACTATGGGAATATCATGGGAACCAAATTGTATTTTATTTTATATCGAATAATATTATCAATGATTTCATTCTTTGTAAATTTTTTCTTTTTTACGCATCGATAATCTTATTAAAAATGTGAGATTATTTAAAAATTTATATCACTATCTACTTTTTTCTTAATGTTTTAATTCAAAACAAATATTCTCGCTAGCTTTCTAATATTAGAAACTATTGATATTTAGACATTAAAGAATAAACACTTAATAATATTATATATATATATATATACATATATATATATATATATATATATATATATATATATATATATATATATTCGTAATTACTGTTTATATAATTTTAATTCAATCGTAATATTTATATATAAAATAACTGATTATTAATGCTTTTTCATATGTTCTATATTTCTTACTCATTCATTCTAAGTTTCTAGGATCCAAATATTCAAATAAAACTTTGTCTAATAATAATTATTTATAAAAAAATTTTATAATTTTTTATAACTTTATAATAATATATAAAATTATCGTTCAAAGTAGTATATTTTAAATGATAATTAATGAAATTCAATTAGCTAATTACAATACAAAATAGGTTTTTCTGAAAATATATTTATTCTACTAAAAATATAAGATATTTTAAGTAAAAAGAAGCTAAATAAAATTCTAATAAGACGTTAAAAAGAATTTGAAATGGAGTATTAAATTCCACATTACTGTATCATTGATATCGTCATTGGAATATTAAAAGATATACCATTAAAGATTTTCTTATCTTTGTTAATTTTATAGAACTTTGATTCATTATTTTCCTCTTTTATAGTAAATAGAGACGAACAAAATTTCATTGGCAATAAGTGTTATAAATATAAACAAATATTTATAAAATACTGAATCACAATACTGAATATTAAATGTTATAAAAGTTAAAAAAATGTTATAAAATATACTTTGTTAAATATTTTTTTTATTAATCACATATGTATATGAAGGAAAATTCTGCTGATGACTAATTAGAAAATATTTATAGATACACGCTTAACAATTAATTTTTACTAATGTACAGAATATAAATACTAGAGGCAGATGTGTATTGGTTTTTTTATATTTCATAGACAAGTATGTACAATAATCTACGGTATATTGTCGGAAATTACTAAAAGAGGGTATAAAAATGCGAAAATAAAGGTTTTTTAATCATTTGCTCTCTTATAAGATTAAAAGGAATAATAAAATAAAAAGAAAAAAAGAGTAGCGTATAGAATTGATTAGTCTTGGTACATCCTGCTCTTCATCCATCGCTCATGGGAAAGTCATTGGTTAAGAAAACCGAAGCGGTTTTTTGCACCGATTCAGAAACATTGCGTTCTCAATACCTATCCAAAAATAAGATCGATCGACATAAATCCGTCATATTCAAGATATTTTAAAAAATACTACTAATTTAAAAAAAAATACTTAATGACTATTTGCACATAGAGTGGAGTAAATATGAAAAAACTACAATAGCTGGAAATATTTTTTTCAAAATCTATTAATTGATTATGAAGCGCCATTATAACTTTTGTTTCTAAAAAGAATATTAATTTTAAAAACATTATACTGTAAAAGAACGCATGATTTTAATAATTTGATATTACCTTTAATCACAATAATGTTAAATCATAAGAACTAAAGAAATAGTTGATCGAATAAAATTAGAATGAGACACTACTATTATTAAAATTATTCTTTCAGTTCTATTGCATTTTTAATTCAATAGAAGTCAGTTATAATAAATATTTTAGTTTATAGCATATTCACAGAAATATATTTATTTGATTAAGAGTTTAATATTTAGACGCTACTATTTTCCGCAATTTTCCGCGGCTTAGGCAAATACTGGAGATATTTTATATATGTATCCGTTTGCACTATATAAAAATGATGTTTTATATTTTTTATATTATCACAAATTAAAATTTGGTATAATTGTTATTTTATTGTTATATATATATATATATATATTTTTATTGTTTTTTATTGTTATATATATATATATATATTGATTCTGCCACAGGTGAGTTTTAAATATCAAATTATTTAATTAAATCATGTTAAATATTTATATCCTGTTATTAGAAATCAAACATATTTAAATATAATAAATATTTACTTATTATTTTTTAACAGATTCAATAAACAATATTATATGGTATTAAATAGGCATATGTAAGTTCATATAGTGACTATAAATTATCATCAAAAAACTTGGTTCATTGAATCTAAATATTTCAATTTTAAAGTTTATAAAATGTCAGATATTTAAATGCATATATTAAATTCATCAATAAATAGTAAACTCTACAACTCAATCAAAATTTAAACAATAGTTTATATATTGATGTAATGTAATTTATCAATTACATAAATAATTAGTATTAAATATTAATATTTCAACTTAGGATACACAATTGTAAGTTTTAAAATTGTTTTAACATTTAATAAAATAATTTGAACTTAAAATACACTTTTGAAAGAATAATTAATAATCAATTAAAAAGTTAATTACTTCAGAAAGAGAAAAACACAAATAGAATATTTAAAGAAAGCTAAAATATAATGGACTGTATAAATGTAATAAAATGTATTTGATCAATATTATTTGAAACGATTGTTTGCAGTTAGTTTCTTAGACATAAAACAATTAGTAATATTTGAAGATGATTGAATAGATAAGGATAGAGAATAGATAAGGATATAATATATTACATAAAAGAGTAGAATAGATAAATAATTGTAGAAATCATGGAAATCTATTAATTTATCAAGTTAAATATGTGTCCGAATCACGAAAGAGAGAATATAGTAAAATGAAAAATTAAGAATATTAGAGAAAAGGTATTATTTTAAAATAGCAATACGATGGATTAATATTTTTATTGAAGACTTTATTATAAAATATGTTTGTTAGAATATAATGTATTTTATATTAATTTATTCTGAAGAAGTTTTAAAATAAAAGATAAAAACAAATTATAAATCATAATATAAAAATTTTATTAAACAATTTGCTGAGGAAAATTAAATTTATATTCAATGAATTACAATATATCAGCACATAGTTGGTATTATATTAAATTATTTATTTAAAAAACACAGAATAACGATATTAATGAGATATGTAAATGTGTATATTTTTTCTACTTAAAGATAGATTTGTGAATAGCAATTAAGACCTATTTATAACCAAATATAACCATAAAGACTATATATATATCCAGCAGTAGATTATTAAAAGAGTAAAAGAAAGCTCAACAAAACACCAAGAAGAACACAATTTTATTTTATTTTGTTCATAATTTTTTTGTATATACATTATTATTTATCGTTTATTTTTAAGTGTTTCCTTTAAAATACTTATGTGCATATATTTATGTGTTATTTTTGTTTTCAATATTTATATTTACTGTCTTTGTACGATCATCATAAAATAATATTGCTTCAAGCTTCATTTCGTTTCGAGAATTTCATCTTTAAAAATAGCGTATACATTTCCTCTTGTATTTGTATACATGAAATACACCGTATCTGAAAATAAGCGATATACTGTAAAAGGTGTTTTATGGAGAAACTAATTGACCGGTATTCGTACAAGATTGTATTCTGAACTTCTTATTTAATATTTAATTAATTATCCATAAAAGTTTACCATAGGAATGAGTTATTAAAATAAACGTAATAAAATAAATAATTCAATAATTGAAACACCTTAAATTTTCGGAAAACGTAATCTAATTATATTCTTCTTATAGAATAATTAAATAGTCTTGTATTATGTTTTATATTAAGATTCGAGTTCAGATATATATATTCATAATCTAATTTGTATAATGTCAATCTAAAATATATGCCTGTATACATTAACTAATTTAAATCACCTCTGCCAACAAACATTGTCTTGGTTTTTAAATAAAATTTCTCTTAATAATATACGTCTTATCTTTAATTAAAGCAACATAATATTCGAGTAATTGATAACGTATTTAAATAAAAATGGGATAAAAATATATATAGTTTATATATAGTGCCTAAAAATGTGTCTATCCGTTTACGAAAAATAATTTTTTATAAAATATAAATGTTTTGTAACAAAAAAATTTAATTACACTATGGAAGGGATTTTTTTATTATTTTTAATAAATTTTATAAACAAGAATTTAAAATTTTCCTTTGATTTTATATTTAAAAATATTAACCTCATATATATATTACTTATTAAAAATATACCTGGAACATAATGCTGTATAATAATCTCCAATCTTGAATTAATAACTATATATCAGTTTTCATTTTTTAATACTAATGAGATTTTCCTCAGTTTAATAATAATGAAAAAATAGAATAAGATACATAATAAAAAATTATTAAATTTTTATTTTTTTATAAAAATAAGAAATTTTCATTATAATTATATTAAATTAAAACAGTATCAGTTTGTTTTATTTCATCAACATTATTTTTTTTATATTTTTTAATTATTTAATAATGTGATTCGTAATTACTTCGATGATAATATATTGTTATTAGTTTATTAAAATACATATTGTAAGAGTTTAAAAAAGGGTTTGCTAATTGTAATCGAAGAACTTCGTGCGCCATTCGAATTCAAAGGCTTCCTAACAAGTTCTAAAGTAAAGAAGATAATGGTAGAAATTTTGCTTAAATAATTATAATTATATATAAATTTGTATTCCTTATCAATTTATAATTATTTATATCTTAATAAGCTTAGTTAGAAGTTTTTTAGTCAAATTATTTATAAAGCTTTTTATATTTACAAACAAGAAATATTTAATGTAATACATGTTTAAATAATTCAACACCCTATTGCATTGTCGAAATATAAACAATCATTAATATCTTCAAAAAAATCAATTACTATACTATTGTTATTTATATATATTTACTTAAAATGAATACATGACTCATAAAAGATTATACCACGTGCAGGTGCCGCGGTGCAGGTAGCTATATTACAGATACCGTTATACGTCAATTATGACATAGAGCAAAATTTCGATGTTAGTAATGTGATTAATGTTTTTTATTATCTACATAGAATATTTTTAGTAAAATTCTTTTTTTATATATTATATTTCCTATATAATATACCATTCCTTAAGTAAAATAAGTAAATTAAATAGAAATTTATATATATTATTTAAAATATTCTATTTTATTGTATATGTTTTAATATTTTTGAAATTGATATTTATCTAATTCTAAAATATTTTTTATTTATGAAATATCGTAAAGATATAATAATTAGCTTTGTCAAACCTCTATAACTATTATCTATGTAATAAGTTGTCCCTAAATATGCGTAAAAAATATTATTTTTATTAAAAAAACTTTATACAAACTTTGAGTATATTGTGCATTATACTCTATACTAGATAAAGATATATTTTTATTAATTATTTATGAATAAATTACTTACAAGAATTCTTAAATGTTTAAAATTATTTTTATTACAAAATTTATTTATATATATAGAATATTTTATTTATGATTTTATTATGTTTATCAGATTAAATATAGATATTATACTAATTAATATTATACTTTAATTTGAATACAAGAAATTTTAATTATTTATTAAAAGCACATGTTTTGTTTTTAGTCATAAATGCAAGACTTTATTCTGCTTATTAAATACTTGAGCTTTAACTGGGGATCTCACACTACCCATAGGTTATACATGCGGGACCAGTCATTAAGCTATGTTTAGTTTATCGTTTGTAGATGTGATGTTATTTACTGGATAGAATAGAATAAGAATAAAATAAATATTCTATTATATATAAAAGTGACATCACACAGGTTATTTGGCAGACACTAGAAAACTTTTTTAACGTATGAAAGTAAAGTAAAATGATAAAATTAGAAATATGTGGTCTTATTTCTTTATTTAATCAATTTAAGTTATTAGAAATAAAATATGCTATATTCTGTTTCAATAAAGTATATTTATTCCTCTATTTGTTCTTATAGAAATCAATTATCTCCATTTTATCCAAATTTTTAGTCATATGAATATTTTACCACTTCTACTGTAAAGTTGTTGTACCTAACTTCAAAATAATATATTTCTATTATGTAAGAATAACAACTGCATGAAAACTTGATTTTTCACTAATTTTAAAACTTTTCAAAATTATTTTGTATATTGTGTTTTCAACCATTGTATCTCTATATGCCGAAGAATCTCTTATCTATAAGAACATATAGGACATATCTCTCTTATGTATGCTTTTATGATTAAATTCATAATTATCAATTTTATTAATCTTATGAAAAATTTATCAAGTAAAAATACCTAATATTTCTGTAAAAATGAATATTAAAATGAAATAGATTCTTTATTATTTGATAGTTTCTGAATTAATATTAAAAAAAATGAATCAAAATAATAATTATTAAATGTTTTGACAAATGTTGAATTGAAACTTATTGAAAATTTCAATCTACATCAACATTTTCGGAACACATATATAATATAAAAGTTTTAGTTTATATATATCAAAAGTATCACTAAATATCTATTATTATTGTAGCGATTTAAATAATATGAAATAAAGAATTACAAAGATCTTTTTAAATAAGTAGTTATATTTATAAGAATAATTCAAATAAAAGAAATATTTAAAAGATTTAAGATTCTATATAGTAATATAAGAAAAAATTATTTTTGCGATTTTTAAAATGACGTTAAGCTGTAATTTTTTAAATATTAGAAATACGTAAGCAACATATTTGGTAAAATGTTTTATAAAATGATATTTGTTATAATAATTAATTTTTTAATTATAATGAGAGTAAATTTTATAAATATAGTACGATTATTTTTATACTTCTGGCTTATATTGAAAAACTTCATTATTAAATAAATCTTTTTAATTATTTTTTCGAGCTTCAACTGTTACAACTGTTTAAGTTATTTTTCATTCCAGTGATAATATGTTATTTTATTTGTGAATAAAAAATAATGCCTATTTTATTTATTAATATTCGGGTTAATATAAATCCTATTGTTAAAAATGAAAGTAAGTAAATAAGTACTACAATAAATTAAAATTCTTTTTCACAACTCAAATTTTGTTAATTAATTACTAATACCTTTCCTTTATATTTTGAAAGCAATCATATTATTACATGGTATAAATTTATCTTAATGGAAATTATTATAATAACTCATAACTAATCTAGATTACTATATCGATATAAATTAGAAAGAATTTTTCTGTTTTTTATTTCAACATTTTATTGCTTATTTTCTTATTTTGTTTCTGTTAAACTCGTGAAATTAATATACCTATGTATCAGGGCTGTAAAAAGTATCGGTAATATAATTTTAATTACTTATTAATTTAAACTAATTAAGAATATTTTTTAAATGTTGAGTATTGAATTAGTTTGTAATCTAGTATTGATATCTAGAGTAGACAATAGTGCAATTTTATTCAAACTGTTTTAAAGATATGAAATATCCAAAAAGTCATTTTATTAAGATAATTATTTTTTTATCATAATTAAGACAATAATCTTTTGTTCGAATTAATTTATTGTAATATAATTTAACGTTGATTTTTATTAAATAAAATATATTTTTGCATAAATAGAAGAGTATTAGAAAATTACCTGATTAATTATATTTACACATGAAAACTTTATTTATGCATTGTATATTAAAAATTATTTGTCCCCTTTTTTTAATAATTTTGAAATGTTTAAAAATATTTTAATTTGTGCGAAATTATATTCATCATGATATTAAATATATAATTTATTAATTATAGTTTACAGTATGATTTATTATAACAGAATAAAATGATTGTTATTTGATGCTAAATTTAATTTATCAGATTTAAAACAATAAGGATCTCTTTATATAAAAAGTACCATTTCACTTACATTTTAATAATTCTATTAAATTATTGTTTTTAATGAAATTTTTAGATTCCATTCATAATTGATTAATATATATTATTTTTATTATAAATCTAGAACTTTCATTAGATTTTTTATAATAAACATAAGTTAATTTTTAAAAATTTCATAATATATCAATTTGAAAATATTTATTGGAAATTTTTTTTGTATTATTCATAATAATCCTTTATATATTAAATAAAATTTCTAAATACAATTTATTTTGCGTGTTATGATTTATTATATTTCTATAGAAGAGTATATTATTTAAAAAAAATTGTTGTTAAATAATAGTCTCTATACATGAAATTATTTAATTAGATCAATTGAAATTAAATTTAAATATAAATCGAATAATTAATTCTTACATTTTTTATAAATAATTTGTAATTAATTGTATAATAATTTGTAATGTCATATCACACTGTATATTTTTATATTAAACTTTTTATACGATATAAATCATTTTATATTTATGTAAATCAACACAAATTACAATATATAAGGATACAATATTGTTGACTATCGCTGTGAAATTTACAGCAGCCAGCAATAAGCTGATCCGATCTGAGAAAGACAAATTTTGATGTTATCTGCTTTTATTTTAAGTAGTATTGCAGTTCTGCTTATTGTGTAGGAAAAGAGTGTAGGATAAAATAATGATACCCTACTTTGTTTTTACAGACATCAATATAGTAAAATTAAGCCTGAAAGAAGAGATAGACATAATGAAAGAAAAATATTGCGGATAGAAAGAGAAAGAGAGAGTCACTATTATCCTAGATAGTATATTTTTTTATACTGATATTTTATTTTTTTTATATTTATATTTATATTTATATATATACATTTATATATTTTTATATTCATATTTATGTTATATAAAAATATATAAAATATTTTATATTTTATATTTATATATACAGGTCGGTAATTTTTTAATGTATTTTGTCTTCTCTCTCTCCTTTTCTCATTTCCATTCACGAATGGAAAAAACTCTTAGATATTTGTTTGAATTTCCATATACCAATATCAATAAAAAAAGTAGTGTGGATTGGCAATAAATTTTACATAACGTTTTTTTATGCGAATAGTATGATAAAATAAAAAAACCCTTTGAAATTTAGCGTGATTAAAAAATACTTATTACTAAATTTAATTTTCTATTAAAAGTGTATTATTTGTATTCATAAGCAGTCATCACAAATACTGTAATTTAGATAGTATTCTAATAAATAAAACTGAACATCGTAATTATTAATACTTAACTCAATATTGAAAAATAAAAAAATATCTTTTGTACCACATTTTCAACTTTATAACGTATTCCAATTGTTATTTGATATGTTAAAGGATAATTCAATTCCTACAATGTATTAATAGTATTACCATATTTGTATAAAAATGTATAAAAATATAACCATATTTTTAATTCTTTACTTGTTAAAAATGTGTAAAATATCATAAGCAATAATATATTAATAAAAAATAGTCAAATTTAAATCGAAATATGTTAATTAAAATATCAATTATATAAAAACACTAAATTCTATTATAATTAGAAGTATATTACAAATATATCGTCATTATAAAATAGAACTTATATATTTATTACATTGTTTATTTGTTTATAATAAAGAATAATTATAACATACACAAACATACACAACACATATATTATTAGAATTTTTATAAAATAAATATAGAATTAGACTCAATTTGATCCATATGCCTTTTATTAATACTTTTATATTAATTTTTCTATATATAATATTTAATGGTCTCTCTCTCTTTCTTTTTCTTTCTTTCTCTTTCTCTCTCTCTCTCTCTCTCTCTCTCTCTTAACAGTGTTAATAAAGCAAAAGGTATTTTAAATTTAATTAGAACGTTTTAAGAAATCGTTTGAAAATCTTGAATTCTGGAATCTGAATCAATGGAAATCTGGTCATGTTTTTAATTTTTTTTTAATAAAAGTTAAAAATAATTAAATGTGTAAAGCTAAATCATAAATAGAATTTCATAATAACATAATTACTTTATTCATAATTTATAACCAATCATTATAGTAAACTTTATATTTCAAATTAATGTTAATACAAAAATATTAAATTATTAGACTAAAGATTGGTAAAACATAAGACGTAGAAAACCAAAAATAACTCTTTTCAATATTTTATTCATATTAAATTTTAACTATGGAAACTAGTTCTCACGTACTAAATAGTATAAACACACAATACTTAACAATATATATATTTATTAAAGAATATTAGTTCGTATTTCTAAAATTATTTTATGAATGTACAACTATGAAAATTATCTTGATTTTAAAGTGTTAAATTTTTAATTATACAAGATTTAAAAATTAATTTTCATTTTTATACTCTCTCCACATTTTCTGAAATATTTAATAATCTTATTCATTAATAAAACTTTTTTTTAAGGTTATTTAGTTATTGTATAAAATGCGAATTTTAATAACTTTTCTATATTTTAGTTTTACATGTTGATTTTAATGTAATATATGCTTTATTAGAACGTGTATCTTCAGTTCGAAGAAAGAGAGAGAGAGAAATCAAATAAAACTTCTTGTATTTTAATATTGGAATATATGTCATCGTTTTACTCACGATTATTTAATCAATTTAAAAAATTTTTTTTAAAAATACAACAAAATAAATAAACTTTTTTATACTGTTTATTACTGGTTTAAATGTTCTTATAAATTTAAAAGTCACATATGGTACATTATTATCCATGTAAATGTTAGTTTTATTTTTAATATGATTTGGAAATATATTTATACTGATTAAATTTTTTTTAACATTCTGTTATTTTCCAGTTTTATTGTCAAAAATATATTTTAGAAATATTCTATTATATTATTTATAACTATATTTAAATAAAAGAACTTTAAAATAACTTAAACATATCTTTAATTTGATTGCTCTAATTCAATTATTTACAGAAAGCTAGTCATATTACTTAAAATTTAATTTAAATAATTTAGAAATAATTATATTGTTAAGGATTAGCGATTCTTACAGTAGCCAATAATTATAATTTAATTAATATATATTTTCAATTTGTATTAAATATATTGAAAAAAATAAAATTTCTATAACCTCATGAATGTATAAAATGAATATATAAAATATATAAAACCTTTAATTTAATATTTCTATGAATATTATATGAATATGAACTTTCATTAGTGCTATTACTTTAGTTAAAGAATAAATATTTTAATAGTCGTTGTATAACAGAATTGAAATATTGTTTTAAATCTAATAGTTAATAAAATGGCATATCCTTTACTTCATTTATATAAGTACATTTTTAATGGAAAACTTAAGATTTAAACGATAAAGCAAATACAACTTTAATTACAATAGAATTGAAATTGTTCTTGTATTAAAAACTCAACAACTATTTATATTGCTCATTGTCAAATAAGATGAAATAACATTATTTATTTCGTATATTTAGAATTAATCAAATGTCATTAAATTTGATTTTAGTAACTGGTAGAGATAAGATTAAAGCAGTTTTCACCCTCCTCGGCTAAGAATTTAATTTGCATAGAAATATAGATAGAAAAATCATAGTTTTCTTTCAACTTTTAAAGTCATAGAGGGTTCTTTAAGTTTTTCACAATCGTAGTCAAGACCTTAATGGCGAAGTAGATTAAAGTTTAATGGAATGCGTAACAATATTTAAAAAAAAACTGCTTCTGTGCTCAATCTTCTATATTAATTTGCAAGTCCTATAATAAATGAAGATGACTGAAACGAAGTATTTTTAAATTAAGTTGACAATAGCGTGTAACATATTATTGACAACTTATATTTATTCTATTCATTTATGAAATAATATAATTATAAATCTTTGCAAAGGCTTCTAGTATTTTTCCTGCTTCTTAAAATTGATATTATAACTTAGGTAAAAAAAGAATGTGAATTAAATAAAGTTTAATTCATAATTTAAATGTTTAATTATTACTATTAAGAAGATTAACTAGATGGATTTCGATTTTTAGATATTCTATTTATATTTGAAAATGTTTTCAAAAGATATATGCAATAAATAAAAAAAAGGATTATTACAAAATATTATAACAAAACTAAATATTCCGTTATAGTATATAATGATAACAAATTAATGGCAATAAAATATTAACTTATTTTTAATGCGTATAAAAAATGTATAAAATCTAATTAATTGTTTTGTCTTATAATAAAAAACATTTGTGAAAGTATATTAATAATGACAATATTTAATTTGTTAAATTAGTTACATGTTATGTCAAATGATAGGAGTATAATATATCCGATAGAAATAATACATAAACATTATTTTAAAATGAATTATTAAACATTATATATTACTATTAATTAATACCTTTAAATGAAAACTATTAGTAGGCCTTTGAATTGTTAATGTGTAAACAATCATATTGATTTAACACTAACATTTATACCCACAGTTGCCTTTTCACTTACTTTTCAGAAAATAATAAGCATAACAAATACAAATATTTATTAATTATAATAAGATTAATTTATTTTCAAAACAATGTTTAGAAATATTGCGCCTAGTTAAATATTTTTAATACAGTTAACCAAGGATATTAGTTTGAAATAATCGTCGATCTATATTTTATCATAAAAATCGCATAAATAGTATATAAATAATAAAGTTAGAATTATCTTAAAATTAAAACAATTTAGTTTATGGCAAAAATTAAACAAGAGAAATAAAATTGATAAAGTAAAAGAGGGTGAGAGATTTTTCACAAAAGTAATGTATATCGTTACATAAGATAATAAACTGCATTCTAGGAGCAATGCAAGGGGTAACATGTCATTTACGTAAAATTATTTAGATCTTATTGACTTACTCAGAAGTCGTTTTTTGTAGATAATATTAGGCTTTTATGCTTTAATAAAAAAATTTTTAGTCACTTGTATAAATTTCTATGTTCTGGACACTATATTCTGCTGTCACGGTATTTGGCACTTACTTTGTCACAAAATAACAAAACATAAATAAGCGACGACAGATTAAAAATAAAATTTAAAGTAGCCGTGAGATAATTTAAGAGTATAATATAACACTATAATAAATAGAGAACTGAAAAGTAATTTAGTGGTGAATGAATAAGTAAAAGCATCTCGTTTACACCAGAAATTGCAACACGTGTCATTTATTCACTCAAGTAGCTAATTCAACTCCGCGATGCATGCGCTGAGAATGTTTCGAATCCTACCAGGCAGGTTGCTGCCTGTCTTGCAACGTGCACACCTCGCTGGAGCGTGCAACAGGAGGCGTGCTGTCCCGGACTGGACTAGCTTGGGCCCCTCACTTCATGCCACCGCTTCCAGTTGCGAGGGCCGGCAGTTCCCTCTCACTCTCAAGTCATTTCCCCCACTTTTCATACATCACCCCTCTATCTACGGCCCAACTACCCAATGTGCTTACCATTTACTTGCTAGCAAACTTACCCGCACTACCGCCTCCACATTTAGCGCATCAATATTGAAGTACGACTGTTCTTCCATATAGAGTTCAATTTTCTTTCCATTTATTACATTCCTGTATTTTATTCACAAGTTTTAATTTATATTATGTTGTAGCATTTTATACATGAATATTGCACCTTTTGAGCATGTTTATAATAGCAATTACGTTCTCCTGTTAAATGCTATAAATTAATTTATATAGTTTATATATTAATTTATTTCATGGTCTTATACATTTTAGTAGAATTTGAATATTATATTTTTAAATTCGACTTTAATTTTATATAATTATATATATATATATATAACTTTGAAATTTAAACATATAACATTGGTTATAACCTATAAGAAAACTCAAAAATAACCACTTCATTTATAAACACTTATACTTTAATTGAGATGTATAATTTTGTATACATTTTTAATTCATAACAAGCTAATCTTTATTATTAGATTAAATAATAAATTCGTAAAATTAACATTTTACAATTTACTTGACTAAAACATAATTCAATTTATTATCTGTTTGGATAGCCATTTGTAGTTTATGTATATTTTTAAATCGAAATACTATATTTAAGTTAGAAACTTAAAATTATTATACTCATAATTAATATACAATAAGTAATTATATAAATGATTAAAACATTTATTAATAATACTTCTAAAAGAATTTATTGAAAATAATAAATAATAAATTTTATTTATAAAAAAAATAATAATTCTGCAAAAACTGGGCAAAAATTTCAATGGATATGAATTTTTAAATAGATAAGTTTTTTAAGCATAATAGATGAAAATCTATTCATATATTTGAGTAATTTTTTAATAAAAACTTTCTTGCGAAGAAAGTATGTCATTTAAAGTATTTAAGGAGAAATTATGATTTATGATCAATTTATGATTAATTAAATTCTTATTTTTGAAAGATGTCAATTTTTATACCTTATTCATAAAACGATACCTTCCATTAAAACGTTTTATTTTGGTAGTATTTATTTTTATTTTATTTGTATTTATTTTATCTTACTATTCAATTTAATTAATGAAATTAAGTTTAGATCAATTCCAAATACATTCAAATGTGTGAAATATTATTGAATTAGATTATTATTATCAATTTAAATAATACTTTAGTTTGCTGAAAATATTGAATTTATTCCATAATAAAGTATATATAAACTGACTAATATTATCGAATGTTTCACTAGAACATTCATGTTATTCAGAAGAAAGTTCATTTATTAAAGCTGTTTCTTAAATCGTTAACATAATATGTCTCAATTCATTAAGATCTATTTTTATTTAACTTCTTGATCATATTAAAGGTTTTATATATCGATCATTATGATCCAACATTGCCTTAAATATATATATATATTTTAACTTATAATTTAAAGTAGTTTTGACTAATGTAATATTATTTATTATATGTCAATTTTTATATTTGCAATTTCAGCTATTTTTAATATAAATAATTTTGGAAACAATAAATTGTGTCTCTTTATAGCTTTCTGTATTCTTCAGTTATAAACATACAAATTTCGCAAATTTGAAATTACATGCAACTAGTTAAGGAAAAAAATCACTCTTTTGCTATTAATGGTAACATCGTATTTATTTATTTATTTAATAATGTATTTATTTATTAGTGGTTATAAATGGCTACGAAGTTTACATTATTATTATAAATAAAAGTAAAGATTTATCATTTATATTTAACGATACTGCTTTTTACGTTTCACAAATATATTTTAAACGTTATATTTAATTATCAATTCAGTATATTTGCACACATATATCGTTGTATATAAACTCATTATAAGTATTTTATAAATTTACATTGCATGTATTAGATACCTTTTACTAGAAATTTTAATTGTATTATATTATTTTATAGAAATAAGCAGTGAGTTAAATTAATATCATAAGGATCATTGTTTTTTCTTTACAGTCATATGCTATGTATTGCTAGTCTATTGTTAGTTATTGAATATGAATTCAAAGCAATTGAATAGGGTTTGAAATTTATAGGGTTTGATAGTTTGTTTATACATATATAAATATATATATAAAGACAGTTATGTATGCATATATGCATATTTATATATAAATATACTGTTATGTATGCAGGCATGGAATTTGTGTACATGGAACATTTACACAAGGATCTTTAAAATTTGGAATTACAAATTACAAATTACAAATATTTTAGATAATTATTTCCTATTTTAAAAATTTGTATTTATTTTTATTTTAAATTGATACACTTTAGTAGTTCGTTTTTATATATCATATAAACGTTATCCTTTAAGCACCGAAAAATAAATGCTACATCCTATACTACTAAATGTTTCAACGTCTGCTTATTGAAATCCTTGAATTTTACAGTCTATTTTTTTGTTTTAAAATAATATTAATATTTAATATTTTTATAATGTTATGAAGTTTATTTCTATCCTAATTATGTATTCGGATTAAATTCTTACATGTACTGATATTACGAGTTTTAACAATTCATGTTTTACTCTAAATTTTCCAAATTCTACCTTTTTATTGATAAAGTTTTAACATGTACTTATATACTAACTATAATATAAAATATAAAATTAAGAATTTTATATACATTTTAAAAAAAATTTGATATAAAATTCTTATTGATTATTTTATTAATTTATCATTTATACATGTCATATTTCGCTTCATTTATTGATTAAAAAGAAGGCAAATAAATATAATTTTATTAATTATAACTAATAAAAAAAATAATATTTAGTTTATTAAATTTTAACATTACCTAACTTTTGAATATTAAATAAAACAAATAAAAATTAACAATATATAATATATAGAATCTTCCTCTAAAGCAATTAACTAATAATTAATAAAGAAACTAAATATATTCACACTTTCATTGTCAAGATACTTAAAAGAAATATTTCCATCATAAGCTGTAGAAATATTCACATCGATTTACAGACTTATATGGTGTTCTAATTTCATCGATATACTTTTGAGACTAAACAATAACATAACGGATAACATTGATATTTATAATGCATTAATTATGAACTCATTATATTTAAAAATTTTATTGTAATTAATATACCTATGTATTAATAAAAAAATGTCCGTGATAAAATATCATGTTAATTTTACATTTAACATGCAATAATTTTAAATAATGATGTATAAAAATTTAATATAATGATAATAAAATTATGAAAATAATAATAATATCAAAAATTTAAATTAAGGCTTCGCATTTTTTTATTTTCATTTTATCTCTTTTCTCTATTTAAACAAAAATTCCCATTGATATGACAACTAACCCATATAAAAATTATTTTACAAAGAATTAATAATTCAGTTTAAATTAAAAGTACTATTTTTTAAAGTATTTATTAGTCTTTATGTTACACAACAATTTTATACACGGTCAATCCAGATTTCGATGTCTTGCATTAATAATAAGTTCAGTCTGATATTGGAATAAAAATATTCATCATTCAACCAAGATGGCGCCTTGAATAAATGAAAATTAGACATTCGTAATAATTCGTATAAACATGCGTAACTAACGCGGGTATAAAAAAAGAGAAAAAATATCCGAATTCTGATTTTTGACAACATTATTCAATTTAATAAAATAACAATCCGATATATATAACTTGTTTGCAGGAAATAGAAAAACTTCAAGTGCCTTGATAAAATATATGACTTTATTTTATGATTTGATAATATTAGTATTTTATAATTTTTGTTTCAATCAATTAATCATTATTATAGAAGTATAGAATTAAATCATTTTATTGATATAAGAAATGAAAACATTTTATAATATTAAATCTAAGCCAATACAATCATTTATATTATTTAAACAATTGTATATAAAAAATGATTTTATTATTTTTAATATAAAAATAATATAAAAATATATTAAAATATTAACATATTTTAATATAAAATGTTATTTTTCTATAAAAAATATAGAAAAAATTATTCATTTAATTTATTTACTGACACTATGTTGAAAATACGTCAAATTGTATTTATTACAAAATAAATATAAAATACAATAAATATTACATTGTAAAATAAAATTTTACAAATAGAATTATATTGATTAATTATACTTTAAATCTAAATAATTTAAATTTATATAAGTGAAAAAAATATATTTTATTACGATGCGATCAGTTGTATATTTGAATGGTATGCAAAGCAAGTTAGTTATTGAATGCAGGATTCAGTCCAAGTACTTATGAATTTAAATCTGATCGCATAGTGTATAAAAGATTGAATTAAGCATAACTAAACATATTTTACGGACTGCGTAAAGGGAATATGCGAAGGCTACAATTTTGAAGAAAGTATATATATGCACAAAATAATATTGTGAATGATTTAAATAATACAGAAAAATAATATTATTCGTCGGAGCTTGAAATAATAAGAAATAATTGTTTATTTGTTTTATAAATATTTAAAAAGATTCAAGTAAATCATTGTATGGTTAAGTAATTGTAGTAAAAATGGAAGTAAAACATTTATTATATTTTTTCATTTCTACCTTAACATCAATAATTTAATAAATGCCAATACCAATGGCTATATTATTAGGAAATTTAAATTAAAACTCCTTGTTCATTTTAATTTGTAAAAAAATATTTATTATTATATTAGTTTTTTACATGAATTTAATAAATTTTAGTGGCTAAATAATATTTAAGGGGGTATATAAATAATATAGTTTTAAAATGACAGTGATCTAATTGTAAGATGCAAACAAAATCTATAAACATAAACCTTACAGTGTATAACACATTTGGTAGCAGATATTAATTTAAATAACACGAAATTAAAATATGATACAATATTAATCGGTTTACCATTTTAGAAATACAAATATTCTATCATATGCATGCACACATTCATACATTCATAGATTGCACACATTTTAACTTTTGCTTCAAAATTAACCTTAACATTTTGTATTTATTCAAATTCTACAATTAATTTTGTATTATTTAATTCTTTATAAAGTAATCTCATAATTTATTATAATAGTAGCAAAAATGTTATAGAAATTTTAAAATTATTATAGACAAAATTATATTGATTATACCGAAAAGTAAAAAAGCGTGAATTTCTAAAAATACAATTTTCTATTGTTGATAAATTTTATGTAGTTAAATACAAACAACCGAATACAATAAATAAAGCCTAATCCAATAAAGAAAGCAATTAATGACATTACCAAAATTTTGTATAGAAATTAAAAGTGCAATTCTCAATATGTACACATAGTATTAATTTATTTAAGCTATTTGATATTCTGTTTTTGTACAGTTTGATTACTAATTAAAACTTTTAAATATATTTTTATATTAAATTAGTTTTCATTAGTTTAAATCAATAAACAAGTATATATTAATTATTTCTGCATAATTTTTCGTCAAAATTATTGTGAAAATATTGTTTTTAATTTCATATTTTATATTTTTTATAGTCGGTAGTGAATTTACTATATATATTAAGTATAAATATTTCACTTAATGAAATGGTAAATATAATTTGCACTATTTCTTTATAATTTATTAATTATATTAATCTACTTATAAATAATAAAAATGCAGCTGAAATACAGACAATATTTTGTTGTATTATACAAATACTATTTTATATATTTTATATATTTATGAAATAATTTAATTTATGAAAAATATTCAAGATTAATATATTTATAAATACTATATACAATTATATATACATATATATATATATATATATAGTGTATTCTACATTTTCACGGTCTTCAAAACTGAATGAAAATATATTATTAATAATTCCCGTTTTTTCGCTTTTGTGAGTACGAAAAGATAAAATTATTGAAAAAGTTTAATATTTATTCACAAATTATACACAAATTGAAAGAAAATCAATATTTGATATATAATCCATATTATTATAAGTACCAATATTTTTTATAATTGTAGTATATCACATATATGATTTCTTAAAAACATATGGGTATTGTACTTATTTAATATTTTATATAATATTTTAAAGTTAAATATAATTGTAATGTCATAAATTCAATAATAAAAAATATAATTTAAACAATCATCACAAACTGTATCCAATAAATATATTTTATTAGTTAATTTTTTCGTAATTACTATGGTCAATTGTATGTATTTTCATTATTTTTAAACTTCGTTTTAACAACAATTGTAACATCATGTACTGTATAGTTTAAGTAAAGTGTGTAGTTAATAGTACATTTTAGTAAAATAATTTTTTAATAATGTTTTTAAGGGTATACCATAAAATTTATTTAAATGTATGAAAACATAGCAAAAATCTATAGACATTATTGGCACTATTTAACAT
This sequence comes from Ceratosolen solmsi marchali, assembly GCF_000503995.2. Lineage (NCBI taxonomy): Eukaryota > Metazoa > Arthropoda > Insecta > Hymenoptera > Agaonidae > Ceratosolen > Ceratosolen solmsi. The sequence continues at coordinate 1,878,629 of NW_011948420.1, forward strand.
TAAAACCGTTTTTTTTAACGATAAAACCAAAATTAAAACGTCCATTAGTACGCACTCCTGTCATTGCAAAAGAAAAGGAAAATTCATTTTCCCATTGCTAAAACTATTCGTTATTAAAATTAATATACATATTCATACATTTCTATTATTTTATTAAACAATTAAATGTCTTCATTTTTAATGCATATGATTTCTTTTATATGCATTTAGGTTATTTGCTATACTATACTTACGATAAATTACTGCTATACTTTATAAGAAATATCGATTAATAAATTTTTTTTTACTTTTTATGTTAAAATATTATTGTATGTACAAAGTAATTTTATTTTATAAATAAAATTTTCATTTATCAATTTTATTTTATAAATAAAAAAAATTATTTTATGCATCAAAAGATTTAAATATTGATATTTACATAAATCAGGAAAGCTAAATAACATTTAAAAATTAAACTTAAAAAAATGTATTTTTCAAGAATGAAGTTATTATAGTAATTATTTAATATATATCATATTATGATAAATTATTGTAAAAATTTATCATTCACAATTATAAGAAGAAGCTAGTGTACTATTTATATTTATCCTCCATGACTAAGTGTCACCACTTGACATTCTCATAGGCTCGATTTTATACATTTCTTGAGCTTTTATACATCAAAAGCAGTAAAATCTTAAAGATTGCTTTTAAGCTGTTGAATAGATGTAAAGCATGTAAATATAGGTAATATATGTAAAAAATAGTAACCGTTACTATACCAAAAGCGTCAACATCACAAACGAAGTGAAAGTATAAATACAGATTACTTGTTCTAAAATGAGTTCGATCACCTCAGACTATCTAATCAATCAAAACCTTTTCTCCAGAAACTCCAATAATCATTGGAAGAACACCACGATCGTGGTACACCTCGAACATATGATTTAACTACATCATTTTACGAATGAAATTATCTCCATTTCCTTACTCCATCAATGTTTCATTAGATAGCACTTCATTACCACCATGTTAATATCGGTCAACTTTTTTTTAACACTTCTACATTCATTATTACGATAATAAATCATTTATTGAAAATAGTCCAGAAATTTTATTATCTATCTTATCGCAGCTTGTTCGATATATTTATATTTTGTTTTAATGATTTGTTATTGTTAAAAAATAAAATATAATCAAAATCCATGCGAATAAAAATTGTCTAAAACGTTTAAGATAAATTACCTCTAAATATAACTAAAATGAAATCACTTATGAAAGTTAGTTTGAAAGCTATCTAAAAATAATTATTCATGATATAATTATTAATAATTATTAAATACCTCTTCTCAAATATTACCCTTGTACAAAGTTTAACCATTGTCCATTTTCCTTAATAAAAGATAAAGAATCATTAAGAAATATTCTGTTACAAAATAATAATATTGAAACGACATGAAAATAAATAAAAAAATCAAAATATATCCCTACAATTTAACAAGAGATATAAATTTTCTTTTATTATATTAGATTTAAATAAAAAGTAAAAAAAACTATTATATGAAACTATAATAAATATGATGCCATAAATTGATATGATTTTAATTTAAGATTATAAAGGTTTTATAAAGGAAATATATAAGATTATTAAGATTTATTTTTTACATGTATTTTTATTTACAAATACACCACTAAATATATATCCTTTGCTTTTAAATAGCGACCATATACGTTTATGTATTTCCCCTCTCGCACTCCACTTTTCTTGATCATTTTTTGCTTAATTCTTTTAAATCTATCATATCTCTAACTATTCGTTTCTCACGTTCCCTAAAACTTTATATATTAATTCCATCAACAAAGTTCAGATTATATAATAATTATTCTATTAAATTAATAAAATTTTCAATAACAATCTATGATTATAATATTAATATACCTTCAGGTAAAGATTTGAAAGAAAAAATCGTAAAACTTTAATATATTACATTTATAATATATTGTACATAATTTAAAAATTTCTAAAAATAGTTTTTTCTTCGTTTTTAAAAATTTTTATTGTTAAAAAATATACTATGAATTCAATAGAATAGAGTTAATAAAAATATATTTCAGTGCATTTATTTATAATAAACATGGACAAACTTTAATTGATCTATTTTAGATTTGAACATTTTAACAGCTATAGCATGTATTTTAATGTTATTTTAATAGATAGTTTTACAAATTAAGTTTATTGATATTTTTATAAATGGTAAATTTGTTGAAATAAATATTATTGTGAAATGACGATAAAAAGACGTATTTTTTATCGCACCAACCACTTGTAAAATAATTATAGAAAGCAATAGCATAAAACACTCATTAAAAATAACGAATTGAAATGATTATTTAACTAGTTTTACTAATAAAAATAGTTGAAATAAATCTTTCTCTTTACAGAAATTGTTCTTATGTGTTTCGTAGTTAATATATATATAATGAATCTAATCTGAACATTACTTATGTATTTCTGTCTGATAATTTTTGCGAATCTTTTTCGTGCATCGAATGTGAGCAATATAGATTGGAAGATCAGCAGCTCATTTAAAAGTGCAATATTGATGGTATTCAGAAACTAAAATGTAGCGAATGAAAAATATCAACCCGAAAAGAATAAAATCATGCAATTACGTAGCTCTTTTGTGTGGTATTAATTAAGAACACTACTTTAACGATATAAAAACAGACGGTACACCATAATCCATTATTATTAAAATATCAAAAAAATCGAAAATGCCTATTTAAAAAATTAAATGTATATTACAATTTTATAGTTTAATTTTAAATGAGTAACTTGAATTGTTTAAAAATTTATTTAAAATTAATTTTGTTTTAATTACTTTTTCAAAACGTTAAGAAATTGCATTTGCACAAGACTGGAATACTTAAAACTCGGAAAAAGATAGGAAAAAATATGTATTTAATTTAATCCTCCGTTATTAGTAAAATAGTGATTACAATACAATAGTGATTATTGAATGTCAGGATATAATATTATAGGTGACATTATTAGAATTTGTCTTACATGATACTAGAAAAATCAAAAACTTTTAAAATATTCTTAAAATATGAGCACACTTGCAATTATTTTCAAACAAGTAACAAATATTTGTCAGATCATAAATAGAATATTTGTAAAAGTTTCTTTAACAGCATAAAAATGCAAATTTATATTTTTATTTATAGTCATTTTGTAGAAATATTCATGTAGTAAAGTATTTATATATTTTATTAATTCATGAAAAAATCACTAATTATTGTCAATTTAAAAATATTATGAGCATAAATTTCAATAAAAATAATAATAGATTCATTTATCAAAAAATAAAATGTTAAATTTACAAAGATGAATAACAAACAAACGTGAAATTTAATTTACAAAAAATTTGTGAATAACAAAATATTTTATACGAGTTAATTAAATGGAATGTTTTTTAATTAATTAAATTTAAAAAAATTAATTTAATTAAATGAAATACACTATGTATTTCTATAATAAATAATGTGTAAATTACAAAATACACGTTTAAATGTTGCATTTTAAATATATTTTTCTCAAAAATTTGTTTTTAAAACTACGTACAATACGTTTTATAACAAGTAATTTAAATCTTGTATGCTATTTTATAGTATACATTTTGTATGAATTATAAAGCAACAATTTTTGTTAATATAAATAATTTTCAAGTAATTTATTTGTATTCTTTGAAGAACTAACAAATTATATAAATTCGATGTTTTATTTTTTTTTCGGATCATATAATAAGTGCCATTGGTATTCGATTATTTTAACAGTTTCCTATTATTAGTTCAATTATTTTTTTAATCTTAAATTATAAACAGGATTTGGACTGTACTTTCAACAATATGAGATATACATAAAATACAATTAATAATTATTAATTATCAAAATTTCCAAATTTCGCAACTACATAATTTATGTTAATAAAAATTGAAGTAACATACTTCTAAAAAAAAGAACTGAATTGGAAATTGTTCTACAATCAAATTAGAATTGTACATTTCACAAAATTCTTTGTTTGAATAACAGAAATGAAATCGGAATATTTTAATTACTACCAAATAGTAATACTTAGATGTTTTATCTAGATTTTTTTTCAATTTTATAAAAATACATAACTGAAGGCTCCTGAAGGCTACGATGGTACATTTACTAATTTTGCTCCTTATTAAGTATAATAAAAATAATTCATCCATTTTTTTTATCTCAAATACAAACCAGGTATTAAACGTTATTATTAACAATTCAATTATACTATCATCACTATTCAGAAGTAGCAATGTCAAATAAAAAAGAAGAATGAAATAAGACTAGACTATTTTTACACAATTTTGAAACCTTTGCTTCTGAAGTTTTTTTTTATGCAGTCACCTACTACTATTCCACGTACTTCGCATTTTTTACAACGCAACTTATGTGCTTTAAATCATTTATATTATATATTGATAAAACATTACATTCTTTACTGAATATTAAATATTAAATAATAAATTAATATCAATACATCGATAAAATAGAATGAATACTAATTATAGACATCATTAAATATAAAATCAATATATTTTAATAATGTTTACTACAAATTAAAATTATAATTTTATTAATTAATATACTAACTGAGATTATCTTTAAATGATACATAGTTTATTATTTAATTTTATACGAATACATTTATAAGAACAATAAATTTTAAAGTACAATTGATTGTAATCATAATAAAAAAGTAATATTTAAAAAATATTGAAAATTAATTGTTTACAGAATATCTTACAGTGTTATTTCTATTGATGAAAAGTACGAATGTGATTATGATGCATTTTTCGTCAATTAAAAAATGATGGTCATCTTCGTTAATAATAGCAAGCACGTACATTACGATCTAATATAATTAACTCAATATCATTAACTCAAAGTACAGTTGTATATATAAAAACGAAGTAAAAATGATTAGTAAACCCAAATAAAACTAAAACTAAAATAGATTTGTGTAGTAACCTTAATAATGATAATTACAAATAAGTATTTGCATAATGAACATATATGTAACTAATCTGAAAAAAGGAGATACTAAATTAATACAAAGTATAGGAATTATTAACTAAAAGATCGAAATACATATATAGTAAATTAAATTTAAGAAATATAATAAGGAAAAGTGTTTATAACAAATAACAATAATTGTTGTAAGGTGAAGCAATACATATGAATGTATGAACTTGATCGCACACTTGCCCTAACGAACATATTGCCTGGTGATAGATTATTTTAACACAAATAAAAAGATGAAATCTCAATATTTCAAAAATTTTAATCTAGTATCCGTACATTGTTATAATAACCATTAATCTAACTTAAAAATTAGTAGAATAATATTTCATATATTGTTCTTTACATTCCAAGATTTTGAACATAATTAATTGTATTTAAATATAAATTAATATTAAATCTAAACATATGATTGTTCAACAATTGTCTTTATAATAGTTTTTTGTCATATTTGTTGCTTATTATATTCTCAAAGTCATTAAAATATTTTTTAGATAATAGTTACCAGTACATCAAAAAGGGATAAATATTAATACAAAAAACAATTTATGATTATTATTCCATATATTCGGGCATTGATAATCCATATTCATATGTATTCAATTTAAATGTATTAAATGAAAGAATTCTTTGTTCGATAGAGCACCTATTCGTATCGATTGCAAACTAATGTAGATTTCAGTGGATGTGCAGTAAAATTAGTATTTAATATTTCTGTGTTGATTTTTTTATTCATTTATTTTAATTTTTTATTTATTTATTAACATTTGATTTATCGCTTAATTAATTTTCATTCTATTTATTCATTCATTTATTGACAAAATTTTTACTAATTCATAATTTATATTATTCCTTTAACGTTATTAAATTTTAATAATAATTATTTAATAAATTTTTTTATTCGTATTTTGATAACTTTATTTATTTATTTATTTATAATTCTTATTTATACAAATAATAATTATTAAAAAATAATTATTGAATTTTCTTTTCATGATAAATATTGATTATATATACATTATTTATATTTTCATTTTATTTTATCATTCACTTTTTTTACATTCCTTTTTGTATTCAAATAAAAATTGTACAATTATATAAAGAAAATAATTAATATATGAAATATTTAGAATACATTAAATATGAATTCATGACAAAATTGTAATTATTAATAATAACATTAAATGTAGAAACTATATTCAGGTTTAACTAAAATTGTTTAGACTGAAAAATTTAATAAAATAATGGTAACGCTTGTATCGACTAATTAAGCTGTGTGCTAAATAGATTGTGAGTTTGTTTGTTTGTTTGTTTGTTTGTTTGTTTGTTTGTTTGTGTGTGTGTGTGTGTGTGTGTATGTGTGCTTGATGCATTCGAATGGGTTGCGTGTACATATTTATATTATTGCTTTTGGATTTTCGCGACCTTTCAAATTTTTTTCTATCGCTCCTTGACTTTTATTTATTTTCAAACTATATAAATAATATATAATATATCAACGAGTATCCTTATACTTTATATATATTTATTAATTCAAAATACATTTTTCTTAAAATTTGTTAAATTTAATATTGTTTTAGATTGTATTTATTTTTTGCGTAACATCGTTATATGTTTTAAATCTTTCTTATTACTGAATTTAATCTGTTTATTGTAATATTTTCTATTATTTTTTACTTATGTTAATGCAGAAATTTTCTAAATGAATATTATATAGTTAATTATTTGAAATTCAATATCGATGCTCAATGAATATGCTATGAGATTATTACGTAGGATTTATCGATATATCTTCTTAGTTAAATAATAGTTTTATTTAATTTTCATTGAATCAAAAATATATCTTTTACATAATTTTTTTAATGTACATCAGATTTAAATTGATTTGCTTGCAATTTGAATGTTAAATTTATTTTCATATTTAAATTTCGCGCCAATGCCTAAACTTTCTATTGGATAATATTTACCGACATTTAATTGGTTACAGATTTTAAACTATAAACAGATTTAGAACTATCTTAATCTATAGAATCCTACATATTCTTATATTCTTTTATCTTCAAATTTGATATAATTTATTCTTTATATCTTTAAAAAAATTAATTAGAATTTATATTGCAATATTTTTGTTTACTAATATTTCTGTTAATGCTTTTAAATGTGTTTAAATACGTTTTTATATCCATTAAATTTTATTAAAAATTATTCATGAAAAGGATCTTTTTACAACCTATTTACCAATCTATTTTTTCATAAATTGACCATATTATATGGTTTATATTATATTACCATATTATTTTTTCATAAATTAACATTATAATATGGATGTATTATGTGTTATAGTCATTAACACTTTTAAATACAATAAAAGTAGCTTTTAAATATATGTAGATATTTTTGGATAGATATTGTTCACTAGTCTATGAAAAGAATTAAATATAATTCTATGAACTTGAGAAATGTTATTTTTCCTTAAATAAGAAGACACCTTCTCAATTTATTTCTTATACCATCTATTATTTTGTAATTATATATACAATTACTTTGTATATATCATACGTCAAATAATTTCATTTGAAAAATGACCTAAAATGATAAAAATGACAAACATTAATTAATATATATCAATTTGAAATACTATTATCATTGAATCGCTATCAATTCCTATAATAAAAATTAATTTAATTTGCATACTTTATAACCGAATTAAGAATTGATTTTTTATAATGAACATAAAACTGTGTTTAAAATGATGATTGTCTATCGCCGTAATAGATTGTTATTTCTTATTTTTATTAAACTAAATCTCATAATTTAATGTATATAAATACGTATTTTACTGATAAATTGCAGAATACCAAGACACATTATTTAATTGTTTAATTACAATTAACTACAAACATGTACAGTTCTTTTTTTTAAATAATGCATTAGGTATTGATATAAGTATTACCTACTTTCTGAATAAAAAATTCTAATAAACATTTTGTTGCACTATATTATACTTTGTAAATTATTGAAACTTAAACATTTTCTATTCCCTATTATGTGAAAGTGTAGTCACGTATTAAATAATGATAACATGTCTTTATATAATTCAATTACTATTTCTTAATTTGTTTGTTAAATTTTATAATTACTTTTTATTGCATTTCCAATATCCTTTAACTTTTTCTCTTAAATTTTTGAGAATTTGAAATTATTATCCATCTAATTTTTATCGGATTGATTTAATTCTTTTATCGTTATAACTTTTTTGTGAAGGAAAACACGTCTTAAGACTTGTTTTGTTAATATAAGAATTTAACCGATAGATGGTTAGAGCTCTGTTTTCTCTCTAGAAATTTCTCATTTTAATTTTTAAATATTTTGAATCAGTCTTTACATTTTACCAACTTTTAGGTTATTTTGTCGATTATTATTAGTTAATGTGATTACTTTGCCTTCATTGAACAGTTTGTTTCTATGATCTTATTCGTTTTTTATCATAAGACAATAACTTGTCATAATTTAGCGGCACTTACAAAATAATATATAATTGTATATCTTAATGTACAAATTATATTATATTATAATTTTAATGTATTATCTTGTTCTTGTTCTTATAATTTATACATTCTCAGTAAGTGTTTAATATATTTATAACTTCATAGGATAAATGAAAAAGACAATCAGAATATGGAGTATATGTGTCTTAAAATTAGTTATAAATTAAATGTCTTAACATTCATCGTATACCTTTTATATCACAGGTGATTATATTATAATACATTACTTATTGTAAGTGATATAGTTATATGCCTATTTAAAATAACGTTTCAGTCTTAAACGACCAGTTTATTTTAACATAAACCTTAGTTAAGTAATTTATGATTTTTTAATCAACATTATATTTTATATAATGGAAAAATAACTTAAAACATTAAAATTTGATTTCATCTATTGGTTGAACAACAAAGAAATAATATGTAATAAAAAGAATTTTTTCCATAAAATTAACAAAAATAATGAATAAATTTTGAAATTTCACATATATATTTATATATATATATATATATATATACATATAATTATTTTTTTATTTCAGTGAAAAAAGGAAAACCAATAAAACAAAGTTTAAATTTTTAGTAAAGTATTCAATTTTAATATTTAAAAGGTTAAACACATTATAATAAAATTAATTGTATAAAATATTTATTTAAGTTTTTATTATTTCGGGTGACATAGTAATAGAAAAAAATATACTCAATGAGAAAATGGCAACTTTAAGTCATGTATTTTCTTTTGAAAATGTTTTCCTTATTTATTTAGTAAATGTATCACCTAAAGAATTAAAACTGTATTATGTATACAGCTTATAAAAATAAGAAGTTAAATAATATTAAAAAATATATTCATTTATTGATAAAAAATTGTCATCACTAAACAAATCATTAATGATTGTAAAGCTGTTACTAATTATAATTGATATCGAGAAAATAATTTTACAAACTTGTAACAAATTTTTTGTTTTTAAATAATATTCTCAATGTTATATAAAATAATAAGATTATATATAAATTGTAATATATAAACGATTTAAGGCATTTTCAAACACATAGGACCTTCAAAAGATGTATTTTTTACTATTTCTATTAAATTCTCACCACCATATGATATTAAAGGACATATTTCAACATCACCTTCAACTCTAGTGGCTCCTGAATTTAAAAGCCATTTTTTGTGAAGACGTAAAAGATCATTTCGTGTTGTTAAAGGACAATCAATTTTCATAATATTGGAATTCTTCAAAGCACTAAATTCATCTTCTCTTGATACTTCCCACACTACAAACTTTGTAGAGTATTTAAAGACGTCGAATACAAATTTTTCAATTTTTACTCCATTAGGAATATTTGGTTTACTTTTTTCACCATTTTTATCAATAAATGGTATTTTTTTGTTAGCTATATGTAAATCTAAATTTTTTTCATAATTTTCTGAGATATTATTAAGAAACGCGAGAGTAAAATAATGATTACATATATTTCCTGATCTAAAAATTAAATTGCCTTTATTATCTCTTAGTTTTGCTGTATCAGTTGAAATTTCACTATATTCCGCCACTGTATACAATCCATCAATCTGAAACAATACAAAATGTATAAAAACAAATTAAAAGCAAATATGTGCAAAGTTCTTGTACTCAATTATTTTGTATTTAAAATTTCGAAATTTATTAATTTTTTTCTATTCTTTTATTTAAAACTCAATGACACATACATAACTACATAAATTTTACAAGTTATTTGAATATAAATAACGACATATTTTGCAAGCATAGGTCCTTCAATGATCTTCTATATTAAATCAGACAAAAAAATTGTACTGCAATGATAAAATTTATATAAATTAAAAACATTCCTTCGATATAATTTCAATGAAATTCTAGATTGTAAACTAAAGTCATAATAATATCAAAATTATATAGTAAATTTATTAAAACATAATATTAGAGTATTATAAATATTGAGTAGAAAAAAATGAAACGCTCTATAAATTTGTTTGTAGTATTAAATAAAATTTTAATTTATTCATATTTTACATTTCTAGAGTTTTAGTTAATTATTCAAATGTTAATTATGAATATTATAAATTTAATTACTAAATTGATTGGGAAAATATTAAATATGAATTTTAAGTCATTAAAAACAATTTTTATGAGCTGTCAGAACTTTAATATATGTTGTTTAATGATGCAATTTCATTATTCAATTATTAATCTAATAATTAAAATTGGTGAATTACAATAAAGTATTTAGTACGGATATGAACAGTACACATGAAATTACACAACTCCAATATAATAAGGTAACCTTGTAAAATCTCAACTTTCTGTACATTCTTATTTTTAATTATAATGAATCTTTTGTATATTTACATTTTCATATTCATAATTACCTCTATCAAATTAAAATAATTCATTTTAGTTTCGCGCTTATCAATATTATTTCAATGGAGTTTTTAATCATGAACATTAGTTATCAATGCTCTATTATAAATGTTGGGCTTATGTTTTATCTTAATTTAACAACAAAGGTCTCTGTGCATCTTCTACTTTGATGGACACAAAATCGGTTACACCTGTTATTCTAACATTATTATTTCTTTAATAACGTCCATTTATTATATTGGCTAGTCGACAAGCGTTAATTTCTCCATTCCTCTCCTTTTAAGTCGCCGTGATAATTTTTTAGTTATTAGCTCACCTTCCAACTTTTATTTCAGTACATTTATATTTAAATACTATTATTATATTTAAGTGGAATTAAAGGGTTAAACGAAACGAAAATAAAAAAAATATTTTAATCTTGTATTTGTAAATTTTATACATATTTTTTATACAAAATTTATGTAAAAATAAAAAATATTTAGTAATTCTCTATGTACACGTCTATAAAACGAATCCAAATGCATCGCGTTTACAGATAATAACCAATTAAGATTATTGAATGTGTGTTATATGTATTTCTATCTTATTTTCAACTTTTTTAAGCACATGGCAACAAATATAATGTAGATGTTTTCTCATGCAAAAAAAATAATTTGATGAAATGTTTGCTAGAAATATTGATTGAATTGAAATATTAGTTTCATACACAAAGTAGAGTTTATTTTTATATTTGCACTACAAATACTTCATTTTTATATAATAGTCCTAGAAAACTTAAAATTAATCTAATATATTATTACATAAGACGATAATACATTCTAATTTTGTAAAGAAATAAAATAATTCAAATATGTATATATATATATATACTCATATGTATAATATTTTTGTATATTAAATACAATTTTGTTAAACAAATTTTTAAAAATTCATACCTGACAAATAATCCCTACTGGTTCATCTACTGATCTCTTTATTACTGCTTTCACTCCACAATCTGCTTCACGAGAGATGCAAAATCCTAAAAACATTGGATCAGCTACTTTTACTAAAACGTTATCAACAGAATAAACATGCACACTATTTATTCCACGTTTTTTCATATCAATTAATATTCCTTCTTTTTTTAAAGCTATGTAAAGACCACCATTGCCATCTGGAGCTCTTGATATACGATATTTTTCATCAAGAATAATTTTTCCATCAAGTGTAAAACATGGCATTGTATTTTGTTTAAAAGCTATAATATTATTCTTATTTAGTCCAAAATATTTATTACTTTCAAAATAGGCTACAGTAAGTTCATGAGTTGCATCACTAGTCATTATGTACCTAGATTTAATACATATTTACAATTATCCAAATCTTTTATTGATAATTAATATTGCTTACCAAGTTATATCTTTGCTTTTTCCAAATTTATCTTTGGCTAAATTTTGTAGACTTCTAATTCGTAATGCTTGTATTTCAAATAATGTTCGATTAGATGGTAAACAAATATTATACATTCCCTTAGGAAAATCAACGCCAAGGCGGGTACCTTGACCACCTGCTAGTAAAATTACTGCAACTTTACCATCAGCAATTTCTTGTAAGCCAAGTTTTTCATACAATAGAACATTATCCATTAATAAATTTTGAATGGATTCCATAACATTTGTAGGAATAGGTTTAATTTTATTATCAAGTAAATGTTTTTTATTATTGTTAAATGCAGTAGCTTTGTTAAATTGAGAAATCATTTCAGAAATATTTAAATTCATAATATCATTGAATAAATATTCTTTTTCATTTTCAGAAAGTTCATTCCAAAATTGTAATAAGTGTTCTTGATGATACTTCTCTAACAAAGATTTTAATTGTGAATGTATCATATTACACATTAGTAGTATTGTTGTTCGTAATTGTCCTAATATCTATTATAATTTTTTTTTCTTAAATGACTGAAAAAAATTTAATAAACGGAATATTCAATTATGAATTAATATAGCAAAATATAAAAATATAATATTCTCAGATTCAAAATTTTCTTAATGACTTAAACATCAAATTTTATAAATAAATACCATTAGTATTATTTAAAAAAGTATCAATTAATATAATTTTAAATAATGCTAAACATAATTTGTGATATACAACAGTGTAAGTGGATCTATTTAAATTTGAGTATAAAAATTTCATCTTGACTGTATTCATTATTTAACTTTCAAGTAATATTTTGTATAACAATAAAATTTTTATTTTTTATACGTTTGCATAAATAATGAATATGTATTTATTATAGCTTCAACATAGTTGAAAAATAATCATCAGTAACTTAAAGAAAGTTTTAAATGTTGTATAACAATTTATTTTAACATATATATGAATAAACAAGTATATGATGAACTTAATTAACAAAATATAAAAACTTGTCGTTACATTATATTATTTACATTGTGTGCATATCTTATTTTTTTTATAACTTTTATATTATAACTTGTTCAGATAAATAAAAGCAACAATATTTTATAACATCTAGTTTAAATACAAAATACCATATGTATGGCATTTTAATTAATGAAATAAAAATTATTAAATATTTGAATTACTGTTAAAATGAAATTAAAATTTAAAACTTACTACTTACAGTTCGTCTCAAAACTGAAAATATACAATATTTTTTAAAATATATCACTTCTTTCTTTTCCCTGTTTATGCATCGAAACCATAAACAGGTATTTTATAGGTTTATACTTTTCAATACAAATATGAATTTAGTTAAAATAAATATACATAATTCAGTTGAATAAAAATATACTTACAGTATTAGAAAATTTTTTTTATTTTATCTATTTAGATTGATTAATAAATTATTGTATTTAGTATTATTATAAAAGTAATTTTAAAGTACTTAATTTATATTTAAATAAAATCAATATAGATTTTCAATAACTTTTTATATAATTTTCTTTTATAAATATTATATTTATTAATTATAAAGAATTAAAACACTATGTAATTAACTTCTTTTTTAATAAACTATAAAGTTTAAAATAATTTACATAAATTTTAAAACTGTAAATAATAAATTTAATGTTTAATTTAAATATACAATGTTTTAAATATTGTTATATAAATAATTTTAACATCATTATTTATATATTCTTTTATAACCTTTTAAACATTTTTGTAATGCTCAAATCAAATAAATGTTGTATATTAATAATAATTATTATACCTTGATTCAAAAAGATCTAAATTATACAATACAATTATGCAAAGTAAAATAGAAATTATAAATAATAAAAGTAATTAAATAAAATAAAGATATAAAATTACTTAATAAATTGCTATATATATATATATATATATATATATATATATATATATATAACCATATTTCTATATTATATACACATAATAGATTCTCATATTTACTAAGGATTAAAACAAGCCATGACATACAAAAAAAAAAAACTATTAATTATACATACACAGCCATACAAACAAATATATATAAATTGAATTATGCATGTAGATATTAAAATATGAATGTTAATACACTTTTTGAAATTGAAGTCAATATTATTATTCCGTTTTATTAATTTAATTAGAAAAAATATTAATAGATTAAATAATAAAAAATAAAGCTAGATTTTTAATACGGTAACATTATATTTATGGAAATTTAGAAAATTATGTATACACAGTTTTTTGCTAGAAAAAAACTATAAATTAAATATATTTTATTAATTTTCATACCTTTGTAATAAATAAATGTGTATTAGAAAGTCGATTTTCTTACAATTTACTTCTGATTCAGTAACCAAGTTCATAAGTTTTAAATAATAAAAATTATGATTGTTAGATTGTTATTTACTGAATTAAACAATTTTAATACTATTCTTTACCCCACCAACCCTTTAATATAAATTAAAAAATCTTAATGCAATCACTAATATTTTTCAAATCAATGTTACTTATAATTGAAAAATAAAAAATATGTTGACTAAACAATATAATTTGTTACAATTCTATTAATTGATTACAAATTACAAGCAGATATATCTATACAAAAGCTATTTTGTTTGCAGTGAAAAATTATATAGTAAACATAACTTAAATGAATTATTATTCATAGAACAGTACACGTAAAAGAGCAGGAATACAAACTACAAAACGTTGCATCTGTGCAAGATGCGCAATAATAATCTAACTCGATTAAGTATGACATTAATTATACTTAAAATATTATAGTTATTTAAATATAAATATTTAGCGATTAATTAAAATTTCTAATATGTTAAGATATAGTCATACTATATACTTTCACTGATAACTGATGTATTGTTATTGGATGCCCACTAAAAGTTTACAATAAATGCTTCTCCTAATAATGTACATTATTAAAATCGAAATGTATAAATAGGTGTATAATTATATATTACAGGTATTTTGATATGTATTGATTAATGATTACTGTAAATTTATATAATTTTTTATAGAATAATAATATAAAATTTACTATTGTGTAGTTAGTGATATGCAGATGTATATCCTACTCGAAGAAAGAATGATAGAATATCGGAAAGAAAAATCTGGTACGCATATTTCGATTTATATTTTACCAAATTAAATGATGAACTATACTACAAATATTACTAATTTTTTATTAATTCGAAATCAAACGAGTAGAAGTTATTTTTAAATACCTGTTTTCTCATAATCTATCCTGTATTAATCCATCAAAATTACTATCTTATACTTTTCAATATAATCAATAAGTTTAATGGTACAATGTATATTTCGGCTGTACGATACATCAAAAGTAAAAGCATATCGTTTTCGTCAAGTACTTGTTAAATATCGTCAAGTGTTATATTTCTATTTTATGTAAATATTGTGCCTACAAAGTCATGGTAAATATTTTATTATTTATATATATACCATAATTTTTATCCTATTAATAATTAATCAATAATATTTTTATACAATTAGTAATCATTATTTAGATATTTATTAATGTCTTTTAAGTATTTGATTTAGTAATTAATCTTCTGTTAAGCAATATATTAAAGTCATAAATTTCTTCTGGATATATAATAAATTTGATTATTATAAAAAAAAGTAGAAATGAACGCAAAAAGTGTGTAATGTGCTAATTTTTATTTATAACAGATATCGAATGAGAATTAGCAAGTTCTAATAGAATTAGATACTGTAATATAAGAAATAAATATTATTATATCAGAAGAACCAGGAGTTTGAAATTCTATCTAAACAAACGTAAATAAAGATCCCACCATCTGTATTAATAATATATTGTATGTAATAAATAGACCCATAAAATGTACAAAATTAAATTATTAACTTATATTATTATCAATTAAAATAATTTAATAAAATATAATATCAATAAATATCAGTATAGTTTAATCATTTATAAGAGTCTTGAATGTGTATCAGAAATTCAAATAAATTCTAAATTTTGAGAGCCAAAAGATATTAATATGACAAACAATAAGTTTATTAATAACTGTAATTTTAATATATAATTATAATTTTTACTACAAATTTACTACTACAAATACATGGATTTTACACGAAATTATATTATAATCTACACTACTAGATTATAAATAATATATGATAAAATTTTATTACTAAAATTATCTGGTAGAAGAAACTACACTCTTGTATAAACATATAACAGTTTTACTGTTCATGTGTTTGTATATATAATAAATTCTGCATGCTGAAAATAGAGCGTTAATGAATATTTTAAGCATATTTTTATATTGGGCATATCATTTAGAACCAATAACTGTATTTGATTGTACATGCCAAAATGAGTACATTTGCAAGTTACAAATTATTCATTAAATCTGTAATCTAATTAACGATTTGAGTATTTAAGCGTATTAAAAAAAATGAAATGAAATACATGAGGCTATTACATTATTTCTCAATTTTTATTTTTTTTATATTTGTAGAACTATAGTATAGACCACAAATATACTTACAATATAAATAAAAAATATAAGTAAATACATAAAACTAACGAATATGTTTTAATAATATAATTTCAATTTAATTTAGTTTAATTAAACAATAAATAAACTTAATTCGGCAAATATTATTTTTAATAAAATAACTTAAATTATGAATAAATTTTACGTTTCCTGTGAATAAAAATATAATTAATATACTCTATACGTATATATTTAAAGACGTGAATTATATTTATATATATATATTTATTATATATAATTATATTTATGTATTTATGTAAAGGTAAGAGCACTATTAAAACCCTATTATTTATTTAAAATTTATTGTATGATATATTTCATAACATTATTAATAAAAATAATTATTATTTAAATAAAAAATAATGAAAATTAATTTCTTCAAAAACTAATGCATTACCATTATTAATGATAAAATACTCCATAGAATATCCTATTCAAATGGTATGCATGTACAAGACCCAATAAATTCAGTGTTCATTGCGCATGCTTCAAATGCAAGTATTTTATAATTGACTCCAATCAAATTTTTATAATTAAAAAATCTTTTAAAATACGTACCTTTCATTTTTATAAATTTAAAAAATAATATTGATTTTAAGATGCAATAAATAAACATTTACTGTATAATTAAATTAAATAAATGTTATTTGTTTTTATGCAATTACTATGATAAATACATTAATATTATTCTAAATAAATAATGATGTTATCTTGTAAAGAGTTGAAAAGTAATTGTCTCGTAGGTTCTTTTATTTCATAATTTTCATCGTTGATTTTGTGTTAATATTATATAGATAAATTTCAGCTTTATATAGGAATTGTTTTATAACCATTTTCAGCCTTTATACTTTACTATATAAAAATAGCCGAATAATCGAATTATAATATTTCTGCCTTAGAAGTTAAGTATTTCATTTAATTGTAACATTTTTAAAACACAAAAATTTATATATTTACTTTATTTTTATACAGAAAAATTTTATTTAACATACTTGAAATAAAAAAAAATTTTAGGATCGATTTTAGGTCACTTAATTATAATTTGAACTCAATTATAATATGAAAATAAATAAATTAAATAAATCTTTAAATATTTATATTATTATGAATTTTTTTTATTATATAGTAATAAAAAGATAAAAACCACAACAAATAATTTATTCTTGTTTAATTCTAAATAAAATTAAGTACAATTTTATATTATTTTTATTGACCGTTAATAATTATTTTGAAATTAAAATGTTCTAAATTTTAAGTATTTTATTAAACATTGAAATTCAATTAAAAAAACTGAATAGTTACAATCTTAAATTAATGTAAATTTGAATTTTTAAAACAAAAATTGTAATTTAATTTAATAATTTTATAGACTACATTTTCCATAAATTTAAATTATAATTTTAATACATTAGAAAATTTAATATATTTTGTTATTTATAATTTCCGTTCCTCCATAAATAAGAGCTCAATCAAAAAATATAGCAGCATATAAATTTTAGAATATCAACATTAAATTTTTTAATACTTATGAATTACTTTATGAATACCAAAATTTCACTGATATCTGTATACAACCAAAATTAAATAAAACAGTCGATACAGATTAACTTTTATACCATTCCGTATATACCATATTTATATAAATTCCCAATCAGCTTTTATTACAATTTTTTAGTTAGATATTCTATTGTTTATATTTTGTAATCCTGCTAGTCTCATTTTTTACAATATTCATATAAATTATTCAATTTTATATTTATAATAAGAATAAACAACAAAATTAATATATAATTGTAGTATAATAATAATTTAATTATATTTATTATATTCACTAAGAGAGTTGATAAAATTGTCTAAACCATTAAACGAATAATGATTAGATTATAAAAATCGATGAAAATATTTTTATAAAAATTTAAATATATGTAGAATATATAATTCATTTTATATAGAAATATGTAATTTAATATAAATAATTTCGTTTGATTGAGAACATGATATATAATTTACAAAAAATCAAGTTTTTAAAATTGTGTTTAAACATAATTGTTAAAACATACTTGTTATTTTATTGTACATGTTATCAAATCAAATTAATATGAAATATTATATGTTAACAGCAAATTTTCATGAGGTTCAAGCATACAATTTGTACTCTAATATTTTTAGGATAAAATATAAATCTTTATTAAACATAAAAATTAATTCAAGTTTACAATATATATTTTTTGAATAATGATATTGTTTTAATGGGATAAGAAATAGATTATAATTGTGAAAATATTGATTATTTATATTACGCAAATGTATTTTAAAAGTGAGCTTGTACAATGAAAAAATGACAACAGATTTTGATGTAAATATTACCAAATAATTATGACAACTATATTATCTACTAATTACAAAGTATTTTAAAATTAAGTATGTATATTAAAGACACTGACGTAGTATTTTATTTTATAACTAATTTCAAATAGAAGAATAATAACGTTATGTTCATTACTGACTTACAATTGAAATATCTTTTAAATTAACAAAAATTTTTTAATATATATTGAATTCAAATTTAGAAGCACTTGCGATGGACAATTCCTGGTCCTGATTCATCATATTCTTGTTTAGATATCCACATTTGTTGAAAGGTTGATAACGAGGCAAGAATCGATCCACCAATCCATACTGAGTATTTTCTTTCAGGGGGGGCAATAATTTTAATTTTAATCGTTGATGGAGCCAAGGCAGTAATTTCTTTTTGCATACGATCAGCAATTCCTGGATACATAGTTGTTCCTCCAGATAGTACAGTGTTAGCATATAAATCTTTACGAATATCAACGTCACACTTCATGATAGAGTTATAAACTGTTTCATGAATACCACAAGATTCCATACCCAAAAATGAAGGTTGAAATAGAGCTTCAGGACATCGAAACCTTTCGTTCCCAATTGTAATAACTTGCCCGTCGGGTAATTCGTAACTTTTTTCAAGGGAAGTACTAGCCGCTGCGGTTGCCATTTCTTGTTCAAAGTCTAAAGCTACATAACAGAGTTTTTCTTTAATATCTCGAACGATTTCTCTTTCAGCTGTAGTGGTGAAAGAATAACCTCTTTCGGTTAATATTTTCATAAGATAGTCGGTTAAATCACGTCCAGCCAAATCCAGACGAAGAATGGCATGAGGTAAAGCATACCCTTCATAAATAGGTACAGTATGGGAAACACCATCTCCAGAATCTAGTACGATACCAGTAGTACGACCAGACGCATACAATGAAAGTACAGCTTGAATAGCAACATACATAGCCGGACTGTTAAATGTTTCGAACATTATTTGTGTCATTTTTTCACGATTAGCTTTAGGATTCAGTGGAGCTTCAGTAAGAAGAACTGGGTGTTCTTCAGGAGCAACACGTAATTCGTTGTAGAAAGTATGATGCCAAATTTTTTCCATATCATCCCAGTTAGTAATTATACCGTGCTCGATTGGATATTTCAGAGTAAGAATACCTCTCTTACTTTGTGCTTCATCTCCAACATAACTGTCTTTCTGGCCCATACCGACCATTACTCCCTTAAAAACAAATCAATGCATTTTTTATTTTAGATTTTACACAATGTAATTTATATCATGTTAATTTTTTATTTATTTCTTATTGTAAATAATTAAAAATAATTTAAAGTTAACATATTGATTCAAATTATTTGATTAAATCAATAAATAAAAGTTTTTACTCATAAAACATTATTTTATTTAAATTATTTTTCTTAAATTTTTTATGAAAGATTTACTGGAAAACACAAATTTTAATTCTGAAAGTATTATTTTAAATAATTAATATAAATCTAATAAATATAAATATATATATTGAAACATTAAATATATATTTTATCAAATTGATAATTTATAATTTATGAGTTTCATTATGGGCTTATTGAATTGAAATACGTAGAAACAAGATAAAATACATAAATAAATAAATTTCAAAATCCATTTAAAACTCTATAATTCTATTTTACTTATAATATAAATATTTCATTTACTTAATTATAATAATGAATTCATTATTTTGTATTAATAATTAATGATCATAAAATATTATTTTTCATTTTTTTCATATATATAAAAAAATCATAAATTAATTAAAGTATAATTTAAAAAATTTAGAATATACTATCAAAAATTAGTTATATCATTTCTAAAATTATTGTTATCGCGTGACATTACTCTAAATTCACTAATTAATAATTTTGTTTATTTATATAATACCTTTCATACTAATTTATGCATACTACGATAATCATTTCCACTTTTTCTTCTATAAGTTTACGTTTCTAGAAAGTATTAACGTTTTAGTTTACTATTAAGCCTGTTACTATTATATTTATTCGATATTAATAATTGATTATTATTTAAAAATAATAATTTGTCCTTAAACAATTTTTTATGTGAAATTAATTATTACTAATTTTTTAAGAAAGGTATTCATGTTACATTTAATTAATATTATAAATCTTTTATAACTTATTATTACTTCTATATATATGTAAACAATACTTAATTTACTTAACTTAAGATTCTTTAATTTAAAATATTGTAACAATTTTATCTAATATATGTTGCATTAC
This sequence comes from Ceratosolen solmsi marchali, assembly GCF_000503995.2. Classification (NCBI taxonomy): domain Eukaryota; kingdom Metazoa; phylum Arthropoda; class Insecta; order Hymenoptera; family Agaonidae; genus Ceratosolen; species Ceratosolen solmsi. The sequence continues at coordinate 1,900,290 of NW_011948420.1, forward strand.
ACATGCAAATCCACATAAATTAATTTTTATGAAAATACATTCTTGTTCAATAACATTATATTAATATGTAAACTATTTTAGAACTAAATAATACTATATTATACTATGTAACCATTTTATTTTATTAATAAATTCTAATATATAAAATGTGTATTGAATTATAAGGGAATAATAAAGAAATAGAAAAAATTTTTTTGATTAACCTATCCCTTACTTTTAGTGCTTATATTTTATAGTTTTAATTAATAATAGATCTATATATTATATATATTTATTTGTATTTCTTGTACAATACAGTTTATTGATATATAATGGTTATGATAAAAGTGTCATTTATTTAATTATAAAATATGGATATATTTTTTACAATAGTGCTAACATTCAACAGTATTTTGAAGTCTTATATAAGAACAATAAAGTAATTTCGATTTTAAATTAATGTTTGTAAAATATATATTTGTAGAATAAATTTAATATTTTTTTACTATGTTTATGATGATATTTTAAAGTATTGATATTTAAATATTTTGATGTATGCGTTTAATTATTACTTCGTTTTACTGAATAATGTAAATAATGAAACAAATGAAATAATATTAATAGGAAATAATTGATATATTATGAAATTTACAAACTTGATGTCTAGGACGACCCACAATGGATGGAAAAACTGCTCGTGGTGCGTCATCTCCGGCAAATCCTGCCTTACACATTCCAGATCCATTATCCACTACAAGTGCCGCAACATCGTCGTCACACATTTTATACTTCAGTTATTTATATTTTTGGCTATAAGAAAAATTTTAATTTTATTATAAATAAATTACTTTATCATAGAATCAATATTGTAGTGCTATTTAAATATGAATATAATTCTTTGAAATTTCAGGAAATTTCAACATTTAACGAAAAAACAGAGTTATTTTTATTAGTTGTGAATTACATTGAACATTGATCAATTTTTTTTTCAGTCCCTATAAAGTACATGCAATTAAAAGATGTGCTAATTTAATATATATAATTCTCATAACATTTAAAATTCGAATAATCAGTAAAATTATATCATTGTCAAATATAACCAATGTAATAAAAAATTCAAGAAATGAACAGTTTATTTAATAAGTTTATGACACTAATAAAGACAAAGTACTACCATTAATTAATTCAAACCACCAGTAAGTCATTTATTTAGTTTGTTTAAAATATTTTCGATTTGTATACATATCTAAAGTCAACTTGAAATTTTTACATTATAATTAAAAAATTAATTTTTGAGTCATTTTTATATAAACATTAAAAAGATTTCTTTTTAATAATTTATTTTAAAAAAGTAAATTTTAGAAAAGTAAATAATTTTATAAATCAAATTATTAATTTTATAGATAAAAATTTAAAATATAATTTAAAAACAAAATAGCTGATTATTATATTGTAAACAAAATTTAATTTGAAAAATTTGTAAGAATTTAATATTAAATATAAAATTATTATAAAATATTATAATGACTTACAATTCTAAAAATTTGAAGATCATGTAGATCATATATAATATGATAATATATAATAATAATTTTGTATAAGTAAATGATATAGTTAATATCAATATGGATTTGTCGATGAATTTAATTTATTTCAAAATTTATTTGCAGTCATTGTTTAAAAATTATTTTAAAAATTGATTATATAAAATAATATAAAGCACAGAGTTCTATATTATGAATGTATTGAAAAGCCACACTTTTAAAATATTTAATAGACAATAGTTCTTAAATGGTTTGATTTCTAAAACTTCAAATTGATGAACTATAGTGATTTCGAATATTTTAATATTCTTATTAATTAGTTCAAAATTGTGTTTGGATATTCGTTACCGCAATCAATGCATTAAAATAACATAATATAGTATGTAATATTTTGAGATTTTTGTATAAACCAATTTATTAATAAATACAGCATTATTTAAAACAATATAGTGATTAAAGGTATCGAATATTATAAAAGAATCAACTGTATAGCTAATGAACATACACGATTTAATATACACATATAATGTGCTCTAAAATATGAAGTAAGCGTAAATTCATGACAGATCCTATTGATAAATATTTATACCGTACATCAATAAGAACATCTACATGAAACATGATTATCTATGATAGGCCGTGATATATTTTTATATGTCTACTTAATAATAAAAAATGTAATCTAACTATCTAGACAATAAAAACTAAAAGTATAAAAAATTATTATGAAAACGAGGATTTTAACGTTGGCTTTGTTATTAACGCCTTGATTAAAGTTAAAAGTTACAATTGTAAAAAATTTAAATATACCTATTAATAAATATGTTTTCACTATATATGGAAATTAAGTAATAATAGAAGGAACGTAATACTAGAATGGACTTAATTTGGAGTTAATAATATATTACCTATATATTATATATAAATAATATATTATATTTAATACTATATTATATAGGGAATATATGTATTAAATGAAGATTGCGGAAGATAATATTGTATTATAAGAACTATATTAGTTTCTGTAAGATAAAATGTAGAGTAAATAATTTCTATTCCACATTTGTTATAAAAAAGTCTTTCATAAAAATTACAAAGATGCTTTGATCAAGGTCTATCGCATGTTGTTTAATAAAATAAAATGCTTAACGTTCTTTAGCAAAAGAACAATTTTTATTATTATAAAATAGATACAAAAACTGAATGAAATTAATCATAAAATGATATGAAAATACACAATAAATATAAAATCTAGTATTAAATTATTAAAAAAAGGACTTTAAATAAAATTTTTTAATTAACGAACAAAAATTATTGTTACGAAGTTTACATACTAATTCTGAGAAATACTAAAATTTAGATCAATTTTAAATTGAATGATATATTACTTTAATTATAATTGAATTTTCCTGTCGTTGTTAAAAAAAACCCTTTTTACAAATTTAAACATGAATTGAACTCAAATAGTTTTTATAATTATTAAATAGACATATATAAATATTAAGAAATGTATATACTTAATCAAATTCTTATTCTTTTTAATTTTAATATATTCTAGATATTACAATTACTAAATTATGTTTTATGGTTTGGGTGTAAATATAAAATAAATGTTTCAATATAGTTATAAATAATGATATTGAATAAAACTTTTTATATTTATACGTAAGCTATGTATAAAATACTATGATTTATAATACATTTATAAAGGTTTTAATCTACAAAAAGTAACATTACTTCAAAATCATATACAAATATTAATATTTAATTTTTATAAATTAAATCATGTAATATTTAATTTCAAATAATACATTAAACATTTATCAACATTGAAAAATTAATTTAAAATAGTCTAATTCTGCTAATAACAATTGCAGTAAATTATAATTTAATTCTGTTTGCCGGTTTATTTATTTTTAGATTCACATTAATTAAATTGAAATAGTTTCACAAATTTTAATCCATTATAAATGATTTTAAAGTTTATCATGTCAAATAAAATATATCAAATTTCAATAATTATTTTTAAAATTATACAAATTATTTTACAATTATAAATATAAATATATTTTATATAAGAGTTTAGTTCAATACTAAATACATGAATAATTTAATTTAATTTTCAAATGATAATTAAATACTTAAAAATTGCGAATATTATATAATTTATGTACTACGTAGACACTTTTAATAAACTTCATTCAAATTATTATATTAAAAATTAATTAAATTTATTAAATGATTAAAAATTATATTTATAATATTCATGGATTCGACTACTGCATAAATTAAAATTATGTATGATGTAATTCACAATTATACAAAAACACTACATTGGTTTAATATATGAAATATTATAATAACGTAGATTATAATTAGTAGGAAATATTATCAATTATTTTATTTAATCATAACTCGTGCTTATAAAAATACAAATATTGAAATTCCATGCTTTCACAGGTTTAACTTAATGTATACCAAAAATGTCAAACAAATTATTTTTAGAACATATTAAATCAACAACGTTAGCTAATTAAAATTTTTAAGATTCGTCAATATTTTAAACTGCATATATAAAAATATGTTGTGAATATAATATGATAAAATAATAATATTTATAGAAAAATTGCATGTTTCAATATTTGTGTTTTTAATATTAAATTGATTAAATCGAATAAATAATTTCTAGTGAATTTGTATAAATTAATGAAAAATTTTTAATTCCACATTTTATTTTGAAGCTTTTATAAACATCTTGCACAAAACACTCTTTAAAATGCTGAATAAGTGCATGCATATGCGCGCACTGTACATTCGCACATATTCCTTTATACAGTAAGCATTCAAATAAGTAAATAAGCTTAATGTTAATTCACTTAAAATAATAAGATATTATTCACTTATTAAATATAATATATATATATATATATTATATATATATATATATATATATATATATATATATATATATTACTGCACAATCTGCACTTACAATAAAAAAATATTAATGAAAAACACTAAAATTAACAGAGTTTTTAAAAATAAATATACCGTCAAGAAATGCTGAATTGAGTAACACGCTCTAGGAGTCGATTGTTCAACGGACAGCGTAGAGTGGTGAGATCTAAGAGATCTAGGGCCCTCTTATCCATATTGGTCGACGCCGAAAATAGCAATCGACGCCCCATACATGGGAATCTGTCTAACCAAAAGCACTTACTCTCTTCTTGCAAACTACTGGTAGTCCTTAGTTGCCCTAAGAGAAGCAATGAAACACAATGGCTGTTAGGCTACGCCCTCTCAATTCTAATGAAGATCATATGATCCCTAATTTTATAATAAAGTATTAAAATTTTTCAAGTTTGATATTATATAAGACTTCTTTGAATCATTTACAAATATTTAATAAAATTAAAAAGATAATAAATGATTGCATATGATACATTTATAAGTTAGAATCTTTTATGCGTAATTGATATTATTTGAATTTTGTAATATTTGTATTTCTTTATTACATAAAATTATTTAATCTATCATATATATTATAAACATATAATTTCAATTTTTTATAAGATTAATTAATAAAATTTTGGTTATTTTTCGATAAAAAAAATTTATAAAGTATTTGATAGAATTAAAACATAAATTTTTCTCTCTCTTTTATTTGAACAATAAATGATAATAATTAAAATAATAATTCAATACAATTGCAAAATATTTGATGAATATTACATTTTATTTTAATGATATAAATAATATAAATATTTAATTGAAGAAATATATAGTTTATAAATTTATAATTTTGTATGTTTAAAGTATAATTGATGAAATAAAAATGTATATCTAATCCTCTTTGTAAAACTATTTCATTACTATTTTATATAACAAATAATTTTTAAAACCTACATCACTTATTCCATTAATATAATAAATGAAACAATAAAGATTCTTTTAATAAATATTAATTAAAAAGATAAAAAAATTTTAATAATATAATCATGATTTTTATTTGTAGAAAATTTTTATAAAACAAAAAAATAGTGTTCAAAATATAATTCATTATAGACTTACTATTTTAAATAGAATGGGTATCTGATTACATTAATGCTCAAATTAATTTTATTGTTCATTAATATAAAAAAATAATTGTTTACAAACTCAAATATATATAATATTTTACTTTTTTTAATATTGCAGTATATACATACATTTGAATGTGTATAGCTTAATGCATATTATACTAATAAAGAAAAATGATTGCATATTCAATTTTTTTAAATACTTTGATATTTATTTTGAAAGCTTCCAATATTACAATATCAATCAACAGTCTAATATTTATATTACAAAACATTTTATGTTTGCTTATAACATAAAAATTAAGCAATTAGAATTGAATTCATATACAATATGTCTAATTATATAACGATCACTTATTATACTATATTATATGAGATAATTATAATATTATTATAATATTAATATAGATAGTATATAATAATATCATAGGTTTTATTCATTATAAACAAATCTTGATCAATTTGTTTTATTTTTAAAATGAACCTGAGCGAACAATAAAATTTATTATTGATTTAGATGTTGTTATTAGAATTGGCTAATGAAAATTTGAAATATGATAATATACTTAAAATATTTAAATATTATTTTATCTTTACATTGACAATAAGAGCTCGTTTTTTATTTCCCTTATTTTTAATTGTTTTTACAAAAATTTTATATTCATATATGTAAAATGTCCATATTATAATCAATATTTTTATACTGTCACATTACTTCATTTATACAGAAAACGTATCTTTTTCAGAATATTTCATGACAATAACTATTGCGTGTATTATGCATGAATGAATAAATATTAAAATGTATGAAATTTTATTATATTTATTGTATAAAATTTTGTTATATTTATTGTATGAAATTTTGTTATATTTATTGCATTTACTTTGCTTATAATTTACTAAAATTAATTAAAAATTATAAAAATCATATTGACAAATTCAATTTTCAATTATTTTGTGTACAGTAATTTAAATATTATGTTCTATGATCATTCTTGGCTTTAATGTTGTCCATTTTTATATCATTACTCTTCGGCTTTCGGAAAAAATTTGATCTTGATAGTTTCTCATATTTCTCTTACATCTCTGTTAGGCATATTCTTATGATTTCCATGAATATTTTTGAGCAAATAAGTATGAATTTAAGTAAATGTTTGTTATAAAAATAAATATTTGTATCTTTAAACTATTTAAAAATTATAAGGATTCATTATGTTAAGTATTAGCATTCATGGATTTAAATTAAAATGCATATATTACAAATGTAACATTGTTTATAAGTATTTCACTTAACAGATATAAAAAAGAAAATTGACATGAAAGAGAATTGCATCAAATAAGTATCCACTAATGATAAAGTGAAGTAATTAATATGGACAAAAAGAAACAATTAATAAATAGTAAATAGTAGAAAGTTAAGGGTATAAATATAATATAGAATTTGTGTATGGAAGAGAGAGAGAGAAATATTATAAAGGCTACATAAAAATAAGATCTAATTATAATACAATCATTTTTTATTAATTGTAGAATTGCTTAAAAATTTCATATATCTTAATAGTCTATTTAATGTCCTAAAATATATAGTATTTATAATCAATAATATAAAAATGTAAAAAATACACGTTCCTAAACAATATTTATGTAAATAAATTAAATGAATGAAAAATGTAACGTCAATTATAAACAGTAAATAAAATACTTCGAAAAAAGGATGTTAATTTTTTATTTACAAAAAATATTAATTAATCATCTCGAAACTGAAAAGGTTTGAAAATATAATCATTCATAAACATAATTTTTTTGCAATGTAAATAAATTACATGAGTTAATTAAAATCTAATTCAGAATAAACCAAGTGTATGAGGAAAAATTTTATGCAGATACATCAGAGATATTATTTTAATGTCATTACAAAGATCTATTGTATAATTTTGTGTTCCAATCTTAAGAAACAAATATGCCGTTAGTAATATATATATATATATTTCTCACGTATCACTAAGATACAACTGAAATTAACAACTATATTATATTTCGAAATGACTACAGCACTTTTTTAAATCCAGATTTTGCTTATCAATAAATGTGCTAACTACTTTTTTTAGAATAAAAAGTAAAAGCAGATCATAACAATGGCGAATTAAAAAAATGTTTCATATTATCTAGAAAGGACAAATTTATGATTAGTTTTAATTGTACACATAGTTAATAAGATTAATATGTCTAGCAATTATTATTATAAAGGTGGAAATGGAAAAATTGAATTTAAGTACGAGAAGTCAACAAGTATAATTTAATTTTAAAGAGTAAAAATATAATAAATTTAAAACTATATTCAAATGTAAAGATAATTTGGATCTATCATTTAGCTGCAACATTTGGAAACGCATTTATCTTTGTAACGCGAACAAAATTTGATATTAACAATTACTTTTTAAAATTCATTTAAATTATTACTGTATCATATAGATATTAAAATTATATATTTATATTTTTTAAAAGACAAAAAATAAATATAAAGGTTTCTATTTGTTATAAGAATGTTAATTTTAAATATGAGAAAGATTTTTATTAAAGCCTGCCAAATTTTTTTAATAAATGTATATACGTTTCTTATATATATTTGAATTAGTTTATAATAAAAAAGGTGTGTGCGTATATATGTTAATTATCATGTTATTACTATTATTATATACAAAAATAATTAATAATTTATAAAAACATAACGTATTTTTCATAAATTGGTTAATATTTAATGTACATAATAATTTGTCACAATTTGATTTGAGTACATTAATAAATATTTGAAGTTCATATCCAAAATAATAAAAAAAAAAATATAATTTAAATATAATATTAAATAAAATATATTAAAGAATAGACAAATACCAAATTAAATTGTAAATAATATCTAATTGATATTGTTAATTTTAATTAAAAAATAATAATGATCATTATAGAAAAAACAAAATAGAATTCCGTTAATACTAAATACAATTTATAATTTTTGATATGGATATAGTAAACTTAACACAATCATTGTTCAGTTTCATCTTAAGAATAGGTACAACAAAAATTGTTTATATTGCAAAAGTGATAAAAAGACCACATTATCTAGAGAAAATGACAAATGATTAGTCTAGTTTTGTAAACAGTGCGTTTTCTTGTTGAACCTTCTGTTGAAAGACGGTTCCTGTATATTTACAAGTGCTATTAGCCAAGTGAATAATTGTGCATGTCGACTAATACTCGAAATATGTATATGACTTGTGCATGTCCAAGATGGTTGAACAAATATTTGTAAAAAAAAATCACAATAACTCGACTTTCATTAAAATACATTATTTATCTATCTGTTACCTATTACTATCTAGTTTTTATATCTAGTTATATATCTAGATTTTACATAAATTTTAAATAAATCTAGTTTTTAAAAATCATTGTCTATAGTTAAATTTATCAAATAATTACGAATAAATTTCTAATAACAAAATAAAAATTATCAGAATGAAAAATAAATAAAGGAAAATAAAAATAGGAATAATAAGAAAAATAAAAATTAAAAAAAAATAAATAAGATGTATCGTTAAGTTATTGAAATATGATTCAGTTTTCTTAATTTTTCCTCATCTTTATAATAAATGTTGATGTTCATGTATTTCGCACAGAAAGGCTGAAGATAAGAACATGGGTCTTGTATTATCTGAATACAATTTTATATAAAGAATATATATGGTACATATTCAAACAATGTAAATGGAATTCTTTCAAATTAAAGACGTTATATTCTCGAGAGGCTGTATTGAATAATTAATTGAAATGACATTACTAATTTTAATGATGTAATTAATTAAAATATAGAACTATATTAATATTATCATGAAATATAATTAATGCATACAGAATGTACATAACATATTACTCTTCCTATCTTGCAATATATAACAAGTACTTATAATGAATTATTAAAAAGGATTTTAAAGATGTACTATTGTTGGAAAATTACTTCAAAAATTTCATTCGGTGTAATTCGTAGAACTGATGAATTATGAAACAGTAATATATTTACTTATTTTTATAAAATTCTTTTATAAATTTAACATAATAATAGACTTATTAATATATGTTAGTTTAGTAATATATATATGTTTTAATAAATTTTTATTTTATTTTATAATATAATATTTTCTATTTTGTTAAAAATGAAATTTTAATTTAAATTTAAATGAAAGTTAATATAAAACATTATACATTTTATTATTAAATAATGTTACCTTCAGCGTTAAATATCAATACATTCGCTGTAGATCTTCTAAAGCTTCTTTATCAACTATTATTATTTTTTATTATTATGCAAACAATTTAACAATATTTTATGAAATCTATACAAATGCATGTGATATTTTTATAAAATATACTGAGAAAATATAGTGAAAAAATTCTATTGAAAACTATGAAATGTATAATATTTATTTTTTCAATTATTATTTTTATTAATATTATCATTATTTAATTCTCAAAACATTTAAAGAACTATGGTAAAATAAATTATTCATAATAGCTGGTTTAGAGAGTTATTTTATATAATAACATAAAATAACAATAAATATTACCTCCTAGAGAAAATATGAGGTAAAAAGAATCTGGTATAAGATACAAAAAAAATTACGGTTATTAAATAACTATAATATCTTACTGTACCATAACAACTTGAATAGAAAGAAAATTTGTATTCGTGATTAGTGAAAATATAATGACCGAGATCCCAAAATAAATTTCAAAATTTTAAAGATTATTCACATAAAATTTATACTTTCTATACAATAATTAAAGACTACAAATTACTTTGTAAAATTTGTAAAAAAAAAGTTTACAAAACGAAATTATGAAAATAAAAATAATTTGTCAAAAATTTTGTTTATAAAGTATAATTAATACGGATATATTTTAAAATAAATTAGATTATTTTTTGTAATATTCTATATAAGTTTTTATCAAAATATTTTTTATTTCAAAAGTATTTATTTTTTTATTTTAATGAATTCTAATTATCTAATTATTATATGAATTTATTTAATTATTGTTGTATTGTGAAATTTGATAAATTATAAACATATTTATCATCAAATATTAATTTTTAATAATAAATACATATTAAGAGGGTATTGAAAAAAGCTTTTTCTAAATATTTTTCTACTACTAATTTACCATCTAATATGGTTTTATAATTTATATGAAATATTTAAGAGTAATAAAATAAGACAGTAAGTTAGATTTTTTTAAATCAAAGAATAACATTTATGATATTTATGCTTTTCGCTATCACATAAAATTATATTTATTTTTTAAATATAAGATTATATACAAAAGATGAAATTATTAATGTTTACAAAAGATTAAAAATATTGCCAAGGGATCAAATTTATTTATATTTTTGATAAAATATTATCTAATAATTTATTCACGGTACTCAAAAATTGTAAAGTACTAAAAAATTGAACATCCATATTTGAAATGTAAATACAAAGACTTAATTAGTTTAGAAGCACTTGCGATGGACGATTCCTGGACCAGATTCGTCATATTCTTGTTTAGATATCCACATTTGTTGGAAAGTTGATAACGAGGCAAGAATTGATCCACCAATCCATACTGAGTATTTTCTTTCAGGGGGGGCAATAATTTTAATCTTAATCGTTGATGGAGCCAAGGCAGTAATTTCTTTTTGCATACGATCAGCAATACCTGGGTACATTGTAGTACCACCAGATAAAACATTGTTAGCATAAAGATCCTTACGGATGTCAACATCGCACTTCATGATGGAGTTATAAACTGTTTCATGAATACCACAAGATTCCATACCCAAAAATGAAGGTTGAAATAGAGCTTCAGGGCAACGGAATCTTTCATTTCCAATTGTAATAACTTGCCCGTCGGGTAATTCGTAGCTCTTTTCGAGGGAAGTACTAGCAGCTGCGGTTGCCATTTCTTGTTCAAAGTCTAAAGCTACATAACAGAGTTTTTCTTTAATATCTCGAACGATTTCTCTTTCAGCTGTAGTGGTGAAAGAATAACCTCTTTCGGTTAATATTTTCATAAGATAGTCGGTTAAATCACGTCCAGCCAAATCCAGACGAAGAATGGCATGAGGTAAAGCATACCCTTCATAAATAGGTACAGTATGGGAAACACCATCTCCAGAATCTAGTACGATACCAGTAGTACGACCAGACGCATACAATGAAAGTACAGCTTGAATAGCAACATACATAGCCGGACTGTTAAATGTTTCGAACATTATTTGTGTCATTTTTTCACGATTAGCTTTAGGATTCAGTGGAGCTTCAGTAAGAAGAACTGGGTGTTCTTCAGGAGCAACACGTAATTCGTTGTAGAAAGTATGATGCCAAATTTTTTCCATATCATCCCAGTTAGTAATTATACCGTGCTCGATTGGATATTTCAGAGTAAGAATACCTCTCTTACTTTGTGCTTCATCTCCAACATAACTGTCTTTCTGGCCCATACCGACCATTACTCCCTGATGACGGGGTCGACCAACAATGGAGGGAAATACTGCTCTAGGAGCATCATCACCCGCAAATCCGGCTTTGCACATTCCGGATCCATTGTCTACGACAAGGGCTGCTACTTCGTCGTCACACATTATTGTACTGCTACTCTTTTTCTATCTGAAACAAATAAAAATAATAATGATAATAGTAACAACTACAATATGATAACAGCAATCGTTATTGTATTAATAGCACAAAATAGAAGTAAAAGATTAAAAATATCATAAGAACCTTCAATTCATATAATCAATACTATGTAAGTTCGAAATAAGTGATCATAAATTTATAAAAACCTAAATTTGATCAAATTTAATAATAATTTATTAATAAATTATTATATGTTGCTTTACATTATAAAATTTATTTATTTAAAATATTTTATGAAATTGAATATGTATACTAAAATTTATTTTATATTTTATCTTATATTCAGCGATATCGTTTTAATATTTAAATGATTTAATTTAATGTTATTTGATCTGTTTCATGTAATATTTAAAAAAACACGATATTTTACATTTATATATTTTGTACATAATGCAATATTATAGATATTACATTAGTAACAGTTGTAATAATATGCATAATACATAATAATCATAAATTTAAAAATATAAATAATACGCTCAACGTTATAATATAAGACGTATTATAATATAAGATTATTTAACATGATCACATATTTTATTTGATGGTATGATTATATTATTTAAGAATTAGAAAAAATATATAATGAAATAATTTTATTCTATATATCAAATATATTTTAAATTTGAATCATTAAGAATAATTTCACCTTGATTAAACACCTAAAATATTTAAAATAAATTATGCCAAAATTAATTCTCATTGCTTCTTATTATTTATAATTCATTCAACGTAAAAAATATTTAAATTAATAATCTAATTATTTAGAAAGTCTAAAATATCTAGAAAATAATAATATATTTTGAAAACATTTTATCCATTATATTATATTAATATAAGTTATATTATTACCAATATAATACTACGATTCTTTCGGGAATACAATTTTAATGGTATCTATACAAATAAATTACTATTTCTGTAGTAGAACATCAATTTTTAAAGATGAAATGTTAATTTAATATTTTAATATTTTAATATTTAATATATTAATTTAGTTTGATAAAGTTTAGAGTAGATAAATAAACATTTTTCAATTAGATATTTCTGTTTGATTTAATTTAATTAGATTTTTAATGGCTATATTTTATATATATATTTTTTTTAGTATTAAAATTTGTATATAATTCTTAATAATAATTTATTATTATTATACTAAAGTATTTAAAAGATTATATTCACGTCAATCTTTTATTATAAAATATTCGAAATATGAATAATGTTTCAAATGTTCTTAATATATAAACAAATATTAGAATATGATTAAATTAGTCTCTAATACAGAAGGTGTATTGTTAAAAAAACTTATTTTGAATAACTAATCCACTTTGTATAGTATATAAAATAGGATGATTCTCGCGCTGTATGAGAATTTAAATACCTATTTTAAGATACATCTTGTTAATTTTAGATGAACGATGGCCACACCCTACATGTTCAAGCACCAATTATGAACTACAATCCATAGCCAGCGTTCTTTAAATAAATCTAAATTCCTTACCAAAATTATTCCTTTAGTTTATAAAAACAGTGCATTCTATAATTTTTAAAATCTATAAATTTCTTATCTCCATATTTATATAACGGATTTTAAATTATTACATTTTAATCATTTAAATACCATGTTTCTTACAAATAACACCTTTATATTCTTGGCAAATTATATTTATATCTTATTTTTAGAATTCATAATTATGTTTCTGTTAACCATTATTTTTTATTATATTTTGAAATATATATATAATCTATATCTTATCCATATAATTCGTATGTGATTGAAATAATTAAATAATACAAAAAATAATACTAATTAATATTAGATGAGACTAATAATAAAACAATATTTTATTTTTAAAAAAGTATAATAACAAAATATTTTTGATTTTAGCAAACATTATAAACATGGAATTTATTACAACAAAAAATTATTTGAGAAAGAAATTGAATTATTTTTAAACGACAAAGGTGATTTCATCATTAAAAACTTAAAATAGAAACATGGTTCATAAATTTTCTAAGTATGTAAGAACTTTATGTATCTTAAAAGAAAAAAATACAATTTAATTAAGTAATTAAAATTATCTATGAATAAATTTTGTTTCTTTTTTTTTATTTATTAATGATCGAATATATGTATAATTGTATATGCATAAAAATTAATTATTATATCATTATAATAATGTATTAAAAGTTATAAAAATTATTAATATAATTAATATCTATAATAAATTATATTCGGGCATAATATATTTATTTTATTAAAAAAACACAGTTTCATAAATTTGTAATTTATATATTAAATAATAATAATATATATCTTTTAAAAATTTTATTCGTTTCACAATATTAAAAATATTCATTGTATTTTATTTTAGTAGAATAATATATAAATGTTTAAATAATTTTATATTTAATCAGTGAATATATAATTTCATAAAATATTGTGTATAATTTTATTATTGAATCATTTCTTATTACAATAATCTATTAATATATTTTCGACAATAATATTGTATGATAATAATGACGTATTATGATTATTATTCTGAATATTGTTATGATCACTATCATCATCATTATCATCATCATCACTGTTGTTGTCGACATTGTCATCATTATTAATATCCATTAATTATAATGATAAAAATTTAAATATATTTTATTGATTTAAATTAACTTTTCAAATTAAACTCTTAAAGTTTTATTATAGAAAAAACAGTCTTAATTATTCAACAATAAATTATTAAATTAAATTGCAATCACAAATGTACATACCGTGCACGGGACAGAGTGTAGTGGCGTCTGTGCTAAGGGAGCTACGCGACGTCGAATTTATGCTCTCGTTCACACGCCCCCGCATATTTACATGACACTGGTCCATCCGGCACGAAAAAGGCTTGCCTCTCGGGTCGTCGCGACGCTCACCAAATTGAACAGAGCTCGATCCTAACATGTACAACAAATCTGTTACACGATAAGCCATCCAAACGTTGTTTTTATTTACGTATTTTTCAAAAGTAACCAATATTAGATTTTATATACATTATAATTAAAACTAAAAAAGGAAATTAGAATTTATTTATTAGAATAATTCAATCAAATAAATATAATTATTGTATTAAAGTTTCAAAATTTCCTTAATAAAACAAAATTTTTTAAATAATCAAATAATTTTATAATGAAAACAAAAAGAATCTATCTAAAATTTTAAAATTATTATTAATAGATATAATCAGTTGTTTAGATCATGTAGGCACAGTATACGCATTTTTGGTTCTGTAGGATTATTTATAAACTGTTTCTTATAAGGCACATATCAGCGATCATGTTTATTCTACATTATACTATAACTTACTTTCAAATTACTTATTTTTATATGAATATATTTTAACACTGTATGTTAATTTAATATTAAAAATATTAATAAAAATTAAAAATGTGTTCTAGTTTTAGAACAAATAGATATCATCAAGAACAAGTTTTTAAATATACTATTTATATATTTGTTACTCCAAATTAATAGTTTCAAAAATATTATTTTTTAATTTTTTAAAAGCATATAAACCTGATAAATAATATTTATATAAAGTAGAATATGTATATATATATATTTATTTATTTATTTATTTATTAGTATATATATTATTTTACATTATATATATATATAACGAAAATAAGTATATATTTTATTTTAAGAATATATAAATTAATTGTTTATGTAAGAAAATATAGATTATATACAATATTAAATATTTTGTATAAGTGTTCAATATATTTGTGAATATATTGACGAGTATTTAATTCGATATCCTTAATAGATAAAATATATAATATATTAGATAAAATTAACAATTATTCACCTTAAAAAGTTTTCAGTATCAAATTGTATATTCTTTTAAATTATAAATTAAAATATAATGGTAATATTTCAACTGGTTTTAATTTACTTATATTCGTGAAAGTAATATAGACGATAGCCACATATGAAATTAATTTTAGTTTTAAAATCTTAGATGTGTATAAAATGTGCAAAATAATATATATTTATATTCAAACATTTTTTATTATCGTTATTAATATACAAAACATAGTGAATATTATAATATATTTATTTATGCATTACTGCATGTAATGTTAATGTTTTTACTTAGCCTACTTAGTTCATTCATCATTATACAATGGTGTAAGTTATTTCATATACTTCATTATGATTATATTAATTTTTATATCAAAATACAAAATATTTCAAATAATAGCTATAAAATACACTGTTAATTTAATTAGAAATTTATCTACAAATGTATAAAGTGGTATAAATACTCCAAACAGATTTAAAATCTTTTTATCATAAATTGTTATTATTTATTTATTTTAAATTGGTATTAAATAATATAAATAACATATTATTTTTTAATAAAAATGAAAATAATTAAATGCTATTAAACTGCCTTATTTATATTCTCATATCACGCATACATCATTATATATTAAATTTGTATTTATATAGTCATTAAATAGTCATTCAAATACACATATTTGATAACAGATAACACATATCCATCTAATATATTATATATTTTTTCATATAATACATAAGACGCATTCATGCACTCAAGCACACGTTCATTTGATTCTAACATTAAATCTATTTATAAGATTAGCAAGCAAAAACTCAACTCTATTTAAGTTTCATCCCCTCTTAGTTTAACACAGCTGCAAATTTGAGGAAAATTTTTTAGAAGAAATTCCAAAGAAAATAATTTAATACTTTTATACTAATAATTCATAAATAAATATATATTATACAATAGTACTACGTCAATGAATTCTGGTTATATTTTTTTTTGTTTGCTTTGAATTTTTAACATTGTTTTTTTTTAACGTTTAAAATTGATAATGTCCAGATATATTTTAATTTGTCATCTTCGAAGGTAACTTTTAGTTAATTTTATCTATTACTTTTAAATTCTAATTATAGTATTATACTAATTATACTAATTATTTATACTTACTTAAATCTTATACTTGTATATATTATTACATATATAATGCTTATAAATTAATCATTATTTTTTTATATAATTGATTAATGCATAAAATGAAATTTTCTACATAAATATAATATTTTATAAATATAAATATCCTGTATATTTATAAATAAAGTCATCTGTTAGTTCAGCTCTGTAAATTATTGTGATTCAGCGGTGAAAAGATAGTTGTTATAAGTGAAAAATATAATCAAATATTTAAGATGTGACATAAAAAACTTTTTATATCTCACGAAATAGATGTGATCGGATATACTTTAAAATTAATATTGAAATAAATCTGCAGAAACAATGTAAAATTAAATAAAGACAAAATTAATATAAATATCATGCGGCGTGTAATAAATTCGGATAAACAGCGCTATAACCATACAGTCATAATTTATTTTTGGAATCGCCTTTGTTGAAATTGTTAAAATATATTAAGAACTACATAGAAAAATTTTATTCTGATGTAAAAGTTGCAATACTGTAAGTCAAAATAATTTTGAAATTATTGACCTTACAATAATTATAGAAACTAGAAATAGTCAAAAGAATATTATATTCTTATTTGTATTAAGCTATAAAAGGACCAACGACTCTTATTCCAAAATTAATACATACTAAGTAATAATTATCTTTTTACTATACATATAATTAGATTAATAAATTACTTTGTATTAACTCATAAAATAATATTTTACAGTATTGTATTGAAAGAAATATTAATATATACCACGAAAACAAACTTGAAACATATAATTATATGGGAAACTATATAAAAATCTTCTTTCACTGATAAAATAATAATATGATAAGAGGAATCAGTTTAAATACGATAAGAAATAAAGAAGGGATGAAATTCATTATAGTTTTTTGCATTTAAGATTCGTGAAAAAGCAAATATATATATTATTTATGTAATAATATCATAGACTATATTTATATTTAATAAAAGTCAATAATACGCAATATTTCTTATAATTATATTTGATTTTTATTTGCATAGTTATGATTCTAATTTAGCATAAACAATATATTGATATCAGATTCACGGGATAGTGAATCCCATTATTATAAAAATGTTCTAAATAAAGGATAATTAAAATGGAAGAAATAGATACTAAACTCAAATGTATATTTATTAAATAGCATGAAGTTATTAAATAAATTATGCTAAAAATATTAATGTACAGCTTCCTGCATTTTCTGATGACTATCTAACAATATATGAAGTAGCTATATATGTAAGTAATAAAAAATAAATATCAAGTTTATGTATAATGTTACAAATTTCTATTAAAACCTATTATCAAAATACGCTGTTTCTATTCTCCCAACTTAATTTTATGCTGGGTTAAAGCTTAAAATGAATGTGTATTTTTATTATTGCTTCTAAAGTGAAGTTATTAACTTTTAAAAATTTTAAATTCACATATATTTTAAAAATGTAATATAATTGACAAGCCAGTAATTTTTTCTGAAATAAAATAGAGAAGAATTTTAATTGAGTATATATTATTATTAATAAGTCAGAGATTCTTAAAATTAAGTTTTAAAAAGATTAAATTATAATATTGAATGAAAATTAAATGAAAATATAATAACTACAACATTTTTTATATTTATTATATATTAAAATCGATTATTTCTTGTTTATAACATAGACAATAAATTTAAAAGTAAATATAAAATTTTCAACCCTCCCAATTGTTTCTTTAGCATACTTACTAATTTAAAAATAAAAATAATTAAATTTCAAGAAAAGTCGTTGAAAGTTATCAATATTTATATTTTGTTTTATTTTTGTATCCATATATGTATTTGCTAAACTATATTCTTAAGTATTCGTAATAGAATACGAATAATGCTATTAAAATGTAACTTTATATATATAATAAAAATTCTTTATATTTATTTATTTAAAAACTTCTGTTAGAATTTTTTAGAAATCTTTTTTCGAATTTCCGTTCTATTAAACATTTCTAGAATAAATATTGTATTTATTCTTATATTGTAAAGTCTAAAAAAATATTTCATTTTATATTTTATGGACGTAATAGTGTATCAAATTTAGTGCTATAATTTAATTATATCTTATTCAATTTATGAATAAGAAATTATAATTTTTTTATTAATAATCTATCAACTTATATACTTAAGGTTTTTCACTGATTTACTTATATTATGATTTTTTCTATCTTGTTAACATCATATTTGTAACTATGATACTATTTTTATTTTTACATTTTTTTAAAAATTATTACAATAAATATAGATTACATGTAAACATTTCTTCGTGAAATCGTTAATGTTAGTTTAAAATACAAAAAGTATAAAATAGATATAATTTCTCTTTTATTGATTTTTTTATACCTTTTAATTTAATATAGATTTTTATTTGTTTTCATCTAAATATATCTTATCATTTCTGACTGAAATAAATAATAAAATTGTTTAATACTTTCACATTCAATATCTGCAATTTCTATATCAAAATAAAAGTTGACCTTCATAAAATTGATGTATCATTTTCTGTCAACATTGTATATATGAAAAATTTCTAAAAGTTCGCAAACAATCATACCACCAAATTATACGTAGGATTAAAAGCATTAAAAATTATTATTATAGAATTAATTTTTAATAAAGGAAATCCTTTGGCAATGCTTACAATATTACTACAAATTAAGCGATTTTTTTCCAATTGTAACAAAAAATGAATTAATAGCATATTTTATTAATTAGAATTAATTAACATATATAAAATAATTTATAATTCACATACAAGTTATTTAAAAAAACTAATCTCCTGTCAAATATTAAAAATATTACAAGAAGCGAGCAATTAAGACAACACATATGCATCTCTTGGACCAAAGCAAAAATTGATTAATATCACAGAATTCAGTTTAACGAATTGGCTATTAAAAATACATGACTATAAGTAATGTATAGTAAGGATATAGTAAATACAGTAAAGAATGTATTGTGTTACTTATGCGAAAGCAAACAAGAATCGATTGTCTAAGTGGTTGAAAAGGTTATCAATTTTTTGTATACACTACTTTAATATTGGTGTATTGTGGAATATCAAAGGTGAAACTTTAAAAAAAAATAATTATATTATCTAAATTCATTAATAGAATTTTTGAGAACAAAAATTTCTAACAATTTATCATATTGAAAACAAAAGATAGTGAAGTTCAAGGAGACAATGTAAAGAAGTGTTTAATAAATAATTTATAAACATGATGTATGCAAACTATATAAACTTGATGAACCCATTAATTTAATAATTATATTTTGTTCTCAGTTTATAATGTATCACTCTTTTTATACTTATGAATATATTTATAGATTGTGTAAATTGCTCGTTAATATAAATCGGAATGCACAAATTATTTAGAGCAAATAAAAAATGAATTAATTGTTAGTATACTACACTCGAGTTAATCCGTGGAAAAAATAAACAGATCGTTAAAGATCGAATTAATTTTTCATCAGAGTACCACAGTACTTGAACGGTAATTCAATAAGATTAAAATCATGTCCGATATAATACAAATATACAGAAAATAGAAATGAACAAGAGTAAAATGTGAAGGAAGATGAAATAAATTATAAAAAGATATGAAAGTACTTTATTTAAAATCAGATTATTTATATATCCAGTTAATATTAGAAGGTGGAGACAAAATTTCTGTGATTGTAGTATGACTTAACGTATCAACCTAAAATAAAATAAAATTAATAAATATATAATAATTGTCGTCATATATAGAATAATAAAAAATCATAATTACCTGTTTTCTAATGTAATAAACAAGTTTTTCTAACTTTTCAGGATTATCCATATTACATTTAAAAAATCGTCGCCAAATATGACTAGCAAGAAATTTATCGTTAGATCCCACTGTTTCATCATATCCTATTATTGAAGCATTAAATTGTTCATATAATAATTTTATGTTTGACTTTATCAACGTTGAATTTGTTGCCTAAAATGACAAAAAGAAAAATTTTTTTTATAATTAATAAAATGTGTTTATCTATAAATATT
Organism: Ceratosolen solmsi marchali; assembly: GCF_000503995.2. NCBI lineage: Eukaryota > Metazoa > Arthropoda > Insecta > Hymenoptera > Agaonidae > Ceratosolen > Ceratosolen solmsi. The sequence goes on from NW_011948420.1 coordinate 1,921,713, forward strand.
TTTAAAATATAGAAAGACATAATATTATATTATGGACATTTATTGAAATATAATTTTTTATTTACAATATAAAATAAACTATGAGACCAAATTAATAAATAATCTGAAAGACGCATTATGAAAATTATGAAAATTAGTTCAATATATGTATTCTGTTGTAAGCAAATTTAATATAAAAATACTAAATACATATCTTGAATCAATCGATTAGATACATTTTTTCGTTTAAAAATGTCTTAAGAATATTTAAAAAAAAGTAAGTTATTTTCTTTAATAAAATTTATTACCGACACTAAATTAATTAAGGATATATTATTTAATGAATATATACATAATACACAAAATGAAATTTTCATAAAATTTTAAATAATTCTTTAAACAGGCATAATTGTAATAATTTATGAATCAACATTTAAAGTACTGAACATTTAAAATAACAAATTAAGTACATGTAATTGTATTATTTTATTATATTATACTGTGATATTATATTATAATTTATATTATATTTTATGAATATATCATTAATGTTACATGTAGACTAAATAACGCAGGAAAGTTGTATGTATTGCTTATAATGTTTATTCAGAAGAAATAAAATTGTTTGTATTGCAGTTATTACAAATTATTTAATAATATTAATTTGGCAATCAAATTAGTCTGGTTATTTCCCTTTTATTTGACTTTGTACTATATAAATAAATATATCACCGATACTATGCTAGTGTCGCCGATATAAAAAGTAATTAAATTATTTCACAGAAATATACAGATTGCAAAAAGATTTGCTTTATTGCTAAAATATGCATAAATTAATTATTGTTAAGTTATTTGTTAAGTATTATAAATTTACATATTTATATTTTCTCTATTAATAGAAATTATTAAAATATAAGATTTTTATATTTCATCACAGTTGTTCCCTATCAAGTAATAGTTGAATTTTTTTTAGAATATAACGAAATCGAAATCATTGTGATATTTTAATGTGATTTTTAATCCATAAAGTATTCTTATTTAAAAAATAATTTCAACGCCAGTACTACTATATAATATTATTAATATTACTATAAGGAGTAAGGTTACGCATATCAATAATAATTCATATCCATAAACTAAATCTTACTAAAATAGTTACTAGTAACATTATTTCACACATACTTGGGAATATGTTATGTACGTTCAAATATTAAACGAAGATAATATAACAATCGATTGGATTATCGCTCACAATATCCTCTTTTTAAGAAATAAATTATTTTATAATCAAATTTTGCACATGTACTTAATATACTCGCAACCAAACAATTTGCTAATTTTACAATCGTAAAATCCAAAATAATTTTTGATATTTCAGTATTATATGAAATCAGTCTTTCTATATAAATATTTAATTATTTTTATAATAAACTCAATTTAAAAAAAAACTAAGAAATTATTTAAATAATTCAATCATGTATACATACAACATACACATATGTATGGATCTTATTGATAATCTGTTTAATTTATAGATTTAACAATTAATCTGTTAAATTTCTTATATTTGTTTATAACTTTGTATATAAATTTACTTTTGTTTATAAGCATATTATTCTTTTAAATGTAAGTAATTATTTATTCGTAATTAACTCTTAAAAAAATAGAAAATAAGAAATTAAATAATATACCCCAAGTTTTTTTGCTCTAATATTGACATCGTTCCACATAGCTTCAACAATATAATTTCTGAGATTTAAACCGTTTTCTCCTTCTTGCATTACACGCAGCATTAGCATCCATACATGCAGTTCCGTAATAAGGAACCATGAAAAAAAGGTATCTTCCATTGTGAATTCTAAAAGTAATATTTTCATTTGAGATGTAAATGAATAAAATAATTTTAAAAAATTAATGATTTTTTTATCAATGAAATTTTTTATTAAAATTTAAAAAAGCACTTACAATATTATTATGTATTACATAAAAAAAAATTATATAAATATATAAATTTATAATTTATAATTATAGTAAATAATTAAGCCAACAGCATGCTAGAATCAAACAGAATTACCAAAGGATGACGCATAAACAAAATCACTGTTTCTAATTATATCAAAATATCATTTAAATCATACAAGTAATAGTCATTAATCATCTGTATATGTAAATCCCATTTTTATATGTATTTATTTATAATCATAAAATTCTATTTCATTTCTAAAGTCTTTGACTTTACAAACATTTTTTATATTAAATCATCTATATCAAAAATATGTGGGTAGATTAATCTATCTAGTTTCTTATTTATTTGTTATAAACATAAGGATCTAATATTCAAACATGAATATGAAATAACATGAAGTAAATATACTTTTTTCATAAAATCATATCGAATATTTTCTATTTCATCCTAAGAAATTTTTATTATATTTAATTCTTAGAAATAATAGGATACAGCTTAGTAATTTTTAATTTTCACATTGTATTTAAATACCAACGTTATTTCAATTAACTTTTTTATAAATTTGTTATAATTTATATTTTGATTAAAGATAAAAATTATTATTATTAAAATATTTATTACCATTTTATTCATGTTTCTTAGAATTCGTAAATTATTACTTATTGCTATTAATATTTCAATTACTTCTAGTTTTTGTATGCATATTTTATTTATAAATTTATTGCAAATTTAGTTAATCTTAAGTTATCTTATATACAGTAATATGTAGTATTTTATTAAATAATAACAATAACTAAAGTTCGTTTAAATTTTTTCTTTTTATATTAAATATAATAGCATTATTTATCGATTAATTAGGTATTTTATTCAGAAAAACACTTTTTGGTTTGTTGGCATTTAAATTGTGTTGCTAGTTTTATTATTTCATTTAAAAGGCAATGCAAGTTTAAGAGTATCTAAACAACAATTTTTATGTATATAAGTATGATAGTTGATGAATATAGATACATCTTTTTTTAAAAGATACTATTTCAAAAATTTCAATTTATATAAGAGTTAATCTAGTTTGAAAAATATGTAAATATGTAAATTTTTGAATTTTCACTAATGTAATATTTATAGTTTGCAGTTTATACATAGAATATTGTGAGGTAATAGATTTATATATCTTTACATTGAAATTTTTCAGCATTAATATTAGTTTGTGTAATTTATGAAATAAATTGATGAAATTTAAGTTAATGAATAAAACAAAATCTATTATGAAATCAATGAGTATATATACAGAATCAAAGATAGAAAACCAAAAAATTTATGAGTCGGTAAATGTAAATTTATGATACATACCTTTATAAAAATAGTTATAATCTAATTTATCGACTATATTTTCATAAAGTATAGCACCACGTAATGTGAGGTTCTGAAAAAAATTATATAAAAATCAAATTAATACAATGAATTATAATTCAAAAGAGCAATTTATACATAAATTGAAGTTAAACTTATATTCAGAATTATATATTTAATTATTTTGTAATAATATAGACTAAAATAGTATCTAAGTATCTATTTGAATATTTTGTTAATAATATGTAGTTTTTGATTATTATATTGATCCAAAAAAGTCAAATTCTCTCTGAAAGATTTATTACCTTAATAGATATGAAACTATAAATGTTCAAACTCATGTTCTAATATAATTAATAAGTTTGGAAAGTATAAATATTCAAAATTATTTATAAATAATATATGTCAATTTATTATTATTCCTTTAACACTCAATTTATGCATCTAAATTCAATAAAACTTGCTTATTCTGCATATAAAACTATAGTTTTCATATGTTTTAGACATTTTTATATCTGCTTTATTTTGTAGCGATAATAATTAATTAGTAGTTCTTAAATCTAAATCAAATAATCTGGGTTGACTTTCATCCTTTCAAGAAAGCAATATAATACACTAACTCAATAATCTGCTCATTATTATATGTACTACATTATTTTATTTTCTATAATTCTATTGTACATATATTTGTTTCATACATTTTTTTATTATCATAATTTGTATATTAACGTCTGGATTATCATTTTTCCATATATCACAATTGTCTCATTCATATATTCAATTTTAATAATATGATTTGTACTATGTTATTTTCCAGTCTTAAATAACTTTCAAATTTGTTAACTTTTTAATTTCAAATATTATTGCGAAACAGCTCTAAAATAATTAAAACATCGTAATTTATCTACGTTATATACATAATCTGATTTTTAATTCGGTAACTTATCTTTAATTAGAGTAAGTTGTCAATTAAGCTATCGACGTTATTTTGTCAAAAGAATTTTTTTTAATAACTAAGTAATATAATGATATTATATATTTATCAAAATTATCCAAATTGTTAATTAGAATAAAAAAATTTTTTCTCGATTTCTGTAATAAAACTACAGGCATAAAATAACTATAGTTATTAAAAAGGTTATAAAAGTTGCAAAGTTTATAATAAATTATATAGTTTAAATTTGTTATCATAAACTAAAAAAACTTTATTTTTTAAAAATGTATGTCTGCATCTAGCTATAATATTATGAAGTATAGAAAAGAACAATAAAGTAAAAAACAATTAAATAATTGTAAGAATATAAAAACTAATGTGAATTACAGTATATGTTCGAGAATAAGATGCTAAAAAGAATTTGTATTTAATTTTCAAGAGAAAAATATTTTACAAAACTTAGAAAATTTATTACAATAATAATGTGACATATATGAATTATTATAGCAATATCACTAAGTAGAAAAAAATACAAAATAATTTACCAAAATTTAATTAATACATATTAATTTAATATTTATTAATCTTTTGACATGTTCCATATACATGTTCAATTTTAATGTTTAACTTATATGTTGGTTTTTTAAATATATCAATTTCAAAATGTGTGCCGGGTCATAAATATATTTCTGTTCTTAGAATATAAATATTTTATAATAAATTTTGTTATCAAATATGTATTAATTTTATACAACATTCTAATACATACTACGTAGCGAATAAATTATTTAAGAAATATATAATTTTTTATATTGTATACATGAATATCTATACGACACTCAAATATTTAATTAATGATTTACTTAACAAAATCTTATAACAAAATGACAAATTAAAATCATTAATATTATTGCAAAATGTTTCATTGCATACACTGCATATAATAAATATATAGTAACTATATATTTAAAATAATATCATCTACTTCTGATTGTTACCTAGTATCACTACGCAAAATAATAATTTAAAGTATGTACATTGAAAATTTAATACATTGCATAGTCTAATATGATTAAGCTATCTATAACTTCTTTAACTATATTATAATTATCAAACCATTCATAGGTCTCTTGAAAATAAATTCCACATAATTCAATACATTAAATATGTATTAATGAAGAAAATAATATTACTCTAATAATTAAAAATAAAAATAGCAAAAAAAATATATTAAATACAAAATTTTTGAAGTTGCAAAATTGGTGGAGCAAAAAAACAAATGAATAAAGTATAAATATAAAAAACGTTGACTCAATTTAATTACAGTTAATAAATTCATTTTATACATAGACTTATACATTTTTATATACACCAATTATTACATGCATTATTTTTGTTTACTTACATAACCAATTTGATCAAATCATGATTATATAAGATATTTTTTAAGGTAATTTCAAGAATTAAACCTTAAAATGATATAGAAAATAATTTTCATATGAGAATTTATTTACATTATAAATTATTTGATCTTCATATTTCTTTTTTACAATTAATGATTTTTAGTGTATTACTTTAACACTAATGTACCTAATGCAATGTTACACTTATTTTCTTAATTCTGTCATATATTAATATACCTTAATTGTTATACATTTTTATTCTTCTAACATATTTAAGTATGCTTAATATGTTATTATTATTATGCTTAATATATTATTAATTATTGATAGTTAAGTTTTGAGTTGATAAATAACAATATAAAAAACTTGGTACGTCCCACTTTCAAAATTAACAATATACCAAGTCAACATTAATATAAAATAAATTATATTAACCAAAATAATTCAGTTTCTACTTAATTATTTAATAATAAAAAATAAATAAAACAATTAAACAACTGAAAACATAATCAACTTCGTTAATTAATATGAGACACAATTACACCAACATAAAATAAAACTCTATAAAAAGTTTATCAAAAAGGTACTCCAATTTGAACAGAAATTAAAAAAAGAATATAATATGAATATCATAATTTTTAATAATTTTTAAAAATGAAGATTATTTACTGATTGTAAAAAACTAAATAGATTTTTAATATTATATAATGCTAAAATATTAATATGGCTTACCAAAAGTTTAAAATATTCTGAAAAATAATACATACAATATTATGACTCATATATTCTAAAGAATCATCAATGTAATACAATAAAATTAATTAATCATATATATCATCTACAAAGATACAGTTTATATAAAAAAGATTTTACATTTACTCTATCAGACACTGTGTGAATATACATTGATTCAACTTTATATAATAAACCCTAATAAATTAATTAACTGAGCTTTTGGTAATTACATTATTTTGTTGTTGTTAAATATTATACTTTAATATAATTTTCCAAACTACTATTAAAAATGTAATATTGAAATCAAAATTTCATATTAACATTATATATAAACATATTTTTAATAATATCAATACTAACATAAATTTAATTTTCATATAAAAAAATTAAAAAACTTAACATGTGTTATATTATAATTTTTAATATTAAAAATTATATAATAAATATAAAAATAATTCTTACATATTTTTTTGCAGATCTTTGAAATATATTATAACTGTTTGAGATATTTTTATGAAATTTGGTTATGGTTGATTTTTCATTGTACAAATTAAAATTTTTAATTGTTCTAGGAGCATTATAATTACGTAATATCACATAAATTGGTTTAGGTAAATAAAAATTCATTGTTATTCTTTATATTAAAATCAAGAAAATTCACCCATAAAATAATCTTTTGTCAATCGTTCAGAATATTTAATAATCCATATTTATAATAAAAATTTCAGTTGAAATTTATGATGAAAGAAGGTTGAAACATTATTTTGTAATTGACATAATATATAAATTTTTAAATAACAAAAATAACCATATTATGTAAACAATGCAAGATTATTTATAACCTTTTTCACTTAACAGTACACCTTTTAGGCATGCGCAAACAAAGTGTAAGGTCTTTACGAAATATTATGTAAAAAAATTTATTTTAATTACAAATAAAAACATTAATCAAATTAGCATTTTTTAATAAACAATTTACTAATATATGAGTAAAAATTATATATGCATTCTTATATGATTTTAATTTAAGTTTAATAAAAAAATGTATAAAATTCATATATTTAAAAATTATCGATTCAAAAAAAAAAGATTTTTTATTTCCTTAACAATAAATACTGATTTTAATTTACTTTGAAAATTATTCTATATTGAAATTACAGCATTCGGTAGGGTAAAAACCTCTTCTTGCACACGCATCCATTAGAAGCACTATTTATGTTCCTTAATTATTGTCAATAGAATGAAAGACACATTTTTCAGTTTTAAGCAATTTGGTATTTATTGAATGACAATACGGACAAAATTATTATCAAATTTACATAATCAAAACTTTAGGCATATACACCAATAAGTTTTAATAATAATAATAATAATAGGATATATTTTTTGAAGAACAAATTTATTTCTTTTGTTGATTTGTATTACATATAACAAATAAAATATATTTGAAATTTATAAAAATGAAAATTTTAATTACATTTAATAAATACAGATTATAGTATAAAACTATTGATGATTATGCTTTTTTATTTCGTTATTATTTAGAGTAAAATAGTATATATTTATTTGATATAATTTACAAGTCTATTATATATACATATATAGATTATAACGGTATGTAATAATGTAACTTATTATTTTCTTATTTTCATTTTTTTCGTACAATTGATAAAATTATATTGTTTGACGGTATTTAAGAAAATTCTAAAAACGTATTTTTCCACTCTATTAAGGTGCTTATGATTTTTATTTGTGATTATAATATAATAAAATGTTCTCCAAAGGAATAATGTAATGTTTTACTTTTATCTTCAAACATGATATATAATCAATGTAATATATATAGCTTAGATTTCATACGATAAACGTCACTGAAAGGTTCATCTTAAATCTGATTGCATACGCTCATAGTAGTATCAAGCATATATCAATAGTACAATCTATGTTTTTATTATTCATAAACAAATTATTTTTAATTATCTATTTATATATATTATATTTATTTATATTTAAATATAATTCTAATATAAATATGTAAATTATATATTTAAATGGATTTTATTTAAATTTAAAAAATTAAAAATTTTTTTATTCTTGTACTGCTTCAATAAGTTCATTGCCAAAATAGAAATATTTCATGATTATATATAAATGTTCTTCAATATTGACTATTCCTTTACTCATCTAATTGGCACAATGGTTCATATTTATTCATATATACTACCATAATGTATAAGATATGCATATTCATCAATATATATATATATATATATGAAAATTTTAATTACTTTCAGTATTATAATTTGTTACTACTATATGAATATTTACATTTTATACTAATTCTATTTAATACTTATACTTCATTTGATTAATGCTGTGAGAATAACAAAGAAAAATTTTTTTATTATCATGATTTTTACTTGTAAAAAAATATTGTCTTCTGTTTAGGACAACCAATTACTACAGATGTGAGAAAAATTTGCTATGTTTCATTGTTCGTTTGTAACATATAAATATTTAAATACTCTATTATCTAATTTAATTTTTTTTTGTTTTTATTCTCATTCATAATATAATATAGACCTGCAGTTAATAGAAAATTAAACTATTCACACCAATATATAAGGCAAGGTCTATTTATTTTATAAAATTGAATTTTTGTTTTGTTAAAATATAAACGAATTGTTTTACATTTTTTTCATTAAACTTAAGTCGGTTCTAGAAATTAATTTTTTTATTCATTTTTCAAATAAAATGTACATATTCAATCTACGAATAAAACGAACTTTGGTATTTAATTAAAATTATATCCTTTTACGTTTCACTGCCTTCTCTTTTATTAAGCATTTCTTTTACCCTTTATTCAATTGTACATAGTATAATTATTTTTAAGTGTAAGGCTGTGAAAATATTTTCTTTATTTTTTGCTCAATTTTCGTCTTTAAACTTTTTAAAATTCATATATTTTATAAATATTTATTCTACATTTTTAAAAATCTTTTATTTAGAAAAACATTTTTATAGTAAATATTAATATTCGTCAGTTTAGTTATAATTGACCTTTAATTTCCATTTAAAGTTATTAAATAACAGCTTAATAAGTTTCTCCATTCATTGATTTGTACTTTAATCTTATATTAAATTTTATAATATTTATATAGGTAAATACAATAATACGATAAATAATGGTATAATTAACAGTTTTATATAATATTTTCAAATCAAGGAAATTTCAATTTTATTCATAAGTACATTCAATAATATATAGAATACATAAATGTATTTAAACGAGGCAAGTTTTTATTAAAACAAATACAATTATTCATTGAAATCGTATAAAATTTAACTTTTATTTATTATTCTTTTATAGATTCATTAGAAACATGTGTCGATTGTAAATTATCTTCTGACTGTTTCTTTTTACTTCCAGAAACTATATCATCAATTCGTAATAAAAGTATTGCCGTTTCAATTGCAGTCTTGTAAGTTTGAAGTTTTACCACAACTGGTTCCCAAATACCATGCTGTTTCATATCGACTAAATGTCCAGTTTGACCATTGATACCCCATGTTACACCTCCAGTGGCGTGCTTTGCTCTCAGTGCAGTCATAGTTCGAACTGTGTTAGCACCACAATTTTGAGCTAAGGTTCTCGGAATTACTTCCAAAGCTTGAGCTACTGCTTTATATGGCCATTGTTCAACTCCAGCAAGACCAGCAGCCTTTTCGTTGAGAATGTGAGATACGGCCATTTCAACCGCTCCACCGCCTATTTATAATAAATTTCAAAATGTTAATTCTTATTTATATTTATACACATATGTATTTATTAATCAATCTTAATATAATCTCGAAAACATTTAAATTATAAGTATTAAATAAATATATATGTATGTATTAAAGGTTCGCTTTTTATTTATCTTTTTAGTTTTTTTTTTCAAAAAAAAAAAAAAAAATATTTTTAAAAATTGAAAAAACTGAAGCTAAAAGATATGCAGCGTGGTATAGAAATTCTTTTATTTCATATATAATTATGAGATTTTTCTAATTTCATGATTAAAGAATTTTCAATTTTGTTTTTGAATATAAATAAATTATGTGTTCAAAATTTTTTCTTATCGTTTTGTAATCCGAAAAAAATGGTTAATAATTCATATCATCTCTAATACTATCAACGTTAAAATTACAGAGACAATAATCTCTAAGAAAACTCTACTGCATTAAAGTCGTTTTAAACAAAGGCCGATCGGATATATTCTTTCCATACAGTTATCTCACACTTTTTTTCTCTCTTTATCAATCACTTATTCTGATATATTGTTGTTGATATATTTTATCAAAGCTTCATAACGGCTCTATTCAAGCTCATACTTCAAGAAATAAATATATTTTAAGTTATAAAGTTAATTATTTTGAATTTCACAATATTATTGCAGTAAGATTACAATATAAAACATGTAGGAATAACGTTCATAATATTTTTCTACTAATTATTGATATTAATATAAAGTTACAACCAATAAATTAGTTAAACTCATATAATATACAATATTTCTAAAATATTTGAATGACTGCAATTATGATGAATGATGAATGCAATTATCGTACTATAATTTCAGAAACAAGTGATGTTACTTCATAAATTATATATTAAAATTTTATTTTAGTTGCTTTTTTCTAAATATTAGCTGAAAATTAATAAAAAATAATTAATTGAAAAATTATAAATTATAAATAACAAATAATAAAGTTTATGTGTATAAATAATATTTTTGTTTCAATTAGTATAAACTGCAACGAATACTTAAATTAATTGTAAATGAAATATATTGTTTCTTTTGAAAAATAGGATTATGGTAATTACTTCTTATATTTTATAAAATTCTCATTATGAGATCTTTTTCATTACACCTAACAACTGATGTTTAATTTTTTTTTAACAATTCTTTACAGTATTAGATAAGCCTATTAATTCAAAATAGTATGTATAAACAAAATAAGGAAAAATTGTACTAATAATTTAATCACTTATATCAAAAAAATATTATTTGATTTTTCACACCTATAAACAGATAGTTACATAAGCGCAGATAGTGGCTGCATAATAATTAGAAAGTCTCATATACTTCCAAGAATAGTCCAATAATAATGGATGATAATTTGTGAATGTTTTTTGTAATAATATATTATAGTAACTAATATTGAACATTATTAGAACAAGTGTTATACTAACAGCAACATTCTACACAAATTAGAAGATTTAGTACTTGAAACTCAAGAGCATAAAGACAAATTGTAAAGAAATAAATATTAAATTATAGAAACGACTATTGTATTGAAAATTCAATTATTATTCCTATTCGAAAATGGATAAAGTTTGTAAAATAATTTATGAAACGGAATTTTCTGTAATGTAAAGTATGATTTTATTACTATGGCTAAATTTTCTATAACTAAAATGAACTATACACAAACATATACTTTTCAAAAAAATGACAATTTTACTGAAATGTAAAATTTATTCATCAGTATACTTATTTATATCAAAGAGAGAAAATTTACCATAAAAACCACGTTTAAAAGCTTTATTTATAACTTTATTTAACTTTATCTATAATTATTTAAACAATTAAGCCTGTGAATAGATAAAAATCAGTGTTCCTTAGTTGTGTTGACTGATGATATAAATAATGTACACGATAGGCAATGAATAAATAAATACTTCAATTAGCAGCCTTAATTTCAATGTATGTTTTATTATTAAATCATTTTAATATCAATTTTAATTTAATTTCTGATTTATTCAATTCAATAAATCAAATTAATCGTGTTATATCATTAAAAATGTCATCATTCATACATATATTATATGCTTATGTATGATGTCTGTGTTTCAGACAGTATGAAAATTTTATGTTATGTATATACGATTTATATTAAAATAATTATGATCTCATTCTTTTTATAGAACTAGTAACTAAATTGTTCAGTTTTATTTTGCCACTGGCGAAATGACTGATCTTTAATAGTCAATATAAGTTATAAAGTTACAATATATATGTTTATTATAATTAATATAATGAGCATAACGATAATAAAATGTATCACTCTTTAAACAATATATTAAAATAATAAACCATATAATTTTCAAATAATTGTTTACATAACTATGTAGAAATAGTTTATCAATAATTTTTTAACAACACATATAATAATATTAATAATTTTATATTTTTTATAATTATGAAAATATAATGAAATTTAGGATCAAAATATATTTTCTCTAAAGTATGAAATATCAAATTTAAAATAAAATTCACATAAAATTCAACTAGCAATGTAAATGTTTAAAACATACATATTTACCTGGAACAAGTTTAGGTTCTGACAGTAAATTTTTAGCAACATGAAGAGCATCTTGTATATTTCTTTCTGATTCATTTAAAATATCTTTGCTTGCGCCTCTTAAAATAATGGTGCACGCTTTAGGATTTATACATTCAGCAATATAACAAAAATAATCATCACCAATTTTTTTAATCTCAAATACTCCAGCACCGGTTCCAACATGACTTTCTTGTAATTCCTCAGTTCGATTAACAATTGTTGCATTGCAAGCTCTAGCTATTCTATTATTATCACTTTTTCTAACTCTACGAATAGCGGAAATTCCAGCTTTTAATAAATAATGCTGTGCTAAGTCTGAGATTCCTTTTTCAGTAAAAACAACATCCGGTTTTACCAAAATAATATTATAGCAAATTTTTTTAATGTATTCTTCTTCAATCTCTAATATTCTTGTGAAATCAGTTTCTTTTAAAATTTCAATATTTGTTTGTGATTCTCCTTTTTTATATTCTAATGGACAATCCAAAAGAACTATACGTGGATTTTTAATAAAACGTCTCATTTTTGGATGAGTTACATCTTTATTTAGCATAATTCCTTTCAGTACGCAACTATCTTCAATGGCTGCACCAGGGAGCTTCTCCACCTAAAAAAATTATTTGAAAAAATAATTTGTTAATAAACATTATTTTTTATATCACATTATTATTTTTAAATTTTTATTAAATACTTGGACATAAATTTTCAAAAAATTAAAAAAAACTGTATATAGTTGTATATATATGTATTATTCTATAATTAAATTTATAAATTATATTTAAAGAAAAATTTAGTCCAACTTAACCGCAAAATTCTGAAGTGCATAATATTAATTACTAAATTAGTAAATATTTTTTTATAAACATTACAATTTCTATAGTTTCCTAATGTTTAGATATCATATCTTCTCCCCTATCTCCCTACCCAGAATGATGAAAATCCTTGATAAGTCACTAACAAGCATAAATATATGTACATATAATTATAGATTTTGTTTAAAATCTAAATAAAACATGGATTTCATTTTAAATTGCTCCTTAAATTAAATAAATTTAAGAATTAAATAAATTTAAATTTGTTAAGCTAAATTAATGTTAAATTATTTTTATTTCATAAATTGAATTTTCATAGAAGCAAAGATATTGCTACTTTATTTCTATGGCATATTATCGTTTTAAATTGATAAAATCCATTTGCCTAAAGACAATTTGAAATAATACAATTTATGTTAATTTTAAAAATAAAATGGTTATGAAATATATGAATAAATACTATTGTATTAGGCAAAATGTAAAATAAATTATGAAGTTCTCAAACTGGAAATTTTGGATATAAAATGTTAAAAATATTTCAAATTTTTTTAAATTATTCTAATCAGTATATATAAAAAAAAAAAACTATGTAAAAATTTTAGAGGATTTTAGATTAAATTTGAAAATATAAAATATTTTAAAAAAATATTGACAAACAATTTAATAAAAATAATAAATAAAGAGTAAAAAGTATTAAGAAAAATTTTTGTTTAAATGAAATTATATAGTTTAGTTGTATTTCTCTTATTTTTTATTCTTTGAATTGATAAACTTATACTGAAACAAATGAAGAAACAAATTTTTCAATACAACATATATAGTATAAATTAATATTATTTTTTGTAGATAAATATATATTAAAATTTAATGTACATGAAGAAATTAGTTTATACAAAGTACTACTTATTCTCTGATGCCTATTTACTATCATTAAAATTACTTACACATAAATGTGGATAGCTAAACTTAAAGTGACAATACCTTTACATATCGTTTAATATCAATCTCTTGATAACCATTCTGCTTCATTATTATTGTCTGAACTGCTTCTAATGCTATTTCACATGCTAAATAGGACCAACGTCCAAGGAACTTTGTTCCAATACAAGATTGGACCACTTCAGCAAGCTTATTTTTGTCATTGCAATCAAGTTCTATACTTAGATTTTCATTTAATATTGATATCATATCTTCAAGTGCTTGTTTATAAGCTTTGATGACAGTAGTGGGATGTAGGCCCTGTTCTAAAAATGGTTCAGCATTTGCCAACATTTCACCAGCTAATACTATTACAGAAGTGGTTCCATCACCAACTTCTTCATCTTGTGTTCTAGCTATTTCAATCATTGATTTTCCAGCAGGATGTTGAAGGGTTATTTCACGTAAAATTGCATTACCATCATTAGTCATCACTATTCCACCCATTGGATCCATTAACATTTTTAACATTGCTTGTGGTCCCAAACATGTTCTAATAACATCAGCAATGGTCTGTACATAATAAAATATGTATTTTCATATAATTAAATTAATAAACATATATATACAAACTGTGTTTAAATTGTGTTAAAAAAAATAAAAAATTTTAAATATAAATGTATTTTATATAGATGAAACTATTTTGTCAATCTATTGTTATTATATTACATAATTATCACATTATTATTAGTTACTTTTTACATTATAAAATAAATAATTTTATTTAGAGTTTTGATAAAATTATTAATAGAATATACTAAGTCATAGTAATTAATGATATAAAAAATGAATTATACAAAAGGTGTATAAAAATTATAAATTGAATTTTTCGAATTAAAAATCAAGTTTTTTTCTTGTAAAAACCTCTCGATTTGAATGTATCATTCATAAATTATAGGTAAATAAATTTTGTTTAATTGATAAAATAATTCATGAACAGAAAAATTAATAAAAAGGATATTAAGTTTTTTAATATTATACAAAAACAAAAGAATAAATATTGGTGATAGTTAAAAATTTGGAATAAGAAATAAAAAATTGGATATATAAATTCTTTCAATAATTATAATTAAAAATTATTAATTAAATATATTAATAAATGTGTAATATATTAAATATCTTTGTATAAACTTTTATATATTTTAAGTGTTCTCAAATTCCAAGAAGGCTACCTATATTAAATTTTGAAACGAATAAATAAGTATTGTATTAAATCATATGAAATATAGCAAATCATTACACATAAAAAAAAAAATATATAAAATTGAAAGGAATATAAATATATAAAAATGGAAAAACGTTAGAATAAGACATTTAACTGGATAAAAAAAAAGTAAACTAATATTAGAAAATTTTTTAAATATTTATGATATTAATCTATTGAATGTTAATGTATGAATGAAAAACTAAATTATAATTTTTTAACATAAAATCATTTGTATATATATACATATCTAATTATTATAAATAAATATGTAAGTAAATGTATAAAATAATCAAATTCTCTAACATAATTGTTATTGATATTCAAATTCAAATATTTGTTACCTTAAATATCAACATAATTGATTTAATGTAATATATATATACATATATATATTTATATATAATTACATTTTTGCACATTAAAGATCTATCATGCATTTTTCTATACACATTTTCTGAAGTTGTTTAATAAAAAAAAACTTTAAAACTTTTTAAACGGAGAATTAAACCTACCTTTCCGGCTTGAATATTTTCTTTTTGAACTTTTCGGCCTGAATCACGTTTTGTATTTTGGCCTAAAATATATTATATAAATAATTATATTTAAACAAATGATTATTCTTTTTTCAATACTTACTTAAAACTACAATAGGAGTTGCTCCAGGTCTAAACATTATGCAAATTTTTATTTTATCGCAGTAATTAATAAAAAGGAATTGAAAATTATTTTGTTTATTTGTATTTCTAACCTAAATATGAGTATTTCTATAGTATTACCAAACACGTTCTTATATTTTTTACAACACGAAAGAAACAGTTAGACAGAGGTGTCGACTAGTATAATGCGTTAGTAAAAGCATCTATTTTTACTTAGTAGTAAGCATATTGGTCTTTACGCATTAATAAAGTACGGGAATATATTATTCTTATTAATCCTATTTGTATTCTTATTCTTATTATTCTTATTCGTATTCTTATTCTTACACTTATTATTAATATTATTATTATTATTATTATTATTATTATTGTCGCAGATAATACATAAAATATATAACCAATATTTAATGCAGGTAAAACTAAAAGTCCACATTTATGGTTAAAAATACTTGTACCTGTATTTTAAATTGGTATATATTTTTAAACTGATTGGTTATTATTTATATAACTATTGCTTAATTACATAACTATTATCGAAAATGAATGTTTCTTTTTTTTCTCTTGTTTGATAGTGGTAAGAATTATTCTTTCTTGTCGGTTATTTTAATTTCAAGTCTAACTATAGCTATTTTATCTAATATTTAACTTCGAACATTTATTACAAATACAATTGAAATAGTAGAATTTATAATATTTATATTACTTTCATTTTACAGTTTAGGATTGTTTATTTTCTCTATTACTTTTAAGATCAAAGAGAATAAATAAGAAAAACGCCAAATTATAGTAATAATAGAAAGTTCTGAACTATTCGCTTATTAATAAAGTTTAAGGATGCATCCTATAGATATTGTTAATTTCTTTATTTTCTGTATACTTTATAACAAATTCTGGTTTTGTTAAAATGTTTTAGTACGAGAAAATAATCATGAAGAAAACAAAAATAACGAAATTCGATGTATCGATTAATTTCCATTTTGGCAATATGAAATAATCGACTTATTATTTGTATTTATTTTGTTATTTGTGTCTCATCATATCACAGAATTGATACAATTTTCTTATTCAGAAGTTAAATTTAGTTGGACGTAAACTTAATCTTTTTTAAATTGCTATGTAAATATGATTATAATTTTAATATTTATATATACAATGTGATTTGTATACTAAAAGAAATAAAATAAATACGAAGAACTATCGCATAGTTATCAACATTATAATAATAAGAGTTACGAAAAATTGAGAATGAAGGAAGGATCTTAAAAATAAAATTTAAAATATAAATTTTTTAACT
The DNA here is from genome assembly GCF_000503995.2 of Ceratosolen solmsi marchali. Lineage (NCBI taxonomy): Eukaryota > Metazoa > Arthropoda > Insecta > Hymenoptera > Agaonidae > Ceratosolen > Ceratosolen solmsi. The sequence continues at coordinate 1,939,411 of NW_011948420.1, forward strand.
TAATTGGAAAAAAATTGTATATATTTTTAATATGTCTGTATTCTGCTTATAATTTTTAATTCCTTATCTATCAAACTTATACAATTTTATTCAATTATGATGTTACTAAAAAATTAAAGAAACATTTACAATTTCGAAGAAAAAATTATAAACTCAATTTTTCAAAAATTCATTATAATAAGTTTATTATAATAAACTCGTTGATAGGTAAATTCTTCAAATTTCATTCAATTTTATATTGCAAAATGTTACCTATTTATACTAGTATTAATAATTTAAATGAAAGTGACCATATAGCTTCACTTTGAGTAAAATTTCAGTAGTGGTACAATCAATAGGTAATCTTTGGATTTGTGATACTTGATAATAGTAATATTTTATTACTATTCCCCTAAATTGAATATTAAATCTATAAGAGCCCAGAGCTATTAACGTAACTAATTGGATTGATTAATTAAAATTTTATTTTTATATCATTTATATTATTTTCATATAATTGAATTTTGATATAACAATATAATAAATACTAACAATATAATATCTTGAAACACGTTAATATGAGATTTAAAAAACTATGTTTGTTGTTTGACAATAATATTGAACATTTGAGTTGTTATAATAAAATATAAAACTTATTTATTAAATGTAAAGATATTTTTGTAATTAATACTGTTAAATATATATACACTTTGTATAGACAGTTGAAAGTTAAAGTTGTTGTCAAATTAGCCTTTATTGAAGTAATAAAATAATACGGTACAGAATAATGGAGACTAAACCGCCTCGTTTTAAATGTATAACTCGTGATCGAATTTCAGTTTGTGATCTACTACGATATCTATAGAAAAACATCTATTAAACGGAAGTATGTAGTTTCATGACTTAGAATGCTTTCGGTTCCAATATTCCTAGATACTGAAGCTATTTACGATAAAAATTTGTATTAAACAATAGTTCGCGTATTATTCGAATTCACAAATAGTTATAAAATTATTTTCTTCATGACGGTGCTTATTACTTTATTTAATAGATTTGATTTATTTTTTAGATAGATTGATTTATTAAATATATCAAAATTTTGAATTGGTAAACTATATTGAAATAAGCCTGCTTTTTTTATAATAAAACATCCGGTAGTGAAAATGTAAATTAAAACACTTAAAACTCTTGTATAAATTAATAAAATATATATCATGAATATTTTAAATAAAGATTTCTAATAATTTAAAATATATATATATAAATTGAACAAGATGTTACATAATTATTAATAAACGTTATTTATTAGAATAAATATGATTAATGTGTATAATTAAAAATATTTAATTGACTAGTAAAATTGTAAAAAAAAATTAAATAATCTATATTCAGCTTTAGATATGATTATTTTTAAATTATTTGTTAGTATTTTCATATTATTAAACTTCTCTGAAATTATCAATAATTTTGATAAAATATACAAGCAATTAAATTCACGCATGCGTATTGGATATTGAATGTTTTCTTTCATACGAAAAATACAAATTTTATTTGTACATTAATAAAATAATTTAATACGGATTGGTATCTTTTCATCGTATAATACGTAGATCTGCATTCTTATTGCAAGGTATGTTAACAATTAGTTAAAATATAAAATTTAAATATTAGTAAAATTTTTAATTTTATATAGATAAAAATAACATAATAAAATTGACTAGAATATTTATTAATTTTCTTAGTTACCATCAAACATTATTAATAAATAAATAATTTTTAAATAATGTTGAATTTGAGCTTTATTTAAAAATATTATTTTAATTATGCCAATGTACACTGTTAAAAATTGCAATTTTATCATAATAATTTCTAAATTAATTTTCTTATTAATTAATGTAAGGTTAGAGTACTATATGAACATATTGACTGAAATTTATAACATCGCTAAAGTAAATTTGTATTTAAAATTATTGATATTAAATCAAATGAAATATTTAACAATAAAAAGTAAACTAAAATAACATCAGGTATATAAATACATATAGTTTTTTAAAATACTTATATTTTTTTGTATAATTAAGTTTATGTTTCATTTGTTTTCTTTACACATTTACTCTACAAATATTAAATAAATTAAATTATTTAACTAAATTAATGTTAAATCGGATATTTTAAACACTTATAATTTTAATAATTATAATTTATAAAACGAATAAACTTTAAAATAATTAAATTGTTGAAAATTAAAAAATATTAATATTTTAAAGCTGGTAAAAATCTATCTATGTATTAATTATATATATAGATAGAAAATTCTATTAAATTAAATTCTATGAAATTCTATTATTCTTTATATACATTTTTAAAAATTAAACTATACATATCATAAATTACTCAATATTTTTAAATTAAAAGAATATTTTTAAAATAAGAAATGTTAAACTACTGAAAACATATATCAGTTGACATTTCACAATTTTATAATTCAAATTTTAAATTAATAATGTAGATAAAGTTTATTATGATTACACCAATAATATAATTAGATATAATCGATTAATTGTTTTCCTAATGATTTTATTAAAATGTTAATAATAATTGATTATAGTTTTGAAAATAGAAATTATAAAATCAATATATATATATATATATATATATATATATATATATATGTGTGTGTGTGTGTGTGTAATTTAAAAATTAATTTTTTTATAATTTCTTATAAAATAATGTTATTGTTCTATGAATATGATACCATACACATAATTAGAGAGCCGAAACAATCTTATTAATTTTTGAACATTGAATATTTTACTTTCATTGATCTATTATAAAAATTAAATTATTATTAAATATATTTAGTATTTATATAATTATATTTATGTTTAAAAATTAAAAATATATATAAGTTATTTTATTAATCAAATATTACAAAATTCTAAAACACAGTTTATGTATATAATAATTTTTATTTAACTAATATAAACATGTTGAGTTTTAGAAAATTTAGATATCACGGAAGAAAACGTGATAAATTCATATTTTTACATTAAAATCATTGATAAAATCAAAAGCTACAACAATTGTTGATATATACAAATTGTAATATATGAAATAGTCACATATTTTAACTTTAACTTTCATTAAAATACTTATTTTATTGATCATATTAACATTGTATAACGCAAATGATATGTGAGGGTATACCATCTAAATTAGATTACAACACAAAAATAAATAAGAATAACGTGTGCTAGAATGTAATGGTCGAAATAGAATTACGAGTATATCAACTAAATATATATTTAAAATTAATAAAAAAATAACTGTATACACAGGTGCTGGATTATTCCCTTTGATCAATAGTTATCTTGTCATACAATTTTGGTGCAATATACTAGCAATTTTATGCTATATTACGGAATTTATCTGGAAGACAAAAGAAACCACAACCTTTGCTTAAGAAAAAAATAGTATAATTGAAATAAAAATTTCCTGAACAGATATCGTAATGAAATTTTTTTGATAACCATGACTGCTTTGTAAGACAATAAGATTTATTTAATGTGTAGATTTGTTTATAGATGTGTTCTGTTCTTTTGTAGTTAACAAAATAGATTTACAAATAACATAGTTGAACTCTTTGTATACATTCCTAGTTACAAATATTAAATACAAATAAGAAGTCAAATAGTCAAATTAAAAAATTTGTGTATAAATAACTATATATAATTATATCTATAAATAATATGCGTTTTGCCTTGCACTATCTAAATAATTATAATTTAAATGTTATCACTAATTTTAGCTTTTAAGATCCAAAAAACTTTGTTTTTTGATTTTATCCCATAGAATCTGTATTAATATTAAATTAATTCCATACCTTATTAATGATGTTTAAAGATTGGCATGAAGGTATCTAATATATTTATACATACTTTATTTAGTCTTTCAACCTTAAAGAGATTTAACAAAATATATAATTCGAATATCTACAATCAATTTAAATTCCATTAAATATTTCCTTCATCTTTCTTCCTTCACTTCCCAATCTTGTATTTGAATATCTTTTGCACCTTTTTTAATTTCAATTCTTCCCATTTTTAAAATAGTAAGATTTATTGTATCTATTTTTTACACGCTTTTTCTATTCCGTAATGCCTTAATAGACAGACATTATCAAATACTATATCTTATAAACTTTTTATAAATATTCATAAACTAAATATTTCTCATTTCTATGAAAACTTTTATATAGACAGTCTGCAAATAGATCATAAATTTTGTGAATACTTAAGACTAATCATAATTTAATATCTCACTATTTAAAGTAAGCTAAAACAACTTTGTTAGTGTAATTTTCGAAAGAATAAGTAAGAAAGAATAAAATTTTGTACATAAAATTAAAATTACTGTTAAGATTTATAATTAAAAAAAATTTTACTTATCTTATAAATACTTAGTGGAAATATAAAGCTTAAGTTATATAAAGTTAAATTAAGTTATAATTGCACAAAAAATGTTATTGTTAGATTATTTTCTCAACTACATTATAATTACATATATAAAAAAATTTTTTTTAAATACTAAGTGTATATAAAATATATATTCTTTTATCAATTTGTTTTAATTATTTTTTATTCACCTTCAAAATCACAAATTTTATTTTGGATTTACAATTTTAAAATCCTATTTATTTTTATATTATAATTTCTATATACATTTATTTATTCGTCTGATAATAACTCTAAAATATTCTGAAAGTCAAAATTTCTACTAAATGTATTATTAAATTATAATTTACTATATTTAATTATGATAACACTAGATTTTTTATATAATATATGTAGCATTGTTGTAAGCTAATTATTAAAAATTTATTTTGATTACTTTTTTTATTAAAAATTTTATTGTTATGTTTAATATAATTGTTGCAATATAAATTTCATTATTACCCTAGTTTATAATGTAAGTGTATGCAATAATTTTAGATTTTATATTTAAATTTTCAATAATTTCTTATGTACATTCAAAAATATTGTAGTAATGAGTAACAAGAAATTACTAATTTCTATATACAAGATATAATGTGCTAATTTCTATTTGTATCAATGCTATATTTTTCATTTTATTATATTGTTTATTTGTTTACAATTACTTATGCTAGAACTGTATATTGTTTTCATTTTATATAATATAAACTGTAAAGGATTTTGATAATAGTAGCATATTAGAATCGAATATTTATATTGTTTTCATTTTATACGATATAAACTGTAAACGATTTTGATAATTGTATCATATTAGAATTGAATAAAATCAATGAATAAACTACAAAAGCTCTATTTAGCCCACTGAAAACAGTATGAAACTGATTTTATTGAACCGTGAACATTATTTAGAAGGCACTTAAACATTTGAAAATCGAAAAACAATATAATAAATATTGAACCATATATTTTTTATCGTAGAGAGACGTAATCATAATTTATGATTACTTTTCACAAGCTATGATGTACATTTCCTTATATTTAATATTATTAAGCAAATGTATTCTAGTTATTATCTCTGATTATCTATTAACTAATCACTTTTATAATAATAATAATCATAACAAATTTAATTAATTTTGTTTCAGATAAGCATGACTTTATTCCGAAATAGTTATAATAGATGTAATTATTTAGGAAAAGTTAGTATTTTGTTGATTAGTGTATGGTTACTAACAATTATTTTATCAATAAATCATATGTTTAAAAATAATTCGATAAATTCATCTGATTATAATCCAGACTCCAAAGAAGATAGTGAACGATTATTGCACATGATTAATAATTTACACATGCTTAAAAAACAAAATAAGGCTCTTCGGAATATTATATTAGGGTAAGTATAAAATATTAAAGAAATTAATTGTAATAGCATTATTTCTAATGTCTTTGAAATTGATATTTATTAATTTCTTATGCCATAAAACATTAGAAAATCTATCAATAAATAAATAATAAAAATAATTCTTATTTCTCATACATTTTTTAAAAGTAATTATTTATAATTTTTAATTAATAAATTAAATATAAAGTACTTTTATTCTTTATTTTTGAAAATTTTAAAAATTATGATATGTACAAACGAGTATTCAGATTATAGCTTGTGAATAACAATAACAACCCAATTCTTTTTTGTTGCAATTTTCTTAATTTTAAAATATATTATAAGCTATAATTATGAATGCAATTAATTATATCTCCAGTTTTTTTTTTCAATTCATGGTAGAATATTAATTAAGTAATGCTATTAACAGTAATAGAGTTTCTTAATTATGTATAAAAATACATGTACATTGGCACATACACTTATAAGTAACTAAATATAATAATATTGCAAAGTATCGGCATCCTAAAATCGAATCGACAAATTTTCTGAATTAAAATGTATGTTCAAGCTATTATTTTTTATTAATGTATAGACACTGACATTAGAAAATTTCCTATATCATATTGTATATCTTTGTTCTATTACTCCTATCGTTATTAATATCATTAACTACTCGTAACGTTATCACCTACTCATAACTAATGATTCAATATTAATTTAATATTAATTACGTGAGTTTCGGTAGAAACGGCATCATAAATATGTCGCTAATTACATTTTTACACAAACTTTTAAGGCTGCTTATACAATTATTATGATTTTCAAATATATTATACAAAAAAAATCTTAATAAATCATAAAAGTTTTTTTGTCTCTCCCCTTTATATATCTTTTATATGATACATATTTTTATATATCGTTACGTCTCTCTATGTATATCTTTACGTATATCTTGTAATAAATCAAGGTAAGAATAATTCGCACCAAAATATTTTCCATTTTCATTTCTCGTAATAACAGGATTTAATGTACTTCTATCTTTGGGATAGTAAATGTTTACCGTAACTTTTTATTTTATTATGATGTCTATCATTCGTTTGCTTTCATTCCTCCATCCATCCTCCATTCTTTACTATACTCTACTCCTTTATAATCGTTGTAAATTAGTTAAATTGGAATCAGTTATATTTAATAATTATGTACACTTCTTAATTTTTTATGAAGTAATAATTTATATATATATTTCTAGAAGTAATTTTGGAGCTGCACAAGAAAGTTATTTAAAAACGGTTCCTAATAAAATACAAACAAATTCTGTTAATCGTGATTTAATTAAGCGACAAGATGATATTAATAAGAAATATTTTGAACCAACATTAAAATACGAAGAAATTCGACGAAAGATCAGAAACGATGTTCAGGAAATGTGGTAAGTACAATTTATAGCACAATTTTTTTGTTGCAACTAAAAAAAATTGTGTCATGGCATTATATATATTTAAGTAAGAGGTATAAAATAAAAAATGCTATGTTTATTTAAATAAAATATTAAAATTATTATTGGCTATTGTAAATTCTAATTTTAAATATAAATGTAGTGAATATAACTTGAATAGCAGTACATATTATAATATTGAATTTGTTAGTTTCATATATTAAAGTCTATACTACTAATCAAAATAATGCATAAACTAAAAAAATATTCTAATATTTTTATCAAGGATATTTTCGATTCTTTAAGATTTTTTTTTTTTTGGGTTATTAGGATCATTAGGAATATTATATTTAAGCTTCTTCTCAGAAAGTAAAATTTTACATAAAAAGTGAATCGAATCGCTATATAATAATGTAAAATATATAATTAACGTGAGTGAATTTTTTTTTTGTAAATTAAAGTAAGGTAAATTTGCTATTATTTTATAAATTAATGAAAATATTAATTAGAGTTCTTTCTTCAATGAACAGAACAGAATTATATATATATATATATATATATATATATATATATATATCTTTTCTTTTGTTCATTCATTTGGAATTTATTATTGTCTTCAATGAGAACAACATATAAAGTGGACATATATTTTGATAGTATAACTCAAATTTACAATTGAAATTTAACATAGTATTAAAAATTTGTATATAAAACAATTTAAAGGATTGTAGCAAAAAAAATCATTAAATATTATTTCATATTGTCAGAAATTTTTATTACTAGCAGAAAACTAATTTTTTAATTATATTAATAGTTTATTTCCAATTGAAAAAGCAAAACGATATTGTGGATTCATTGTCTAATTTTTTTAATAATCTAAAAATATGTTAGATTATCTATTTTTCATGTTAGATTATTCTATTAATATATGCGAAAATATAATTTTAGTAATATATATAAAGTTTATTTGTAATTTTTAATTTTTATAAGAGTTGTTAAAATTATAAATATATATTGTTGATATTATAATAAATATGTATTATAAGTTTTGTATTTATTCTTTAGTTTGAATTACTCAAAATTAAAGCGTGGTTCGTTATAGAATTTTGAAAGTTAAATTAAAAAAATGCTTAATTTACAGTCATAAAATTTATAATGAAGTACTTTTAATAAAAAAAATTTTTAATTGAAAATTGCTCTTTATTTAATTATTTACGACCACTAATATTTAATTTGTAATTAATTTAACAAACGCGATTTATGTGCCCATGAGTACTATGTAAATGTGACTTACTCAAATATGTAACTGAAGAAAAACTGTGAAGATATACTAATAAGGCGACATAATGGGGATAGATTTTTAAAATATCTAAAAAGGAAGAATATGTCAAAAAATCAAAGAAAAAAAGTTCAATGATTGCGTATTTTTAAATGACAGATGAATGATGAGTAAAAATCCTTGAACCACTGTTCTGTTTTGGTATTCACCGCACCGTATAATATAATACATTTACGATTTGAGCTTTGTGGCATAAAGTTATACACTTGGTATAAGAAAAACTGTGTGAGTTGAAAGTCAAAGTTTACGTTTCATATATACTAAAAGCGTATGTTAGCATACTATCGTCCCAACCTCCCTAAATTATCAGCTATTTATCAGTTGTTCGTATATAAGCAAAGTTATTGTTAAGTATTGTGTTTATACAAAATGTTTACCCATATAGCGTAATACCTTACAATACGTACTTGCACTGTACCTGTGCTCAATAATAATTATACATTTGTAATACATACTTACCATTTGTTTGGCACTTCTACCATTATATGCTAGATACACTATAATCTATATAATATTTATAAATATCTATGCATACAAATCTTAAAAAAACATAATATATCATCGAAAAATTTGTAAATAGTTTTGAATTATTATTATTGATTTATATATTGTATTGGATATTACTATGCTATTTTTATAATTAGGTAACAATAATAGTTTCTTCTAATTGTTATTTAAAGAAGTTAATCTCATGATGCAGATAATCAATTATCTACTTCTTATTGATTTCTTAGTGAATATGAATTTTAATTTTCTATTTCTTCTTCAAACTCGTAAGCTATTCTTAAAACAAATTATTTTATAATAGAAGAAGTGATATAAGCAATAAAAACTTTTGTAAGGTATTTGCATTATCACAAAGAAAATGATATCCCAAACACTAGGTTTATTATATACATCAAAGTTAAATAGTATTAATTTTACTTCACAAATATATCGAAATTATAAAATATACGTACAAAATTAATAATTTGTAACTTGATTTTCAATATTATATAAATAACAATTTATATAACTATATGATATATATGCTATAACTATAGCACAAAAAATTTATATAAATTTAGTATAAAAATGTATAAAAATGTTCAAGAATTCATCAAATTGTTAAATATAAAATTAAATACTCATTAAAAGTTTTAACAACAAAATACTATCGAGGCATTATGAAATATTCGCAAATAATAAAGCGTTCGTTAATAACTTCTAATATTCAAATGTAAATATATAATATATCCATTAAAGCAATCGCTTTTTTTATACTAAGTAACCTTTTAATTTTTCATATTTATTATTTATATATTAAAATTTCATTTCATGTACTTTATATAATAAATAATAACAAAAAAACAATTATAAAATTATATAAACTTAATAAATATAAGGAAAAAATAATACAAGCTTTCTCTTTTATCAGTTATTACAATAGTTTCAAAACATTTTTTAAATATAATTAAGATCTATAATAAAAGTGAGATTAATGAACATCAATAGCTATAACCGCAACACTACTAAAACTCAATATAAAAATATGCTTAAAAATAACAGTAAGAATCATGATTCAAGGCTGAAAAAAAACAAATCGATTCTATACTTCCATATGTATTATTAGCAGATTAAGAGAAGTCATCATGAAAACTACCATTTGGAAGTGATATCTTGCATTATCCTTTTGAGATATTACACATAAGTAGACAATAAAAGTAGTGATCGAAAATGGAGAAATTAGTAACTACAAAATTATATAATCGATTTATCAATCTAAATAATCAAAAAAGAAAAAATAATTAAATATAACCTCCCAAGTTAAATTCAACAACCCAAACAGTTATTATTAGCTACATACTCTAAACCTTTAATCTACTTCGATAATAATTGAGCATCTTAAACATAGTGGTTATATTTAACAAATCATAAATTTAACAAAATATTTAGTTGCTTCAAATTAGCGTAAGTATTATATCCTTTAAGATATTTATGTAAAAATATACGATATATAATATTTTCTATAGAATATTTGTATTCAGATAATTCAATATAAAGAACAAATTAAATAATTTATAAATATTATACTAAAATCAACTTACATAAATTAATCAAATTTTGTCATTATTTTAGGTATTTTATTAATGCAGAATTAAATAAAATCAAGAAAAATACACAAAGCCATAATTTGAAAAATGATATTGAAACAATGATAGATCATTTTAACGATTATAAAAAATCCTTAGCAATTAATGTAGATAAGTTATCTAATATAGATGGATATGCAAAGTGGCGTGAAAAAGAATCTTTTGAAATATCTGAATTAGTTCAAAAACGCTTCAGGTATGTTTTCAAGGGCTTGTAAAAGCTACAAATAATGTATAGTTATTGAGAATATAAACAAATTAAATCATTTTATTACCAAAAAATTAATTTTTGTAATTATATATTTATAAGATATATATATATATACAAATTTTATTGAAAATTTGACAAAGATAAAATGAAAATTTTCTATTGACAACTAATACCATATATAAACAATTGAAAATAATAAATGAATATTTATTATATTTCTTTTTAAATTCTTTTTATGTACAATATAGAATGTTATGTTAAATTTTGATTTACAATACACATATAATTTTATTTTATTTTTTTCAAAAATTACTATAAAGTTTTTCTGACGATTTTATCAATTCGTAATAATTATTCGTTTTGAGATATAAAATTATATAATACAGATATTTAGAATACTAGTATTTTTACAAATTATTGTATTTGTGAATTTCTTAATGGCATAGATATGTTTTTATTAGATTATACAATTCTAAATTTTTTATTAAATTTTTATACATGAATAATATATTTTGTAACAATTTTAAAAAATAATGAAATACTATTGCACGAATTTTATGTTTCTACAAGTAACTGAAAAAATATAGTTTGAAAGAATTCAAACAGATTGATATATGTGTAAAGAATTTACCTATACAACATATTACAAAACAATATATCATTATCATATAAATTAGAAAAAAGTAGTTAAGCTTCATGAATTTTAATCTTTTTATTGCATTAACACGTGAAGATATCATAAATAAATTAATAAAAAAAATATATTAGTAGAAATTATTTCCTTGAAGAATGAGATTAAAATAGATGACTCGATTAATATGTACCAAATAGTTGAAAGATGATTTTTTCATTCTTCAAAATTGAAGAATGCAATTGATTAATTATAATTAAAAACTTATTTAAGTTTAAAAACCATTAATATTGATTTGAACAAACCCAATATTTAATATTAATGGAGTTTAAAATTACTTTTACAAAAGAAGTCATTAATTTATTAATTTTTGCTGAAGAACATTACAATAATATAATATAAAATGCAGTTTAATCAATTATAATTTAAAGAAGACAATTATACTTTCAAGGGAAAAAATATTAGAAAATATATGTTAGAATCTTTAAAGCAAATTATTTTGGTTATGTATAACTGTATAACTGAAAGTTTTCTTGTTCATAATAAAATTTATGTAAAAATAAAGTATATAGTTCACTATTTTAGATGATTCAAAGTGGGATTACATATATGGATTTGCATTTTACAAGTTGCAGATATTAAATCTAGAATTCGATGTTATAAATGTTAAAGCATTGGATATAAATTACACTTGTAATATGATCCATAAAGTAATGCGTTATATAATAGAGATGTGGATCTTGAAGATTCTTAATCTATATTTAATGTTAAATAAATAAACTATATTATAGCATATAATACAGAATATTGATTTAAAATATTAGTGATAAAATAATAAAAATGCTAAACAATAAAATTGAAAGTATATGTGATAAAAATATTTACAAATTTACGTAGTTTTCATATACATGCTTATTTAAAAAATAAATTAATATTACCCATAAGATTCATAAATTAAATCTAACAAAATGTTAGAAAATTTAGTATCGGAACATGAAACGAACATTGAAACTATGGATTATCAGTCATATTAATCTAACATCATTAAATTCAATTTTATCAAAATAAATATTTTCTGTAATATGAATCAGTCTATTGCAGATCTGAATTCCTTGTATATTAGCTTTAAATTTTATAGCAGAATGGACAATTTTATTGAGATATTTGAATTATTCTCATAACAAACATCGCTTAGTAAAGAAATGATTGACAATAAGACTTCTATAATCTGATACTGATAGTAACTATTTTATATTCCTTTAATCTCAGTGTTAATATATATCAAAAATATCCAAAGTAGTTTTATTATAAAAACAGATGGTGATACTGGTTTATTTAATGGCCTTCAACATTGTTTGCTCGTTATAGTTATTACTCAATACGATCTGTTTCAAATTCAAAGATAATATTCATTTAAGAATATATTCTGAATCTCTTAAATGCTTATTAAATTATTGAGTACATTCACATCTAAATAAAGAATATTTTTTAAATAAAATGAATATTCAACTAAATACATTGATCCACTAAGTCAGTGTTCTGTGATTTCATACAAAGAATAATTTTTCAGAACTTAACATGATATTTGATAATAAGGGTCATTATTAAGTATTATTTAAAAATAGAGTTTATATACTTCAGAAAAATATTGGGAAAGATGGAACTCTTCAATTACAGAAGTCCGAGATATTTTGAATTCATCACTTAATACAGTTACTTACCAGCTACTTTATCTGTCAATATACATATGAGCATTTAAAAGATGTGTAAAGAATTTCTTAATAGCTTCTAATATTGGATTAAGGTATCGAATTCCTTATCTCTTATTTTAGAATCTTTTAAAATATTGAAGATAATTCAAATAAATAACTGTTTTCAGCCTGCCAGCTCATCTAAGACCAATCATATAAGGATCATATCAATGTAGTTACTATTTTGGTACTTATATCGTAGATTATTAAAAATTCTATAGTAAAAAATAGCTCGTACTTCTCTTCTACTTTGAACGGAGATAAAAATTATAATAATAAAAAGGAAATAAAGTCTATAGAAGATACTATGACATGATTTAATACGAAGTCAAAGTTTTCTACACCAACTGATCTAGCATCACCAATATCATAAAAGGTTCAACACGAAGTCTCAACAAAATGTTTATCGGTATAATTGATTTCTTGTCAATAGCATTGTTCGCGAATATAACTCAAATGATTGTAATCTGTGCAGTAATATGAATTTTAGTATCTAAAAAAATAATTCTATTGCTTTTATAAGAGATTTTGAATTTTTCGTTATTTAGTAGATTATTACTTAAGATTTTTTGATGACAGATATTGTATCAACGTTGTAATACTTTTGAAATTTCTGCATTCTGCAACCTACAATTAATACGATTAATTGTGTAGCCTTTAATTAATTTTTTTTTTCATATTGTGTCGTGTTTATTTATACTTCAAAATGACTATATATTCAAACAATAAATGCAATATTATTTTGTGCCGAAATTGATGTTATGTGTGCAATCATTAGTAAAGAATGTTTGTAATTATTTCAAATATCTTGACTAAAGTCGAAACTGCTCCTCGCTTCTCACTCATTAGTTATAATAGTATTTCAAAATAGTGCCTTTTTACTTTCATTGTTATAAAAAACACATTAGATACAAGTGATCGAAGATAATTATTTAAGTAGATTTAATGAAAATTAATAATTTATTCATTTTAATCAAAACGGAAATTTTAAATATCAATTTTGTGTAATATATATTATTCACTTTTACATGTGCTACTTTCACAGAAATTTATTTATTTTTTAATTTGTTTTTTACTGATTGATTAATTCCATAATTTCTACTAAACTGAAGATTTCTTAGCTGCATTCATTTACAAATTTGTAGAACGAATTTGTAACCTAAACAACTATATATTATTAATTTTTTAATATTTTTTTAAATTATACAAAAATGGTCAAATAATTATTTATGAGATATTTTCTATCTCAAAGGATAAGTACTTAAATCTTCGCATATAAAGCATTGCATAATTTATTACATTTATTTTGATTAAGTTTTATTTCAGTTTTTGTATTTCTATTTTTTTATAATTAATTAAATATTATTTACACAGCTATCTACAAAATCCTCAAAACTGTAGCAGTGCAAAAAAGTTAATATGCAATATAAATAAAGGATGTGGTTTCGGTTGCCAGGTAATATATCAAAGTATTTTTTAATACAAATAAAAATTTAAAGTATAAAAAAAAACTAGAATAATTTAGTAGTGTAAATAATTTTTTATTTACAGATACATCATTTGGTATATTGTTTTCTCGTAGCCTATGGAACCGAAAGAACACTTATATTAAAATCAAAGGGATGGAGATATCAAAAAGAAGGTTGGGAATCTGTATTTAAACCACTTAGTGATACGTGTCTTTCTGACAGTGGCGAAACTCATGCAAATTGGCCTGGTGATCAATCAAAACAAGTTATTACATTACCTATCGTAGATAATGTATATCCAAAACCTATATTTCAACCTCCAAGTGTACCTGCTGATTTAGCTCAAAGACTTCAGAAAATTCATGGATATCCACTCGTTTGGTGGGTGGGTCAAGTTTTGAAATATCTAATGAGGCCAAATGAAAGTACGAAAATATTGTTAGAAAATAAAAAACAAAAGATAAAATTTAATAATCCTATTGTTGGTATACATATACGTAGAACAGATAAAGTAGGTACTGAAGCTGCTTTTCATGATATAGATGAATATATGCTTAAAGTTCAGCAATATTTTGATAGTTTAGAAACAAAGCCCGAAATAAAACGAATTTTTTTAGCGAGTGATGATCCGAAAGTGATCATTACTGCCAAAAAACGGTATCTAGAGTATGAAATTATAGCAGATACAGATATAGCGCAAACAGCTTCGGTATCTCGTCGTTATTCTAATTTATCCCTACAAGGAATAATAATAGATATTCATTTTCTTTCCTTGTGTGATTATTTAGTATGTACGTTTAGTTCTCAAGTATGTCGCGTTGCTTATGAATTAATGCAAACCCAATATCTAGATGCCTCTAATAGATTTGCTTCGTTAGATGATATATATTATTATGGAGGTCAAAATCCACATCCTCAAATTGTTATATTAGACCATATACCGAAAAGGGAAGGAGAAATAGAATTAAGAATTAATGATGAAATAGAAGTATATGGAAATCATTGGGATGGATATTCAAAAGGAAGAAACTTGAGAACTAGCATAACAGGATTATTTCCTAGTTTCAAAGTTAAAAATTGTATAAAATCAGTGGATTTTCCAAAATATCAAGCTTTATCTTTAATAGAAAATTAATTGAAAATTTTCCTAATAATTTTTATAAACTATATATATTTTAAAATTCATATATGCTCGTTAACATTTATTTATTTTTTAAGATATGACATTAAAAATAATGTAGATAAATTAATAAATATTTCGGATGTAAAAAGGTATTTTGCAGAATTAAAAATACATACTTTACATATTCTTGAATTGTTAAATTAACAAAGTAAAATAAATTTTGATTTGTTTAAATATTTATCGATTACAATAGCGTAATTTCTTATACAACCATTTAATGAATAATTACAATTGTTTATGTTGAGTTTAATTTTAAAAAACTTACTACGTAGGCCTTAAATTTAACATTTGCAAATATACACATTTCCATATGTAAAAATATATTAATGATTCCTAAATTGTATAGATAACTGACAATATAATGATTTATATTATTAAAACAATTTTTCAAGATTTACGTTATTTAAAAAGTGTTAATATGTCAATATTTATTTCTAATGTAAAAACTATATATATTATATGTTATACTCAGAATCGTACATAATTTCAGGTATATTGACAAAGTCCTAAAATTGTAAAATTATGCTTTACAGTGCTATAAAACAAATTAAAATCTTTTTGTAATTCAATATAAATATGTATATTGTAATTGAATTTTTTTGTGCTTAGTTAATAAAAGATCATTAGCAAATATTCCCAAATACAATATTTAAACTAAATATCGATACATTTATATATTTGCCATCTTATAATATTAGATTCAATAATGTTGGCATTTTTTTCATTTACAACAATACAAATTATTTGCTAGTTTCGTTATACTTTCTGCTATCTAAGGAGCTGTTCATACAGGATTTATTAGAAAAACAAGATTGGTTTTAGAGATAAATCTTTTTTCATTTAAAGGCAGGAAATTACGCAGCGTCTATGCTTATCTTCATTTTAGTTTCTTAAACAATAACTAATTTCTATCATAAATTCTCGCTTCGGGGATGCAATTAATCTTATTTAGATTGGCAGCTTCGAAGGAAAATTATTCACAAATAGCCTTTGGAATTCAAGTCTGGAGTCAATCAATTGCAATGGAGATGGCCAATTATTTGTAAGAATATGGTAAAATCTTAACAGCGTTGGACTGATATGCATAATGTACGAAAGCAGTTATACGTAATTATTTTCTTCTTTTAAAGTTATAATTGGAATAGATGATATATAAACTCTTATAAATTATGCATAGAAATGGAAATCAAGATACATAGAGATGATGATCAAATTGTCAAATTATCCAAACAGTTCGAAGGAAAGTACTATGGAGGAAGTTATGAAATACCCATAAAAATTTAATATAGATTTGAAAAGAAACATGCTTTGTTAGAAAACCTGATTGAATAAATTAATTAATATTGAAAGTTAACGTCAGAAATATAAATATAATACTAAGGTTAAAATTTTTTTTACTGTTATTAATATTCTATCTTTGTTTGTTATTTGTTTATAACTATTTGGAACTTGAAAGATCTTTAGTAAGTAACATAATAATTACCTTTATAATGTGGATAGTCTAAAGAAAATTGATTAAAATACTATTTAAATTTGCAGATCAAAATATTAGTCTAAAATCTCAATCTGTTTCAATATTAATAATTATTAATTTCATTGATTTACCACTAATTTTTCATAACTTCAAATAATTGTATGTAGTTATTAAAAAATAATAATTAATGAACAACATAAATGGAAAATAATATAGAATTAAAAGATAATAAAATAAATAATTGTATTGATCCTGTAGTAATAAGCAATATCTTTTTCCAGGAGAGAGGATTCCTGATACTTAAGTATTATTCATTGTTATGTATGAACAAATACAAGCAATAAACACGGTCTAAACATTGTCAATAAAAACAGGCTGCGGTAAAAGACACTTCAACTTTTTGGCAATAAAGGAATTATTAAAAAAAATTGATATTTACAATTCAATTAATACTATATTATAATTATAATTTATAATAATGTGATATATTAAAATATTTCTTAAATATTGGAATAGCATTTAAAAACTGTATATAAAATGAAATTGTACAGTCATTAACATAGAGTATAAGAAGTGCAATATAATGAAATCGAAAGAATATATTAAATGGAAATATTTAAAGATGTATCAATATATCGATATACATTTTACTAATTAACTTAATCGTTATCATGGTATTACAAAAATATCTCAATAACTAAATTAGGAAATTTTCATGCATTCAAGGAACAAATGTAATCATGATTTTACTAGTTAAGAATACAAAGTAGTAATAAATATTAATATTTTAAGTTATTTAATTGACTAAGAGAAAATTATCAATATACTGCATATAGCACATACGAATTTTGGTTGTCATAAAAATTATTTTAAAAATAAAACATTAAAATTTTTATTAAAATATCTTTGAACTATTGTACGATCTAACTTATCAAATAATTTATTTATAGATTTTAACATTTAGATCTATCACATGTAATTGTGATCAATTTTAAGTTTTATAGGGCAAAAAATAAATTACTTATCGTACAAAATTGATTTGAATTCCAATTGATGACAAAAAATGTAAACTTAAATAAAAGAGCATTGTAGTATCACAATCAAATTTTCAGTATTTAATATTTGTCTATTCATAATTTTTTATATCTACAAAAAAAATTATATAAATACTTTACAGTTTATAATGAATTATACATATATATAATTATAAGTAATGACGTAATTTACTTTTGCATACAAAATAAGCAAAGTAAAATGAAAAGGTAAATTACGTCACTAATTATAATTAAGTGTTCGTTAGATTGTAGATGAAATGTTAACAGTTAAAGCATTTCTTTCATTCCCCTACTACGATAGTATTGCATATTACATCATTGTGTGGTATAAATTATCTATTCTCTACAATTTTAAAATAAACTTATAAGTTAGATAATATAATTTTCAAATTATAATATATAATATAGTACCATTGTTTATTTACACAAGTTATAATTATAAAAAGATACTTTAAGTATTTTAAATTTATTGAAAATGATTTCGAATATTGTTTCGAAGTTCATATTTCGGCGAACGATTGTTCTCTATAGATGTGTATTAATAAATTTTTTTGTAATATTTCAAAAGTTTAAAAAATAAATTTTTGATACAAAATTTGTTTGCAGAAAATCAGAATGGAATCAAACTTTTGTTATACCAATGAATTATCTTTTATCAATAAAATGTATTCGCCTGTAATTCCAACCTATAGAGTTTTGAATAATGAGTACATACAGAAATCACCAACCGTACAAGAAATTGAAGTAAAATAATTTTAATTTAATATACATAATTGTTTACATTTATTTATTATTATAATTTTATAAATATTTATATTGTAAAAATATACTTTTAAGTATTTTCAAATTTATTTACACTTATTTTCATATACACATAAATGAAATAAATAAATTCTTATATTGAAGTAGTTCTGTACAATAATTTGTATATCGTGCAAATAAAAAATAGTATTCATATTAAGCTGTATAAATTTCAATTATATTTATGTATATATCGAATTTCAATAAAATATCAATGTATTGATTTTTGTTGATATATGTATATTTATAATTGTAATTAAATTAAATATATATATGATTTTTTTATCTATATTGTGTATCTTTTTGAATAGTATAATTTGCATATAGTTTATTTCTTTTAATTGATTATATATATTTTAATATTTATATATTAATAAAACACTAATTATTTTAATCTGTTCAAATATGTGTATATATACATACATATGTGTGTGTGGGTATACATATGCATATCTATAAAGAATAAGAGAGAGAGAGAGAATGCTGGCCCTTTTTGTGATACAAGCTCATTTTTACATATATGTAACCCCAATGATTTTTCAGTAAAAGAAAGCATTTTTAAATGTTTCATGTATTATGTAATCTTTCTTTATTTTGATCACTAATTATTTAATTATTATTACTAAGTATTCGTTATATTATTATTAACCTGTCTTTAAATTTTCTTTTAAAATATAAATTAATTATTATACATCTCCAAGTTCAGCTATTTGAATCATTTAAATTATTAATACTTTAATTTTTTATTATAAAAATATATTTAAATTCATCAACGTTGCTAATAATTTTAAATAAACTAATAGTTTTTAAATTAGAAATGGAAGCTAAGAGAAAATGTTAATAATATTTATTTATTGAAATCAGTATTTTTATTTCATGTAACTAAATGTAGAATTTATATAGAATAGAACAATACGTGACAATAGAAGATTATAGAAGACAAATGAAAACAATACAAAACAATAGACAACAATAGAACAATACGTGCTGATTAAAAAACTTTCTAAATAATGAATAATGGTATATAACAATAAATATTATTAAAATCATTTATAGTATAAATTATGAATTCCATTATAATTCGATATATATAAAGTGAAATTTTATAAATAAATATATAATTATAACATTTATTATTATTACATGTTCCACTAATAGATTCATAAGTTTTTGCATACGTATTAGATTATTCCAAAAAATTTTAATTAATATAAAAATACGATTACAAACTACTCATTTAATTCCTTATATTGGAAGTTAACGTTTAAGTTTTTACTCTACATTGATTGCAATTCATAAATTTTGTTATGGAAAAAATTTACAGAAAGAATAAATTACATTTTATTTTATTGTAAACTCAGAATTGTGCCATGGCAGAAGAACTTTTAATTTTTAAATTAATATATCAATGTTCTATGTATGTTTGAAAAGTATTAGTTTAATTAATAACTGTTTCCATATTTATCTTAGCAATTATTTTGAAATGAGTATTATTTGTATTAACTGATAATTTTTCCCAATAGGATACTTTAAATTTGTATTGGTGTCAAAGTCCTACAATTCATTTTTTTTTGCATTAAAATAATAATGACTCTTGTTCACGAATATCATCATATAATATGAGAATTAATTAATTTCTGATATTTACTACGCATTTTTATTATATTTAATGTAATGCAGTAGTTTCTTATCCGTTTCTTATCTATAATTCAGAATGCATAACACTGTCCTCTTAACTTTTATTATTATCTATGGTCAGTATTTTCTAAAGATATTACAATAATTAATCTATAACAGTGTCACAGGTTTAACTTAAATCATTGGACTTTTTGTATTCGATTATATGTTATATAAATATTATATTATAGATATTTATAAAACGAGTATTTTTTATAGCAAAGAATAACTTTTAACATAAAAATTGATGATAACAATGGTATATTTTTTCTATTTATTTATGTATTTAATATTTGCTATTAATTGTGTCTTTTCAATATTGTTTATTTCCTCAAAGAATTTACTTTTTCTTTTCATTAAACTTTATTCTATTACTTCTATTACACTGCTAAAGAAATACAATAGAATCTTTAATCGTCTATCAAATAATATCTTTTTTTTGTATATATTTTATCTATTAATATGCCTGTTTTTATTGAGAATTAGAGAATATATTCTTTTATCATATCTATTATATTAGTTTATTCATATAGCTATTAATTATATGAAAATTTATCACCTGATTAAATCGTATTATTTTATACTATGTTTTTAAAAGATTTTCTCTTGTTTCGATATTCTTTTTTGTATATAGTATTTCAACATAAAAATTAATTATCCTTAATTTGAGTTGTCACTCAATATTACAGCTTTTTGTGATTGCTTATTGGTCGTATTTAATGTTTTCATATTTTTTTGTTTTTTTTTTTATTTGCTCACAAATTTGAACTTGTATACTTTCATTACATATCTACATGTAAAAAATGTATTTTCAGTTTGTTTCCCTATTTGATATATAAGTTTAAATTCTTATAAATATAAAACTCTTGGTTATAGAAAAGTAAATATTAAAATTTATAAAATTATAAAATTATCTGTTCAAATTTAAAGACTTTGATGCACATAAAAATATTAAGAACATATAGGAATATGAGAAAAAATTTACATAAGTGTGAACAGATATCAAGATAAAAATAATAACAATATTTATTCATAAAGAATTATAAATTCTTAAATATTTATTATATCAAAATTCATAAATATTTAATAAGATACATCTTATATATACGTTTATACAACAGTTGGCCTAATTTTAATTAAAGAAAACGACTACATTATATTATATGAATGATATATTAATAATAGAAATATGATACCGGATAATTAATTCAAAATAATAATATAATAATAATACTTAATAGTACGTAAGTATTAAACCAATGTAATTAAATTAAAAAAGATCTGTTTTATTTAATATTTTTAAATTTCTACTAAAAGTAAAAAGACTTAAAAATGAAAGTTGAAATTATCAATAAATTTTGATAAAGTTGGATTAATTTATAGTTATATTCGCATTTTCAGAACCTTTACAGCTTCTAAAAAAACTCATTAAATGAATTGTTTTACATCTAGTTTAATATGAAAACTTTCAGAATTATTTCAATGACATTGATTTAATGAAAGTTTAGAATAAATTGTATGGCAAAATATATAAAATAGATTAACATTAAATACGAATAATACTTATTTACTTAATAATTATTTACATAAATATATATCTAATTTGATTTTTTATTTTTTCAAATTTTTTAAGATGGATACAAATTTGCTTGTTAAAATGTATACAACGATGATATCATTAAATATTATAGATACAATGTTATACGAATGTCAACGTCAAGGTCGAATTTCATTTTATATGACAAATTTTGGCGAGGAAGCAGTTCAAATTGGTTCAGCTGCAGCATTATTATCGGATGATATAGTTTATGCTCAGTATAGAGAAAGTGGTATGTTAATGTACTATTTATATTTTTTATTTAAATTTGTTTATAATTTTTTGTTATAATTAACAAATTATGTATAAGATGTAAATATAATTTGTTACTGATCGATATATAAAAATTATTTTAATCCAATCTTACAGCTCCTTGAATATAACACTTAACGGATTATGATTGTTATGGCGTCACTGTTGGTTTATTAGATTAATTGATGATAAAGTACTTGTATAGCTACAGTGAGTGATAATTGTAGGTTGAATGTTCGAAAAGAAAAACAGTGAGCCCGTCGTGGTGACTGAGTTAATGTTAATAGTACAGTACTCGGCGCGTCATAATGTGTTTTTAATAAATTTTTAATAAAAACACGTCATAATTCATGTTGCTATGCCGAAATTTGTCGTGACGTTAGCAGGATTTAACCTTGGAAGGTTCATCGGCATTGCTATGCGGAAATATGATCGTATATTCAAATTAACGGCATAGGAAATTTATCGAATCGCTGAATCGTGTTTACAAACATAAGCGTTCAGGAGGTTGTACTTTTCCCAATTTTAAATTCTGCTTCAACTGCTTCAATCCCGAACAAACAGAGAACATTTAAAAATTATAAAGCAGAATTAAAATTTTTTTAAATATATAACATTTAATATTTTAATATATTATACGTTTTTAAATGTTTTAAAATTTTCGAAATAATACATGTATAGTCGTAAATTTGGAAAGAGTTCTCTTTCAAGTTAACGAATAATTAGTAAGAAAATTAGGATTATTTTTTATACAGAAATTGTTTAATTTATTACATATGTATTTGTTTGAAAGTGGTGTTATTTCCTGGCTCGAACTGCCAGCGTTTCGATACCTTTAATGATTTGCCATCCGCTCTAGCAGATGCTTGGGTGGGAGTCAAGTGGAAGAGTTATAGAAATTGTGTAGTTTGTGCAAACGTCATTAAAATATAGTTTATTAACAGTTACATTTATAATAAGCATGGTTCTTATGGAAGAGTGTTAAACTTTTTAAACTCTAAACTGTTTCAATGATGAGGTTGCTCCTTGATGGTAACGATGTCGTGACCTCTGCTAGTGTTATAACGACTAGAAGAGATATTCTTACACTCTTGTGTAGGACGTGTGGCCTATAAATATATATATGAACATACCTGGAGAATATGCTTGTTATGGCAGTGTGGTTTTCTGTTAATGCAGTCAGCATCCTTGACTGCTTGTACGTGTGGCACGCTTGGCGATTAAACTTGTGTCCCCTTAAATGGATTAATTGTGTGATATAACTGAGCGACTGGTGTGTGGCTGAAAACACTAGCTGAATAACGTAATGTCGTATAACTGTTTACTGACTGATACACAATCAACCTATAAGCCTGTTGAATACGCGCATGAAAACTGAAGGCTTGATCATTCCGTGGTGGCTCTGCTGGGATGTACCGACCGTACCATAGCGACCCGTGCCATGGCTTCTTCACTTAGAGGGTTCACTGTGGTCCGATTACTGCAAGAGATTCACAGCAAGTGAGCGAGACTCGCCGCGCGCTTGCCTTACATATGCACTGGAATCTTACATGAGGCGCAGAAAAAAACTCTAGAAATTTCGAGAATTCTATGAAAAAAAGGTGTAAGAAGTTTGGAAAATTCCAAGCGATGTTATTGCTTTAAGATCATAAACATTGTAGGCCATTTGAAATCAAAACATAACAAGTACACGGAAATTTTCATCCCAAGTGTTTACAGCAACCTGATGCCGATGATGATGCCTACATACCGATAGCCGACGGTCTTGGAAATTGCTTCAATCTTGAACAGTATTATAAAAATATGTTCAAGAAAATTGTTAATAAACAAAAGTTGCTTTTTTTTAAATAACTAATGAGTTAATATACATTATATTAATATTATTAATTATGAATTTATTATACTTTATATATATATATATATATATATATACATATATATTTATATAATTGAAATACGCTTAAATATTAAATTTATTTATTAAATACTTTAACTTACTGCATTAAAATATTAAGTGCATCTTACATATAAAAAATGTAATGTGTTATTTTTAGACTTAAATAGGCTCTATATTATATATTTCTAAATCATATAACAATGTATTTAGAATTTTTAATAAAAATTGTTTTATTACAATTATGTGTATAAAACAATTCGACAAAAAATATGTTAAAGTAACTGCGTTGATTTATGTAAAAACAATATGTATTTTGTATACATATATTTTTTATGGACCATGTACTTTCGTTTATTTAAAACTATTAAACGTCGAATTTACGATCAATTTTTAAAATGAATCTTTTCATGTGCACTCTATATTAGATAAAACAAGAACAATAACTTCCGAAAATTATATTCATATCTAAAACTCTGATTATATGATAAGTAGTGCGATTAACGCTTGAACTATACCAATATAATTGCTATTCCGTAACAATTTAAAAAGACCAAGATTAATTTTGTAATAATAAAATTGACTACTTTTTGATTTAATGCAATTTCATTTAATTCTTCTTATAGATAAATTTACAGTGTAGCGTAAAAGCAATAAAAAAGTTTATTAAAATAGTTTAATCTAATACTCATTAATATACATATATATGTGTAGCATATGATATATGTAAATGCTGATGTTCTGTATATTAATCCATTCTACTATTATATTTTATTTAGCAATCAAAATGTAAATGTCGAAATTTCAAAGAAATTTTATATTTTCAATTAAAAATCTTTCTCTCCCTATCTCTGTCTAGAAATTTTGGAAGTTAAAAAGCAAAAATATAATTTCAAAAACTACTGTAATAACATTAAATATTATTAATTACCATAAATGCTATCTATACGTTTAATCATTGGGTTATCTAATCAATTAATTGTTTTATTACATTTATTATTTGATATTAGTTATATCGTAGTAAGTAATTACTAATTAAAGTATTAAACACAATTGTAGGTATATAACTTAACTCATTAGTCTTTCATTTAATTGTGATGTTCATAAAAATCCTTGATTATTTCGTGAAAATAACGGAAAATATTAGTATTAATTATCAACGGAAAGAAACTGATTTTTCTATACTATGTTAACAAAACAATTAAGGTAGAAGTTTCAATGTTGCAACGTTTTTACTTTGAATATTGAACTTAATACAAATATACTTATAAGATTAAAGGAATTGTTAAACGTAAATATTTATTTTCTTAAAATATATTAATAGAGCCAAGTATACATCATTAATTTCGAACAATATGCGAAACTCTTTTACGTAATGGTTAACATTTAATATCTTATTTCACTGTAATTTATTTCTTTATTTTACCTTATAAATCTTTTTCATAAATAATAATGTGCATAATTTTAGGTATTTTACTCTGGCGAGGTCTTAATTTTTCAGACCTTATAAATCAATGTTACGGTAATTGTAAAGATAAAAATAAAGGAAGACAAATGCCAGTGCATTATGGATCAAAAGAATATAAATTTGTTACTCTTTCATCGCCTTTAACAACACAGCTGCCACAAGGTAAAAATATTTAACATGTTTTATGTGATACATACAAAATTTTACTTTCTTTTAATATAATAAAAATATAACTGTATATTTATAAAGAATACTAATTAATAACAAATTAGTTATAAATTGAAATTAAATTTTTTCCCCAGCATTTTTCACTAAAATTTATTTTGCAATGAATCCGTTTCTATAATTTTTACAACTGAAATAAGCTTTAAGCACATTTAACATTTTAAAAATAATCACTGCAAGGAACATATACATTTTAACAACAACAACTTTGTTCTAATATATGAAAAAAATTTTTTATAAACTTATAAGATGTGTAATTTGGGCTGTGGAAAGTTCCCCGCAGACCTGGCTTCTCTACGCGGATAGCCCTTTCAAATTGACCCTTCGGCGGAGACAGCTACTTCGACTTAGCTTCTCCACAGAGACAGCACCCTCTGCTTCTTCGTCCCCACCTTTAAGGCCTCTTGTAATGAGTCCCCACTCAAGGAGCTTCTGGTCTTAGATTTCCAATCATGGCGCGCCACTTTTCGGCGGCATGATGAATGTGCACGCCTTATTTCGCACTTCCGAAGAAATTAGGCTTAGACAATGAAAATATCGAAAAGAGTATTTCTGGCGGCAGCGTCTTCATAAGGAAGGTTTGCCCCTCTCCGGGACTGGTGACATTGAAGGCATACGTGCCGGACGTCGTACGAGCAAGGTTTCGGGTTGCAATGAATTTTAGGAAATGTTGTTCATTCGATTGTTTTCAAATGTTTTAACTCTCAAAATATTCTCGCATAAACAGACTCGCCGCGTATTGTTGATAAATAACAAGGTTCGTTTATTGTATTAAAAACAATGACTACGTCTGTAGCGTGAAGAATAATAGAAGTGGCTACTTACAAGTATTTTTCAGATGAATAAAATTCGAAAGATTTTTCTCAATCTTGAACACATAGTTAAAATAATCTAAAGTGCACGATCACTGAGAGAAACGCTCTCAAATTAGCGACGCCAAAGACAGAGTTAATTGGAACACGCCGAAGACAGAGGCGCTCTCTAAGTGATTAGAGCTGATTTATTATTGGAAATTCTACATAAAAACATGCTGTCTGAGTGGGGACGCCAAGGAAGAAAGAGACTCATACTTAATGGTGACATAATAGT
This sequence comes from Ceratosolen solmsi marchali, assembly GCF_000503995.2. NCBI lineage: Eukaryota > Metazoa > Arthropoda > Insecta > Hymenoptera > Agaonidae > Ceratosolen > Ceratosolen solmsi. Next base: position 1,966,950 of record NW_011948420.1, read on the forward strand.
GATTAAGCTTTAAGTAAGACCTAAAGGTATTGATACTGTCTGGAATCAGACTGAAAACCTCCTTTAGATGTTGAGTGGAGGTGTTACTGGCAAGTGGAAGGGACAGTGCAATTATTCAAGACTACTTGTTGTTCCTTTTATTAAATATAATAATATAATAAATAATTAATAATTATGAAGTATATAAATAATGGCATGATAGATTAAATATATAAAGTTTCCTTTATATTGTTACGTGTTGATGAATGTATTTCCTTTTTGTTGTATAATGAATAAATGCTATCTTAGCATACATTAAATTGTTGATGTTTGTGTTATACGTTGGTACCGCGCCTATGTGTACGTTGGTCTTATCTGTGATATGTTTCAATAGTAGTATGCTTGATGCCGCGCCTATAATACGTCGGTCTTATCTATGAGTTGCTTCAATATGAATTTTATGTTTGCACTGTTATTTTATCTTAGCACTAATACGTTATTAATTTAATTTTAGTTTAATGAATTTTAGAATATAATGTCACTATTTCTTTCTTAGATTATTACGTATGTATACCGTTAAACTGTGGTTAATGTAGATGGTTTGATAATGTATAGTGTGTTTGTTATAATGATTGTGTAATTGTTACTAGACTGAGGCAAACTGAACTATTGCGCGTGAAGCGCAGCCCTTAAATATTATTGCACTATTCCTTAAACGCCGGTGTTTGTTGCCATGACGATATTGGTTGTGACGTCAACAGAGCAAAGCCTGGAACATTCTTTACTGATATTTTATTTAAATAACTGAATTGCACGTTCATACCTCTCCCACTTTCGACTTTCAACTTTTTAATCCGTAGCAATCTCCTTTAAATAAAAAATGCTAGACTAGCTAAGACATACTCGCGAATATGGACCGTGCATAATCATTGCTGATCCTTGCAAAATCAGCTACAACTTATCACCATGAATAAGGAGTTGACATTCATGATTGTGAACTACTCATCACTGGATAAGGTCAAGGCTACTGAATCACTGTGAGTAAACAAAGTCTATGCATAATCATTGCTAATCCTTACAAGATTAAAGGGACGCTATTATTAATACCACAAAACACTCACTATTGAGGTGTGTGCCTAATCAATTGCTGATCCTTGCAAGATCAACAACAACATTACCATCATCAAGGAACATATTGTGTAGATAAATCATTTACAACAGGATGTGTTCCAAGCAACTGTATCGAGGTTATTGAATGGTATGTAACCTTCCATCGCATAAATTCAACACAGCAATAGTGTAATTGTAAATAAACCATAATAAACCATAATTATCGAAGAAGCGCATACTGTATTTCTACAGTCGTTCCACTTTCAACTCCTTTCAAAGCATCCGCTAGGGCGGGCGGTAAATTAAAGCTATCGAAAAATTGGCAGTTTGAGCCAAGTAGTCAAACAGTTTTTAACATTTGGTCATTCGAGCCAGATTATAGTGGAAGGTAGTACATCTCACCAGTACCCTGCACACGTTCAACTTCTAAAAATGAACAGTTACATTTTCCTCACTGCATACTATGTAACACGTGGCACTACACTAAGGAGCATCCGGTGATTTACGACTTCCTACCACTCTGCAGTGAAAGCCGACAATGACATGGCAACCAAGGAAACCGTGGAAGGAAGGTACAATATGATCCCTAAAAAATCAACAACACTTACCCGTTGAACTTGGGATGAAGGTAAAAACTCAATAGTCTCGCATCTCATTAATAAAGAACCTAGCTGAAGAATATAAGTCATCACAGTGCGGCATCTCCCCGGATGAAATTTCAGTTGCAATTTCACATTTCGAAGAGCTGCACAAGGCCTTCGTTAAGGAACATACGTACTTTGAGATGATCTGCTCATATTAATCATGACTACTTTGTGAAGAATGCCTATGAAGAGGAATTCGCACAATACCCGACGACGTGAAAAACTATCAAGAATATTCGCCAGGCCTCCGAAAACAAGAGAAAAGCCTCGTCTACCAAGACACAGGCACAAGGGACTCCACTTTCAAAAAAGCTATTCCCAAGTTTTCAGGAACAGGACTGGTATGAGTTTCGCGATATCTTCAAAGCATTGATCATGGACGAGGAAATTAGCGAGGTTGAAAAACTGCATTAGCTTTGCATAGCAGTGGAATGTCCAGCAGTAATTCTTTTGTTAATCTCTGAACTCTCACTGACAAACCGATCCCTTATACCAGCTTGGGAGTGACTAACAGATCGACACAATAATAATCGGTTATTGGTCAGCTAGACGCAGCTACGTTTGAGAAACGCGACAACAGCTCCAATGAAGCAGTAAAACAATTACTTGCTTCTAAAAGCACCGAAAAAATCAAATCTTAAAAACTCGATCGTACTTCGATGGAACTATGGGAGTCATTACTTGGCTCTACCACTTTATATCCGCGTTTTGATCAATTTAAGACCATTTTATCATCTAGATAAGAATCCATAAGGATGACTGGGATCTTCATAGAATCTTGTGAATAGACGAACAACAGGTAGAATTGCCATACCATTTGATAACAGTCATCTACGAAACAAAGGCTGCCCCATTTCAAGCAGTCAGAACATTGCTTCAACTAGTAGAGGACGAGGGAAGCAGGTTCCCTCTTTCCGTACCTTCCATCATTCATGGGAGATATGTCGACAACATTTTTGCAGACACACAGAATAACTAATTGAAGTCGCACTCCAATTACAAATTCTCTGAATGGCGGGCGGTTTCCCGTTGACAAAATGTTATGCAATACATCAAGATGTTATCACTGCAATCAACGCGGATCGAAATGCCACCCCAATCAAGTGCGACGATTGTCCCACAAAAAAACTTGGTTTAATATCGTCACTGCAGCAAAGCAGATTCACATTCACGACAGGGAAAGGTTCAGTGGAAATTAATAACCTTACGAAACGCATTATGAAGTAGCTCAGATATTTGATCTATTGGGCTTTGTTTCATCCGTCGTAATAAAGCCCAAGATATTCATGCAGGAGCTGTAGTTACATAAGTTCAAGTAGGACGAGAAGTTGCCATCGCAGATCTGATCACAATTTGTAATCACCAGAATGGATCTCGCCAACTTAATCGATATACCACGATGGCTCAATATAGAAACGACCTCATTCCCAATTAGCCATGTGAACAGTCATATACATCGTCGTCCACTACGCACAAAACATTATGACTCCATTGGTATGCTCAAAAACTAAGGTGGCATAGCTTAAACAAAGGACTAGATCAAGATTGAAGCTATCTGCAGTACTACTCCTTTTGAATCTAATACATTAACTAATGCATTACTAATGATTACGATAAAATAAACATAATCTTGTTATATATATATATATTATATATATATATATATATATATATATATTATATTGTAGATGGTCAACATTTAATTTATAATATTATACATACTTAAAACTAAATATAACTATTCAATAATAAGCATAATATCAGTTGATATATTATAATAAAGTATATATGATATAACTACAAGTATACGAAGAAAAAAAAACATGTTGCGAAAGACATATTTCCTAAACTAAGATTCTAGATATAACTCATCTTGTTACAACATAAATCTACTTTAAGTTTAGTATTAAATATTTCAACTCTTTTTAATCTAATATCTTACTATATTTACATACGTATGATTTTTTATGTACAGAAAACTAATCATGTGAATATTAACTATTTGATGTCCATAACCATATACACACACATAAAAGCAATAATGATAAAATATTAAATATTTCTTATTTTCTGTACATATAATATTTTGTACGTCTGTATATGCATGCATTTGCGCGAATCTGAATAAGAAAAGCTAAATTAAATAATTATTTAAATAAGAATATCAATTATAGCTAGAATAATTGATAACTTTCAGCTGTTGGTGCTGCTTATGGATTAAAACAAATGCAGAAAAACTTATGTATAGTGTGTTATTTCGGAGAAGGTGCAGCAAGTGAAGGAGATGCTCATGCAGCATTAAATTTTGCAGCTACATTAATATGTCCAGTAATATTTATTTGGTAAACAAAGCAAATAATATTTAAATAACAGAAATTAATAATTAATAAAAATACAGTAATGAAAATGTTATTGAAATATAATCGAATACACTAATAAATATATAGAATTATGTAATTATTTAAAATTTTTTAATAATGTACACTGAATAAAATAATTAACATTTCAAAAATTAGGAAGTTCAAACCGTGACCTTTTCTTTTTATTTATAAAGTAATAATTATTAACGACCATATTAATAAATTGAGTATAATCATTATTAGCATCTTTAATAAGTATCAAATTTTTTAAAATCAAGTGATATTTCAAAATCATAATCTATATTTTGTATAAATTATTAAAAATTAATGTTTTATATGACAATAAATAAACAAAATAGAACTTTTCTTACTTTAATATACACTGTATTAAAGTTTTGATTAATCCAAAAAAAGTATTGAAAATATTAATCACATGTAAATAATCTCATTAATGTCTTTATTGCATTAAGTTCTTTCAAACTGAAAAGTAGTAAAACTACTTAGAATAGATACAAAATCAACCTTAAAATTCATAATATAAAACATTTAAATATGTACAAACACATTTTTAGAAAAAATTAATCAATTTACATAATAATTTCCTTTTATAAAATAAAAAAATATATAAAAAAAAAATTATCTTTATTTTAAAAAATATATAATCGCATGTAAATTTATTTTATATTTTTTCAAGTCGTAATAATCAATATGCCATTTCAACTCCAATTCAACAACAGTATGGTGGTGATGGAATAGCAGCAAGAGGCCCAGCTTATGGAATTAATACGATTCGAGTAGATGGCAATGATATCATTGCTATGTATAATGCTACTAAATTTGCGCGAGAGTATACGATTCAAGAAAAAAAACCTGTACTGATAGAAGCAATGACATATCGGTATGATTTTTAATTTTATTGTTATTGTTTGGAATCAGACTAAAAACCTCCCTTTGATGGTGGGTGGAAGTGTTGCTGGCAAGTGGAAGGGGCAATGCAATTATTCAAGACAACATGCAGTGTTTCTTGTCTTTCCTTTATTAAATACAATAATATAATAAATAGGTAATGATCATAAAGTATATGAATGAATAGGTGAGTGATTAATTTGTGGAAGTTTCTTCAATTGGTTTACGTGCTGAGGAGTGTGTGTACTCTCAGTGATGTGAGGAGTGACTCCTCTGCCGAAAAGTGCCGTTATAGTGGTATGCGTGAGAGCCGCCGCTGTCGTACCGAAGCTTTCTAAAGGAGGCCGGTTTGTTGCTGCCTTAGTCGTCGGTGTGATCCGTTAATATATGTAGTATGATTTCGATTATTTCACTCTCGATTATGTTAGTATTAGGGCTTTATTAGTTTAAGTGTGGCATCACTATTGGATTGTTAGTTTGCTTACTGTTTCATTATTACGTACGTGCATCGCTACAGTGAGTGATGACTGTAGAGAGAAGTTTGAAGATTGAATAGTAAGCCCGTCATGATAACTGCGTAATTGTTACTAGACTGGACTGAGCGCTGCGCTTGAAGCGCAATCCTTAAATATTCTCGTGGTAGTTTGCAACGCCGATAGCGATCCGGTGTATGTTGCTATGTTTATATTTGTCGTGACGTCAATAGGGCATAGCCTTGGAAGGTTTATTGGCATTAGTTTTCAGAATTACAACCGTATATTCGAGTTTTCAGCGTAGAAACATTTCTCGAAATCGATGGCTTGTGTTTATAAACAAACTGTCCGGGAGCTCATGCCTCTCCCACTTTTGTATTCCGCTTTCAACTGTTTCAATCCGTAACAATTATATTATTTATAATTTAGAATACTGGTAAAATTTATGAAAGTTTTGAAAGTTATTTAAAAAATGTACACAAATAAAAGATTAATTTTTATTTTAAATATTTTAAATAGAAAATAGTTTGACAAATTAGTAGCTCTTCACAATGCTCTAATTGTGTATTAATTTTTATTGTCAAACAATCCTATCTTATTTGGATGATTGTATAAAATTTTTAATAATTCGTCGATTGATAGTATAATTTCATCAAAAATACAAAAATGTATTATAAATATACATATTAAATATTTCACTTAATTTTATGAGTTAAAAAAGTAACAGGAATAAAACAATTTTAAATTAATTATAATACAGAATGCAAAAATGTTAAATATTAACTAAATATAAATATCTGTGGTTCTATCTCATACCTTGAAATTAATACTAAATTATTATAATAATTAATCTTCTAAGAAATATTCTAAGCTCTAAAATAATGAAAAATATAATTTAGATTTTGTTTGAACTACAATCGTTATCTAAATAATCCATACATTATTTTATCAGTAAACGAAAATTTTAAAATATGTAATAACAAATACATAAAATATATAAAGATGATATGCTAAGTTACTAATAAAAAACTATATTTGAATAATAATAAAGAAATCATTGACAGAATGCCATTCTTGAAAAATAAAAAAACCAGTCTAGTTAATGTATTCTAAGTTATCGGTATAAAATTCAACTGTAGTGTAATTAATATCTTAATCAAAATAAATAAAAAATAAAAAGCTAATATAGAAATATAGGGTGCATATAGGACTTTATAAAGTAGATTCCAAGCAAAAGCAAAATAGAATATTTCAATAAGTGAATTGGACATAATAAGTACTAAAAGTACAAAATCTCCAGGATCATACAAAGTTCAAATTTTATATGGTTGTAGTTTATAAATTTAGGAATTTGAACAGATTGCTTGTTTGATACCTTTTTTTAACGAAACAATTAAATTTGAAATATAAACAATGTTTTTCTGGTATAATATAATAATTTTTCATTTTGTGGTAAAATGTCCATGAAAAATTCAGTATAAGAATTCAAAAAAATATATAAATCATTTTCTTAGATTATATAATTATTAATATTATATAATCCCGATGATAATTCAACTTTGTCATATTTTGAAGTATGAAGTACTTACGCAAGGTATTGCGATAACAAATTACATCACAAGATTCGTTGGTATGTAATAGCAATATGTGTTGTTCTCTCGATAATAGCGCATTTTATACATCAAGATTAAATTATTTTCTAAACCCAGAAATTTTCATTGTTATTTACTATATACAAATTATTTTTGATAAAACTAGCATTTCAGGAACTAAACAAACAATCTGTAATAGTACAATAAATTAAAATGGTTATAAATATTATAAAATATTGCTTAGTTGTAGTAAGTCTTTTGTTATTTATTATTAAACCTTTCGATTCCAATATTTACATGAATATTTACTTCTATAGACACTACCTGTGTTTGTACTGCTTAATTTGTTCATACAAATGATAGCATAGCAAGTTTACCTAAATTTGCATTTTTTCCTTCATATTTCTCTAAATTAATTAAACTATAGTTTTGATGTAATAATTGAGATGAAATAGTTATGAAAACATTATGATCAGTATGTATTCTCGTAGACTTATTAATTATTTTTATATTATTATTTTAATTAATTTCATTTGTTTGCGACAAATTAAAAATTGAAATATGATGTAACTTCATAAGTTATCCAATCTAGTTTTCATATTTTCCGAGTAGATGTGTATCCTGTAGAAGGGAATGAATATTTAATCCATGTTATTTTCACTATGTAGATTTCTGTTTTTTGTTTCTGATCAGACTTTCCATGTAGTGAATTTTTGTTTTATTTTAAAAACAATTACATACAATATTAATTACTTATATTTCTAATAAAATAATAATAGTAGCACATATGATAGTGAAGTGTTCCAATAACTCAATAATTTAGTGTATAATTCTATTATGTATTTATTATGCACCGAATAACCAAAATATTTTTTAAAGCAAATTAATTATTAGGAAGTTGAATTAAATTACAAAAAATCCAAACTTCGTTTATTATTATGATTATTATTTTTTTAATGCATTTTAGTAAAACCACCATATTGCGGAAAATAGTTGTTTCTTCTTATTATTAAGAAAATTAATGCATTTATCAAATATATTTTTAATCAAAATCTCATCCTTGTTTATTTCTTAAGAAATCTTAATAATTAGGGAATCTATTAATAATATTATACTGCAATAAGAAAATACGTTAAGTACTATAATAACCAATACTTAAAAGTTTATTGTATACATCTTTATTAAATATACAACTATATTATATTGTTAGTAAAACATTCTAATAAATTTTCATTAAAAATTATATTTAGTATTGGACATCATAGTACATCTGATAATAGTACAATGTACAGATCTAATCAAGAAATTAATTCACATAAAAATAAAATACCAATTGTACTATTTAAAAAATATTTAGAACAGTTTAATCTATGGGATATGAACAAAGAAGAAAATTTTATTAATTTCAATAAAAAAACCGTTTTAGAGGCAATTACTATAGCAGAAAAACATAAAATACCATCGTGGGAAGATCTATTCACAGATGTATATTATAAAATGCCTAATCATATTAGGTAAGTTATTTTACATTCGGAAATATAATTTAAATTTGAGGGATTTAAAAATCATAATTAATAAAGTAAATGTATGTTTCAATAATAAATGTTTTATTATAACTTAAAATCTTCCAAACGTGGAATAATTAAAAGATAATTATGTTGAAAAATTAGTTGAATGACTAAAACTACATTAATTTATAGTAATTACTTTATTAATTATATTAAATATATAGTTAAAAAATGTGATTTGAGTGAAAAAGTGAGATAAGTATAATTGATTACAATGAATATTTATTTTATTCAAATTAAATATAAGCTTATAATTATTTATTTTTATTTATTATACTTATATATATATTTTATATAATTATATTGTATTATATATTATATATTATTATATATTATATTTATTATACCAAATTAAATATAATACATAAACGTTTTAATCTATTCTTAAAACTCTTACAACTTTTTTTTTCTTGTTACTAATATATACAGTCAATCTAAAAATATAGTTATTTGCTGTCAGTGTTTCATTGTATTATTGAGTTCAATAATTCTTTACATACGTATGTACCTATAAGATAAGGAAAAAATTATGCATTTTGCTAACACAAACTTCAAATTTATGATTTAAAAGAATAAACTAGAAACGAACATTCGAGCCGAGTTACCTTATAATGTAGGGCAATTATATATTGTTAATAGAGTATTGTTTAAATGTTAGTGAATTGTTCTGAAAAAGATACAAAGAGCCAGAGAGAGAGAGAGAGAGAGAGAGAGAGTGAGAGAGAGAGAGGAATATAGAAAATAGTAGCTTAAAGGCTAAAGGAACTAAAGTGAGAACCACTAAGAGTAATACTAACAAAAAAGAATATGTTTAATATTTTTATTATAAAGGATGTACCAATTAACTGAATATATGTAAAAAAGTGAGATAAGTATAATTGATTACAATGAATATTTATTTTAACATAATAAATGCTACATTAATAAATTGATTTTGGATAAGTTAATAAACTTATCCAAAAAATTCTTCATTTATAATTCTCGGACAAACAATTATAATTCAGGATATCTTAGCATTTGCTATAGGCCTGTGTTTTGAATTCCAGTCATCCAGTGGTCGAAGAGACAGGATGGTTGGTTTAGACTATGACCACCAGTTGCCTGGTGGGGCAAGGAAGTGCGGACAAGTGGAAGGAATATCGCATTTATTCAATAATTACATACATTTGCTTTTCGTGCTATTTATTGCCATTTATTTTACAAACTACACAATAATAATGATTCTAAGATAGTGTTGAGAATCGGTGAGATCTTGCAGTTCAGTGGCAGATGCCACATGGCATTAACATGCACTACAAATAGAGGTAGGGGGTCGTAAATCTCCGGAACCTCTTGACATAGTATGATTGGTGGTAAATTATTATGCTGAAAAGTAAGAGGTTGTAAATCTCTGGCACTTCGTGTAATGCCACGTGGCGGTAACGTATTGAATTCTCCTCATTGGAGAGACTGTGTTGGCTGCACTTGGTGTCTTATAACCCATTAGAAGATCATTATTGGCCTTTCCTGGTTGCACGCTGTGTCTTATTGTCTGTGTGCTAATTGCACATTAGTCAGAGGGCCTTGTTGGCTTAGTATTGGTACTCACAGAGATGCGGTTGTCTTGCCAGATCCTGTGAATGAGTGCCTAGGAATTGCGCTTCTTGTAGTCGTGTTTGTTCTTGTAATGTAGTCAACACGTTTGACTGCTTTAAATTATTGCGCACTTGATAATTAAACTTTTATTGAATATAATGGCTTCATTGAGTAACTATCTCACATCTATAAATTCTGACTGAATGATATAAGTAAAATGAGTGTAACTGAGTGACTGGTGTATGGCAGAAAACACTGGCTGAATAGAGTAATTGAATAACATAATGACTGATAACTGATTGACTGAATAATTTACAATGATCCTACAAGCCTGTTGAATACGCACATGAAAACTGAAGGCTTATTTTTACCGTGGCGGCTGAGCTGAGAAATACTGACTATTTCATGGCGGTCCTGCTAAGACAGATCGTGATCCGTGCCATGGCTTCTTCACTGAGAGAGCGTGTGGCTCGTCGCGTGCTTCCTGTAAATATCCATGCGGCAGCTTACTTAGATGGTAACCATGCTTAGGTGTTGCTATGCCGAAAGTCTTGATAACGTCAGAGATTAAAGCTCTAGAACTTTCGAGAATTCCAGAATGACAAAGCTTTAGAACGTTCGAGAATTTCCAATCGACGTTGCTATGTGGAAATATTGTAGGATACTCCAAAACAAGGCGTAGAATATTCGAGAATTCGCAGAATCAATGTTTACAAACACAAGAGTTAAAAGGCTTATACTTCTCTTTTAAACTTTTAAACTTTTCTCTTTTTACTAGCTTATACTACTATTTTTGAATTCTTCGAAAATACTCCAATTCTGAACAACCGATTTTTTATTTGACTTAGCACAATATAAATTTATTAGTATGAAACTTAAAACTACTATACTTTGAAGGAAAAAATTTATCATCTAAACTAAATATAAATATAACTAAATATCATGACTACAATAATCTAATTATAGATAAATTATTTTTTCTACATTTAAAGTTTACAGCTAGGAAATTTCTAATATATTATTTTTTTCAATATAGTCACCACAACATTTATGAGACAATGAACGATGAAACTCATAATTTCTTCGAAGAAAAGAAAAATATGATTGTAACGCATCTTAAATATATTTATTAGTATGTTCTAATGTAATTATTACATATAATATCTACGCAAAATAGTAGCCATTTTTAATTATTAATAATTATAAAGGTTTGTGTACATTATGAATAATGTGCACAGTGTATATAGTCATGAATTCATTGCGAGATAAATTTAAATCTAAAAATTTAAATTAAAAAAATTAATTATTTAATTAGTTGTATATTAATACTTTATAACGCAATATTTTTAAAAATAATTGTATAGACTTATGTTTTATATAATCGTAATTTTCGTAGTTATTTATTATGTACGCTTCTTTGTTAACCTAAGTTTTTTTATATAAATCAAATTTCTTTTTGCGTTTATTTATATGAAATACATGTTATTTTTCAATTGCTCACAGCCTAGCTAGTACTTATTTAAATTTACTTACGCATAAAACACAAATATATAAATATTATGGCTTAACACATCATACAATTGGAAATTTAAATTAATTGCAGATTAACTTTTAAAGTATAAAAATATGTAATAGCAATAAGGATAAATATTTTTTGTAAAATTTCAGATTTATCTTTGTAGCGCGTAAATTTGTGAAGGTCCCGAAAGAGTTATAAAAAATCATAAAGCCAAATGACTATCCTATTTATTTAATAATTTGTAAACTCTATTGTTTACATTTGTAAAATAACATTTTTTTTTATTGTTATTGAAATATATATATTTCAAATCACGACATTATAATTAATTTATTATCGTACGAAATAAAAAATATTTATATGAAATATATATATGTAAATATATTTTATATAATTTATTTACATTATCCTATTTAACATATTTGTGTTTCAGGAAACAAATGAATAGTATGAATAGACATATTAATAAATATCCAAAAATATATTCAACTTAATGTTATTAAGTAATTGAAAGTATTAATAAGAATAATACTAATTAAGATATTGAAGTGAATAATTATACAATTATAATATAATTATTGTATAATAAATCAAGTCGTGCATTGTCTAAGGCAAAATTATGAAGTTTACAAGGCAACCATAATTATGGCATCATAATTAATCATTCTAAATTTATTCGATAAACAACACATTGTTTCAATACATATTTTATTCTGATTTCATCTATTCATTCAAAACATTTGTTTATATGTATAGGTTTCACTGTCATAAGAACCTGTTATAGAAATCTTAATAAATATTGTAATTCAATAGTTAAACTTGCTTATAAATATTCTTTATTTATATTAAAATTTTAAAATAATGTGAAAATTCATAGTTTCATCTTTCAACTTCTTTATATTTTCCAATAGCTAATAATACAGAGGTATTTTCTTACAAATTTATATTTATACCAGTTTTGTATTATGAATTTTATTTTTCTACTATCAACCTGGATAAAAATTAAAATTGATAATATGAAAAATTTTATCTCAATATTAATTTAAAAATTGTATAAAAAGACATTAGCAAAATTATTACAATATTAGAATTTTAAACTTATAGAAAGGATGACCTAACATGTAAGACAATGTTTAATCTTTGTATATATATTTAAGTAAAATGTATTTAAAAATATATAAGTTATAAATATTTATTCTAAATTCAATTATGTGCAATGAAGTTTTTATATTTTATATACCCATTTATTTCTATACTCATAATATTATATATCTAATTTGCAACTAATCATAACATACAATTAAACATGCAGTTATAGGAAAACATTTTACTGTAAGTTTGTAGTTATGAATAATTCTATAAATCTGATAAGGAATTGCAAAAAATAATATCTGCATTCGTATTGTATTATTGGATATTGTACCTTGGCATAAAAAAATAATGATGAATTTTCCTTGTACTTGAAAGAAATTGGTAAATTATCAATACAATATCCAAAAAATTATTGGTATGATAAAATTCATAACAAAATTGGTAATACTTAAAGAGAAGGATTATTATTATTATTATGATTATTATTAATAATTAACTAAATTAATTATATTTGCTTAATTGCTAATTTTCAATATTCAATATTAATTATTTTATAAATTGAAGAATTAATAACGAATAATATATTATATTGACTTAAAATCTACAATTCTAAATGTTTTTTAAAATTTATAATATTTATTATCTATTTATTCTTAATTTTTATTTGTATTTATTGTAGTTATTTTATTTTAGCTAAATAGACAATATTTCAATGGTTATTGCTAGGTAATTTAAGTTAATTTTTTTTTATAAAAGAAATATTGTCATTCTAATTTAAACAAAATATAATCTGTATATTTAAATATAGTTTAAAATATAATATTTAAACTTCATTTCTTGTACATCAATAAAAATAATAAAATTTTATAACAAGAATATGTTTCTTTTAACTTACTCAAATTCAAGTTGTTGAACAAAAATTTCAAGGCTATAACTATAGTACTGAGTTTAATTATAATTTATTATCTTAAGATAAATATTGTCATTTAATTTTATTTGTCTTAGCAAGTATTTTTCCTTTACTCAATTTTTTTAAGCTCTTCAACAAATACAAGTCTGTATCACGATTGATCATTCTAGAATTAAATAAAGTTGTGAGCAATATATATATATATAACTAATATTAACAATATATATATATATATATATATATATATAATGATATATTGTTAATATTAGTTATTATATATAATATATAACAATTAGTAATAACAGCATTAAATAGTCTGATAAAAATTTATTTAATTATAAATAAATATATCAGAATAAAAAATTATTTACATATGAATGAAACCATTAAATTTATTCAAGAATGAAATTTATAGATTATTTTAATCCAGTAATATATAAAAAAATATCTTTTGAAAATATTGTTGTAAAGAGTAAAATTTTTAAATATATAATGTTATAAGTAAAATATTTTTTTGATTATAGATAAAAATATATTGAAGAATGTACATGTATATGTATAGATATATATTAGTAATAAATATTCTTTGTAAATAAAACTACTTAAAAATTGCATCTCAAGTCATACTTGAGTTACAATTTACATATTAAAAATATAAATATTAAAAAATTTTATTTTTATAACTGTTAACAAATAAATATTTTATATTTTAATGATTTCGTTAAGTAAAATGGCAGATTTCTTTTCTTATACTTTCACTATTAGCATTTGTTGGCACACCTTACAAAGAATTGTGTGATAATTGGCATTCAATTACAAATTCCTAGAATCTCAAAACTATACTGCACATGCGTCAAAACAAATTGAGTTTTATAGAAATACTCGTTAACTAAATAGGAATTTATTTAAAATGAATCAAGCTAAAATTGCAAATTTGGTTTGCCAGTTAAGATATAATGTACTACCAAAACCTCGAAAATTGAAAAACGTTAAAGGACCAGAAGGAAGAAGTATAAAATTACAAAAGACATTAACTAAATTGTTAAAATATGAGAGAATAGAGTTAAATTTAAATCGAGCCGATGAGACGAGAGGTTACGTGGAACAGGTAAGTTATCAAAATATATAATGATCATATTTTTAAAAATGAATGTTAAACTATTTGGGTATTTATATAATAATATAAGTATAGTTATTTACTAATCATAATAATAATAAGTTCTGAAATAGAGTGTTACAATTAAAAATTAATTTTAAAAGTTATTTCAATATTATTTTACTTTCTTGATTGAAAAAGTTGTCAAATACTGATTCTTTACTATTTACTCATATATTTTTAACAATTCTAAGTTTTTATATTTTAACTTTTTATTATAGAATGTTTTGTATTTTAATATTTTCTATATTATAAATTTTAATACTTTTAATAATGATCTTTCTAAATATTTTGAAAGATTACGTATTTTATATATAATGATAAAAAAAATTCTTTATATAATATTACCATAGTTATTAATATAAAAACTTTTTGTCTAAATTAAAATATATAAAATAATAAATTTTATTATATATATAAATATTATTGCATATTAATTAATCATCAACTATAATTTATAATCATAAGTTATTAATTTAAATTAAATATATCTCTTCAAAATATTTTGAAAAAATTTAAATGATAAAAGCATAGCTTTTAATAAATATAAATATATACTTTCAAGAATAAATATTATCATAAAACAAAAATTATAAATTGATTAATTATTCATATTACAAATAGAGATAACCTATTTATAATCTTGAAGATATTACTCATAGTAAGAATATTTATAGTGGTATGTATAATTAATTTTCTTATATATATATATATATATATATATAAGCTATGTATACTATGTTTATATATATATACGATATGTATATAATGATTTTTTAAGCGTCAAATTTTTATATTAGTATATAACAAATAACTTAATAAAGTATAAAAGAAAATTGTATAAAAAAAATTTAATTATTTATGAATAAATTATTGTTAAGCCCGAGTACAATGTAAAAGAATCTAAAATCTTATTGGATCTTTAAATTGTATTAACAACTATATTTGTAAATGCTACTTGAAAATAAAAAGTAAAATCAACAGTATTGCATTAAAAAAGGTACTATTACAGATCTTAAAAATATACATAAGTAGGAAACAAGAAATATTATAGTAAAAAATTGAAGCTAGGATATAAGTAAGGCTGAGGTGATGTCTGTTAAATATTATGACACTAGTAACAATAATAATAATAATATTAATATATTATAAATTCAATTTCATCCATATTATTTCAAAACATATGATAACACCTAGTTAACATATATATTAAAAGGGTTCATTGTTAATAGGAAATTCTTTTTATTTACTTACCTTAAACGAAGAAGGTAATATATTGTTTATGCAACAATAAATGAGAGAATAATGCAAAATATGAAAAGGGTATTTACTCTCTATAAGTAAATATATATATAATGAATCATTTTTGCCATACAAACTTAAAAGTAAATGCTTGAAATTAGGAGTTCTATTAAAACAATATAACCAGTTATACAACAGTTAAAAATAATAATTCTTTATAATAAAATCATTGCAATAATCAGATATTAAAATGATTTCTAGACTTTTAAAAATGTTAAAAGTAGTATATTACAATGGCTTTACAGGTCATAATAATAGTCTTTATATTAAATATCAAATACACTGATGTTGCATATATTTATTTTTTTTACACCTATATTATCAAAGTGGGAATACCTTTTAATTACTATTTTATTATTAACAATAAGACTTTGTTGTGCATCCACTTGCAAAAGATACATTTTAAATTACGCATCCAAAAGCAGACATAATTAATTCAAATTTAAAAATATCCAAGAATAGAAAAAATACCAGAAACAATTGAAAAAAGAATACTACAGCATAATAAAAAAATGTAAATTAGAAATCATAATAAAGGTCAAATTGGTCTTTGAGCAAATGATTTTATCTTCACTACTGAAATAATACAATAAATATTATATAACATCATTAGTATAAGTATACTACTACTATCTAATAATAAATTCAACAACAATTTTCTAATGAAAGGAAACGGTACTGCAAACAACGATTCATACATTATCAGTTGTAAACAATATAATATTTACTGTATATATACTGTACAGAGATTAAAACTAGTACAAAGAAAAATAAGGTCTCTAATAAAGTAATAATGGGATTTTCTTAAATATATGTTTAAAGTATTTTATAAAATTAATACCCTTTAAATAGTGATCACAGATAAATTGAAGATAATAAATAAATATAAATTTAAAATAGAACATGACAAAAGTGGAAAAATATTCAACTTCAGCAGTTTATAACTATAACAAAAATTCATAATAAACTCATAATCATAAACCATTTCGTAAAGGTTATAATGGATTTTAATAAACTGGTATGATAGGAAAATAAAGGTCACGCATAAATGCTAATTATGAAAACTAGTTAATGAATTCAGTACAGGATATGTATTTTTAAAACTACCGACGTATGTATAAGAATGTTTAACATTGTAAAATCATATTTACTATTGAAAAAGTAAATTGTATTATAATTTTTTTAACAAAGATGTGGCATATCTAATTATTGATAATTGTTCGAGAATGTAAGAAAACTCCCAGCTCATTAGACATTTGGGAAATTCGAGATAAGAGTTCCAAAAAAAGCGAACTCTCAACTACTCGAGGAATAAACATTCAAACGCGTCTCGGATTAACTAAATCTAAACAATTCAGCAAAACTTTGAATATCAAAAGAAAATACAATTGAATATAAATATAAATATAAATATAAATATAAATAAAAATACAACTTAAACACATCTGGCGAGATTAAAGATCCAAGTGTCCAGCAAAAACACGTCATAAAACTAATGCTATGAGACATTTTACACGGCCTCGCCACAAAGCATCTATCGACGACAAGTCATAATGCTTCTGGCATAATCGAGTCATAAAAATATAAGCAAAAACCACCTCGTCTTACATCCAAAAAAGGGATATTAAGGGCAACACTGCACGCATACGCTGTTGTCAAACCCAGCTACGTGTGGCTCGGATAGTGAAGCGAGAACGTGCTAAAGGATTCCCCCTTATGGTGGGGATGCAAGTAAGAAGCGCTGTGATTGGAGCTGCCAATAATGAAAGAATTAATTCGATTGGAGACGCCCATAAAGAGGCGCTCTGATTGGAAACGCCAAAAGGCAGGAAATTCATAAGGACCACGCGGTAGCTAAGAATGCCTAAAAAAGAAAGACTTACAAGGCGCACCTGAGTCTCTTCTCATGAGAGCTTCTTCTCGAAAAGAACGCCAAATAACAAGGATGTAGACATACACAGTAAAAGCCGATTAAGAGGCAAAGCCTAGTCATACCCAACTCATAACAAGTGCAAGATAAGTGCAGATCGAATCATACACTTGCAGCAGTGTAAGGCAAGGAAAAGGGAACAAAAAAAACAGTGGTCCACAAGGTACAACATAATCATACCTATAAGGAGCCGCTCGAGGCAAATTCAGCAACCAATACGAGGTATAGCCAGAAAAACACAAAACATAAACTTCAAGCTGCCGTACGAGGCGCAACCTGCAGACATCACTAGCTGCCATCAAGAGCACAAGATCTGCAGAACTCACAAGGTAAAAGTTCCATTCCTTAATAATGATAATAATACACAATATGCCTCACAAGGTAAGGAACTATAGAGCGACCAAACTCACACAATCTGCAAACGCATAAGGGGCAAGTTTAGTTGCCACAAGATAGACTTACGAGGCGCTGTACGCGGTAATATCTGCAGACTAATATGAAGTGCCACCAAAATCGCACCTGCAGAGCCTTCAACGTAAGCAATAAGACAATACCAAGGCAAATTCAAGCTACTGCCACCTGCCACTACACAAGAAAGCACGGGGGCTTACGACCTTGTTCTTCTACGTGTGCAACAACACCACCACGTGCATTATATATAGAGGACCAGAAGGTTACGCCCTTCTACCTGTACATGCGACGTACGTGATAACTCAGTGACAATAAAACATACAAATCAAGAAAAGCAAGCACTCAATCATAAAAATAAAACTAATTATAATTCAACTAGTGCAATTATATAAATAAAACAAAACTAAATAACAAAACTACTCTTTATTGAATACATGTACTATCTTGTTCACTAGCCTAATACAACTAATGCAACTATCGCAATAAACTTAAAAAAATACAAATGCTATTTATTATTGAATACATGCACTATCCTGTCCACTTGCCCGCAATCCTCCCTTCCACCAGCTGGGAGTTTACACCTAACTTTAGATATTTGGCCCTCTTAGCCCGGTACTCTATTTTTATACAATAATAATAAATATACGGAAAAAAGAAAATTGAATAATAAAGCAATCTTCGTATTAAAAACACGATTATGTAGAAATTTTTTTATAAGAAAATAGTCTTAATGAATTATGTTAATAACTCCACGTTTAAAAAATTGTTAAAATTAAAAAATTAATAAAATAAAAGAATATAAGTGAAAGATTAGCATACTTTTAAGCACTACTAATACAAGAATATTAAGAAAATTTGGTGAAAATGATATAATAATTTAAAATTGTATACAGCAATATAAAATGTAATGCAAAAATGATATAATAAAAATTTATAATGTCTATTATAAATTATATATTAGTATATAATGGAAATTTTAATTAATAAGCAAATCCGCAGTCAGTAGAGAGAAGCTTGATGGAATATACAATATAATTATTTTTAAAAAAAAATTAAAAAAAAAATCTTACTATATGTTAATTCCCAATAACTTTTGTTATAAAAAAATAAAATATTTTAAATTTGTTTTTATATTCTAGCTTATATCTCAGGCAATTCGAAATGGCTGTCAGAATAAAACAGTTATGGAATTGGCTAATTTTTGGATATTAGAAAAACAACTTATATATAAATTGTTCAATGTTTTTGTACCTAGGTATAAGAGTTATTGTACATCTTTTACTAGAATATACAATTGCCCAAGGGATTATCCAGGAAGTTATAGGAAAAAAGTAGTATTAGAATTAAAAGGTAAAATCTGAAATTTAATTTAATATTGTTTTTCAAACATTTAAATCTGTTTAGTCTTATGTGTGAGATTGTTTTAACATGTCTATATATAAGATAAAGTTATACTTTTTTTAAGATGTCAAGGTAAAATAAAAAGTATTTTTGATTGTATTAAAATTTATAAATCTTTTTCACACTTTACCTTAAAATTGACTGTTAACATTTTCTAAAGAAAATATGTTTTCTATATTTTATGTGATATCTCAGTTTATTTTCGTATTACAGTCAACATAGTTGAAAAAAGTATTTTAGAATGTTTTTAATAATCCATTAGAATATAATTTTATTTTCTTGCCTATCCAAATTATTTTTCTCAATATCAATAACATGGTTCATAATCAGGATAAAACAGCAATGATATTTAATTATGCCTTAGTATAATTATTCAAAAATATTAATATGAAAAAATAAATAAAATAAAATTTTATTAAGCTACTTTGATCATTGTTAAAGTTCTGACAAAAAAAAAGAAAAATTGTAATCTTGAAATGTATATATTTAGTGGTTAGATGTTCTTTTATTTAGCACTTAGCTAAAATTACTATTGTCATTAAAATGAAGGATTTATTGTAACACCGTTATATGTTATATAAACAATTTTATTTGTTTAAAAATTTGATATTTACTGAAAATACTTTTATTAGTACCATTATAATTTTTGAAAACTTATCCAAAATTGATTATAGTATCTAGTTTTAAAATGTGACGATGCTTTGTAGTTTTTAGTATTCGTTTTAATCTATCGGAAAATTGTTTTCTTTTCTTTTTGAAACTAATAGAAAAGCAAATCGAGATTTTGATTGAAATACTATTTACATTTAAAATTTATTCAAAATAATTATCTTAATTTTAATATATATTTGAGATAAATGAACATATAACTATTATTGAAGAATAAATTGTAATATTAAAGTTATCTGCATTCATGGAAATCTTTAAATTTATTAATTTTAAGTTTTTATGGAAAATGATAGAATTGCTAATAATGGTATTTAGTCTTACTTTATATAAAGTAAAAGCTATAATCTATAATGTATTATACATTAGAAGATATAAAACAATATATTATACTTTCATACGCAAAGACTAATTCAATATAATTTTTTATGAATTCAAATATAGTATCAAGATTAAAGAAGTTTATAATAATCATGTATCCAAAATTATTGTAAAATGGTTTACAACCTCCAAGTGTTAAATTACTGATACAAATCTTGTCCAATGGTATTTAACTTAATACATAAACTAGTTTATATTTCATAAATATGATATCAGATATATGATAAAATTATTGTACATTTAATTATAATTTTACTAAAATTGTGCATCATAAAAATTTTGGGTTACCCAAAATTGTAGACTCCTTTAGGATTTATAATTATGTTTATTATATTTTATGTGTGTGTAATTTAAACTTGTATAATTAGAATGTTAAAAAAATTGAGTAAAATGTAATAAAATATATTAATTCGAAATAATTTTTAAAGATCAAGTGGTTTTATTAACGCTATAGAATTATATAAGAAAAATATTCAATAATTAGGGATATAAATATCATTCGCGTGTATCATGAATTAACTTTAAATGCTAATGGTGATGCATAAAACCACTTTTAATGAAAGAAAATGGGTATATGAATATATATGTACATATGCGTTATTTAATATTTAAAAAAAAGGGAATATGAAACCGATGTATATTCTCAGAGTTCAGAAAAATGCAGTTTTTGAAAGCATCTAAGCATTTCGTAAATTAATTCCTTTGCAATTAAATAATGCCTGCTACAGCTGTATACTTATGAAGATCTAATATTTAATACATAATAAATAATTAGTTGCATTCATCTGAAAATCAGATTTTTAAAAAATAATCTCAATAAATTCAGAATTTAAAGTGTATGTATAAATAGTTTTTATTTATACAATAAATAAAGTCCATTAATGTTTTTGTGATAAATATAGTAATATTAATTAATTAAATAATGAATCTGTGCTAAAACATGTTGAAAAATGTATTATTTTTTAATAGTATTGTTACGGATTGCAAGTTTCTAAGCAAAATAAAAAGTGGGAGAGGTATGAGCGCGCGAGCATTTGTTTTGTAAAAACTGACTAACGAAATAAAAAAATGCTATAACAGAAAAACTCGAATATACTACTATAATTCCAAAAGTAATAACGAATGAACTCTACGAGGCTATGCCCTGTTTACGTCACGACAAATATCGGCATAGCAACGATCACCTATGCAATTTCAACGCAGCTTGTTTATACGACAATATTTAAGGAGCTGCACATGACGGTCTCATCCTCTTACCAGTTCAACCAAGCAGTCATCAAGATCAATTTGTTATTCTACAAGTCAACGCCATTTACACAGAGATCGCCTTAAATTCACACAAATCGTTTTCTTACAAGTCAAATACCACTTATATAGAGGTTACATCCAATACACAACGATCTATCTCCACACACGTAAGTTACGCTATTACACACGTCCTTACGTATCACTAACACACGACTCCGTGAACTAAGTAAGCAGCAATACCGAAACCACGGCATCATTGCCATTCATCAGTGACGTCATACACCAGCGCCCTACTAAAGCCTCTCCAGCTCATCGGTAGCGGCAACGGCGGTATCATTTCCATGCATCAGTGACGTCATACACCAGCACCCCACTCAAGCCTCTCCAGCTCATCGGCAGCGGCAACGGCGGCGTCATTGCCATTCATCAGTGACGTCATACACTAGCACCCCACTCAAGCCTCTCCAACTCATCGGTAGCGGCAACGGCAACATCAATTCTCCTAAACAGTGACGTCATACACCAGCGCCCCACTTAAGCCTCTCCAACTCATCGGTAGCGGCAACGGCAACATCAATTCTCCTAAACAGTGACGTCATACACCAGCGCCCCACTTAAGCCTCTCCAACTCATCGGTAGCGGCAACGGCAACATCAATTCTCCTAAACAGTGACGTCATACACCAGCGCCCCACTTAAGCCTCTCCAACTCATCGGTAGCGGCAACGGCGACATCAATTCTCCTAAACAGTGACGTCATACACCAGCGCCCCACTTAAGCATCTCCAACTCATAGGTCGGCGGCGTCAATCACGCACCATACCACAAGAATACACTTATAAGATTATCATCACTCATATTACCTGAAGAAACTCTCACCTATTTATTCTATCATACACTTATTCGATATTCATAAATTATTAACTATTCATTATTTATTATATTCAATAAAAGGGAAAATCAACTCATATAAAGGCAGTATTGAATTATTGCATTGTCCATTCTACTTGCCAGCACGCCTCCCTTCACCATCTCAGGGAAGCGTTTTTAGTCTGATTTCAGACAAGTATAATTAAATAAGATTCTTCTGTAATAACACTACATTTATTCAAATTCAGATTATTTTAGTATTACAAAATTGTATAAAAATTAATTCCACTAATCCGGCTCGAAGAACCAAACGTATAGAATTAATTAAGAAAACTACTAGATGTTGTGTGGGAGAATGCGTGGGCAAGTGGAGGGTTATAAATGACCTTTATATTTCTCAATAATACTCTGGACGAAACGTGTTAACTATTGATTTACTGTAGAAAGAAATAGGCTATAAAACTATTGTCACTTGTTTGAATACTATCACTTGAGAGGATTTGGCTGTTTATTGTGCGCTTGAACGAACACAACTGTTCTTGTCTGCGTCGTGGTTTTGGCAAGTTATGAAGCTGCCTCTAATAATAAGTCGTGTGAGTGAGCACGAGCCTAAGATTGAGGTTAGTGAAAATGCGCGCCACTGAATAGCGCGAATTGCTGGTCTTGCGTAGTGAGCATTTGCGGGAAACTTCTGGACACTAACTGCTTGTAGGTCTGTTTTCAGAATGGGCCGTAAAGCGAAGAATGAACACTAATGCAGACTTACTTGAAGTTGTAGTGTGATATTCCTTATTTCTTCTGACGCGCGTGAAAGTGAAGCTTTCATGCACGGACTGCTTACACTTGAATTTTCCTTGTCTCTCCTTGAGATGACGGGAATCTCATTCCTTGGGCTTTACTTGCTTAGCGAGATTATATGTATCCGTGGTTATGAATCACAGAATGAAAGCTATTTTTACAAGACTCAGCTGAACAACTTTTTCCCTGTTCCTCGTTCTCGAGAATAGTCGTGACTTTTCGTTTGAATAAATGGTGATACATGGTACTTGTTCTTCTCAAATAGTTCACTGACCCGATTCCACTAGTGTTCGGATTTAAAGGGTTAGCTTATGGCTCGAACTGCCAATTCAATAGTTCAGTGGATTAGTCTCTCGGCAGGATAATTTTTAAGGAAATCAATAACGGACAAGGCTGAAAAATATAATATATTTATTTTAAACAAGGTTTAATGAGTGTAAACAATTATAATAATATTGCACTGTTGTGTAGAAATAAATAATTCTGTTGGATTATTCAAAAGATGTGTTCTTGTGATTTTTCTGCTATAAAGGCTTCTTTGGATATTTCTGTCTTGCTTTGAGGTTATGCTGATGTTGTCAATGTCAGCTGATGTCAGTCAATCATGCTTGTGAGGCAGCATGAGAAGATGGTAGTTGAATCAAGTATGCTTGATTGATGAATAGCTATACTTGATG